>NC_092341.1:77547222-77861944 GCF_046630445.1 Rutidosis leptorrhynchoides | reverse complement strand
GTACAATTCTTCCTTACTCAATACTTCTAACACCTTTCTCAAATGTTCACCGTGTTCTTGGTCATTCTTTGAGTAAATAAGTATGTCATCAATGAAAACAATGACAAACTTGTCAAGGTATGGTCCACACACTCGGTTCATGAGGTCCATGAACACAGCTGGTGCATTAGTTAAACCAAATGGCATGACCATAAACTCGTAATGACCGTAACGTGTTCTGAAAGCAGTCTTTGGAATATCATCTTCTTTCACCCGCATTTGATGATACCCGGAACGTAAGTCAATCTTTGAATAAATAGACGAGCCTTGTAGTTGATCAAATAAGTCATCGATTCTCGGTAGTGGGTAGCGGTTCTTGATGGTAAGTTTGTTCAACTCTCGGTAGTCGATACACAACCTGAATGTACCATCTTTCTTCTTGACAAACAAAACAGGAGCTCCCCACGGTGATGTGCTTGGTTGAATGAAACCACGCTCGAAAAGTTCTTGTAATTGGCTTTGCAGTTCTTTCATCTCGCTGGGTGCGAGTCTGTAAGGAGCACGAGCTATTGGTGCAGCTCCTGGTACAAGATCTATTTGAAATTCAACGGATCGATGTGGGGGTAATCCCGGTAATTCTTTCGGAAATACATCGGGAAATTCTTTTGCAATGGGAACATCATTGATGCTCTTTTCTTCAGTTTGTACTTTCTTGACGTGTGCTAGAACAGCATAACAACCTTTTCTTATTAGTTTTTGTGCCTTCAAATTACTAATAAGATGTAGCTTCGTGTTGCCCTTTTCTCCGTACACCATTAAGGGTTTTCCTTTTTCTCGTATAATGCGAATTGCATTTTTGTAACAAACGATCTCTGCTTTCACTTCTTTCAACCAGTCCATACCGATTATCACATCAAAACTCCCTAACTCTACTGGTATCAAATCAATCTTAAATGTTTCGCTAACCAGTTTAATTTCTTGATTCCGACATATATTATCTGCTGAAATTAATTTACCATTTGCTAATTCGAGTAAAAATTTACTATCCAAAGGCGTCAATGGACAACTTAATTTAGCACAAAAATCTCTACTCATATAGCTTCTATCCGCACCCGAATCAAATAAAACGTAAGCAGATTTATTGTCAATAAGAAACGTACCCGTAACAAGCTCCGGGTCTTCCTGTTCCTCTGCCGCATTAATATTGAAAACTCTTCCGCGGCCTTGTCCATTCGTGTTCTCCTGGTTTGGGCAATTTCTAATAATGTGGCCCGGTTTTCCACATTTATAACAAACTACATTGGCATAACTTTCTCCGACACTACTTGCTCCGCCATTACTCGTTCCGACACCATTTGTTCCTTTCGTTCTATTAACCCCTGGTCCGTAGACCTCACACTTCGCCGCGCTATGACCATTTCTTTTACACTTGTTGCAAAATTTGGTGCAGAACCCCGAGTGATACTTTTCACACCTTTGGCATAGCTGCTTCTGATTGTTGTTGTTGCGGTTATTATTGTTGTTGGGATGATTGTTGTAGTTGCTGTTGTTGTTGTTGTTGTTGTTGTTGGGCCGTTTGTTGTAGTTGCGATTGATGTTGCAATTGTTGGGATAATTGTTACGATTATTGTTGTAATTGCTGTTGTTGTTGTATTGGTGATTCTTATCACCGTTTTCCTCCCACTTTCTTTTGACTTGCTTCACATTGGCCTCTTCAGCAGTCTGTTCTTTAATTCTTTCTTCAATCTGGTTCACTAGTTTGTGAGCCATTCTACATGCCTGTTGTATGGAGGCGGGCTCGTGTGAACTTATATCTTCTTGGATTCTTTCCGGTAATCCTTTCACAAACGCGTCGATCTTCTCTTCCTCATCTTCGAATGCTCCCGGACACAATAGGCACAATTCTGTGAATCGTCTTTCGTACGTGGTAATATCAAATCCTTGGGTTCGTAACCCTCTAAGTTCTGTCTTGAGCTTATTGACCTCGGTTCTGGGACGGTACTTCTCGTTCATCAAGTGCTTGAATGCTGACCACGGTAGTGCGTACGCATCATCTTGTCCCACTTGCTCTAGATAGGTATTCCACCATGTTAACGCAGAACCTGTGAAGGTATGCGTAGCGTACTTCACTTTGTCCTCTTCAGTACACTTACTTATGGCAAACACCGATTCGACCTTCTCGGTCCACCGTTTCAATCCGATCGGTCCTTCGGTTCCATCAAATTCCAAAGGTTTGCAGGCAGTGAATTCTTTGTAGGTGCATCCTACACGATTTCCTGTACTGCCAGATCCAAGGTTATTGTTGGTATGTAGCGCAGTCTGTACTGCGGCTATGTTTGAAGCTAGAAAAGTACGGAATTCCTCTTCATTCATATTCACGGTGTGTCGAGTAGTCGGTGCCATTTCCTTCAAAATAGTCAAATGGAACAAGTTAATCATACAGAATATTAAGAGTAGTTAATAGTATTTCGTAGCATAATATGAACTCATTTATAAAAGCTTTTTCTTCATATTAGCGTTTTATAAGTTTAAATTCGGGTAGTACCTACCCGTTAAGTTCATACTTAGTAGCTAATATACAATTCAACTACTACAATTCTATATGAAAAACTGATTGTAATAATATTTCGCGTTCAAACTTTTATACAATATTTTACAAACTTACAATACCGCTTATTTTACATAAAGCATGAAATGTAGCACACAATAACTTTGATACAAGATAGTTGTGAAGATAATTCTAGCTAGTACACAAGTCGTTCAGCAAAGGCAATAAAGACACGTAATTCATACGTCCAGAAACAAGTCATGCATTCTGGTTTTACTAGGACTACTTCCCATCCTTGGTCTTGTGGAACATAACCGTTATGGCCGTTGATAAGACAGCGTGTTGTAACGTCGTCAAAGGGACGAGGGTTACGTAATGACCAACAGTCTCGTAATAACCTAAAAACCTCATTTCTTACCCCAATTACCGACTCCGTCACTTGTGGGAACGTTTTGTTTAATAGTTGTAGCCCGATGTTCTTGTTCTCACTTTGGTGAGAAGCGAACATTACTAACCCGTAAGCATAACATGCTTCTTTATGTTGCATGTTAGCCGCTTTTTCTAAATCACGAAGTCCTATATTCGGATATACTGAGTCAAAATAATTTCTTAACCCGTTGCGTAAAATAGCATTTGGGTTCCCCGCAATATATGCGTCAAAGTAAACACATCGTAACTTATGGATTTCCCAATGTGATATCCCCCATCTTTCAAACGAAAGCCTTTTATAAACCAAGGCATTCTTGAAACGTTCTTCGAATGTCTTACAAACTGATCTCGCCTTAAATAGTTGTGCCGAGGAATTCTGACCGACTCTAGACAAGATTTCATCAATCATGTCTCCGGGTAGGTCTCTTAAAATATTGGGTTGTCTATCCATTTTGTGTTTTTATACTGTAAAATAGACAAGAGTTAGATTCATAAAAAAAAATACTTATTAATACAAGCAATTTTTACATATATCATAAAGCATAAGCACACTATATTACATATATTACACCACACGAATACAACTATCTTATTCCGACTCGCTCGTTTCTTCTTGTTTGGTTTTGGTTCGTTTTGCCAAGTTTCTAGGGATATATGATGTTCCCCTAATACGAGCCGTCGTTGTCCACATTGGTTTAGAAAAACCTGGTGGTTTAGAGGTTCTCGGGTCATTGTTACAACTTAAGGACTTCGGGGGTTGACGATACATATAAAGTTCATCGGGGTTGGAATTAGATTTCTCTATTTTTATGCCCTTTCCCTTATTATTTTCTTTTGCCTTTTTAAATTCAGTTGGGGTAATTTCTATAACATCATCGGAATTCTCGTCGGAATCCGATTCATCGGAGAATTGGTAATCCTCCCAATATTTTGCTTCCTTGGCGGAAACACCATTGACCATAATTAACCTTGGTCGGTTGGTTGAGGATTCTCTTCTACTTAACCGTTTTATTATTTCCCTCACCGGTTCTATTTCTTCTTCCGGTTCCGATTCTTCTTCCGGTTCCGACTCTTCTTCCGGTTCCTCTTCGGGAACTTGTGAATCAGTCCACGAATCATTCCAATTTACATTTGACTCTTCATTATTATTAGGTGAGACAATGAGACTTGTTCTAGAGGTAGACATCTATCACATAATACCAAACACGTTAAGAGATTAATATATCACATAATATTCATATGTTAAAAATATATAGTTTCCAACAAAAATGTTAAGCAATCATTTTTAAAGAAAACACGGTCGAAGTCCAGACTCACTAATGCATCCTAACAAACTCGATAAGACACACTAATGCAAATTTTCTGGTTCTCTAAGACCAACGCTCGGATACCAACTGAAATGTCCCGTTCTTATTGATTAAAAACGTTCCATATTAATTGATTTCGTTGCGAGGTTTTAACCTCTATATGAGACGTTTTTCAAAGACTGCATTCATTTTTAAAACAAACCATAACCTTTATTTCATAAATAAAGGTTTAAAAAGCTTTACGTAGATTATCAAATAATGATAATCTAAAATATCCTGTTTACACACGACCATTACATAATGGTTTACAATACAAATATGTTACATAGAAATCAGTTTCTTGAATGCAGTTTTTACACAATATCATACAAACATGGGCTCCAAATCTTGTCCTTATTTTAGTATGCAACACCGGAAGCTCTTAATATTCACCTGAGAATAAACATGCTTTAAACGTCAACAAAAATGTTGGTGAGTTATAGGTTTAACCTATATATATCAAATCGTAACAATAGACCACAAGATTTCATATTTCAATACATATCCCATACATAGAGATAAAAATCATTCATATGGTGAACACCTGATAACCGACATTAACAAGATGCATATATATATAAGAATATCCCCATCATTCCGGGACACCCTTCGGATATGATATAAATTTCGAAGTACTAAAGCATCCGGTACTTTGGATGGGGTTTGTTAGGCCCAATAGATCTATCTTTAGGATTCGCGTCAATTAGGGTGTCTGTTCCCTAATTCTTAGATTACCAGACTTAATAAAAAGGGGCATATTCTATTTCGATAATTCAACCATAGAATGTAGTTTCACGTACTTGTGTCTATTTTGTAAATCATTTATAAAACCTGCATGTATTCTCATCCCAAAAATATTAGATTTTAAAAGTGGGACTATAACTCACTTTCACAGATTTTTACTTCGTCGGGAAGTAAGACTTGGCCACTGGTTAATTCACGAACCTATAATAATATATACATATATATCAAAATATGTTTAAAATATATTTACAACACTTTTAATATATTTTGATGTTTTAAGTTTATTAAGTCAGCTGTCCTCGTTAGTAACCTACAACTAGTTGTCCACAGTTAGATGTACAGAAATAAATCGATAAATATTATCTTGAATCAATCCACGACCCAGTGTATACGTATCTCAGTATTGATCACAACTCAAACTATATATATTTTAGAATCAACCTCAACCCTGTATAGCTAACTCCAACATTCACATATAGAGTGTCTATGGTTGTTCCGAAATATATATAGATGTGTCGACATGATAGGTCGAAACATTGTATACGTGTCTATGGTATCTCAAGATTACATAATATACAATACAAGTTGATTAAGTTATGGTTGGAATAGATTTGTTACCAATTTTCACGTAGCTAAAATGAGAAAAATTATCCAATCTTGTTTTACCCATAACTTCTTCATTTTAAATCCATTTTGAGTGAATCAAATTGCTATGGTTTCATATTGAACTCTATTCTATGAATCTAAACAGAAAAGTATAGGTTTATAGTCGGAAAAATAAGTTACAAGTCATTTTTGTAAAGGTAGTCATTTCAGTCGAAAGAACGACGTCTAGATGACCATTTTAGAAAACATACTTCCACTTTGAGTTTAACCATAATTTTTGGATATAGTTTCATGTTCATAATAAAAATCATTTTCTCAGAATAACAACTTTTAAACCAAAGTTTATCATAGTTTTTAATTAACTAACCCAAAACAGCCCGCGGTGTTACTACGACGGCGTAAATCCGGTTTTACGGTGTTTTTCGTGTTTTCAGGTTTTAAATCATTAAGTTAGCATATCATATAGATATAGAACATGTGTGTAGTTAATTTTAAAAGTCAAGTTAGAAGGATTAACGTTTTTTTGCGAACAAGTTTAGAATTAACTAAACTATGTTCTAGTGATTACGAGTTTAAACCTTCGAATAAGATAGTTTTATATATATGAATCGAATGATGTTATGAACATCATTACTACCTCAAGTTTAGTAGGTAAACCTACTAGAAGTGACAAGAAATGATCTAGCTTCAAAGGATCTTGGATGGCTTGAAAGTTCTTGAAGTAGGATCATGACACAAAAACAAGTTCAAGTAAGATTTTTACTCGAATTAAGATAGTTTATAGTTATAGAAATTGAATCAAAGTTTGAATATGAATATTACCTTGAATAAGAAAGATAACCTACTGTATATAACAAAGGTTTCTTGATCTTAGATAATTACTTGGAATGGATTAGAAAGCTTGGAAGTAAATTAGTAAACTTGAAGGGATTTTTGAAGTGTTCTTGAAGTGTTCTTCCTATGATGATTATAGCTTGATTCTTGAAGTGATTTTTGATGAAGATGATTATTAACTACTGGAAAAATACATTCATAATAGTGTGTGTGTGTTGAGAGAGAATTAGAAAGAGAATTGGAAGTGAAATGGAGTGAATGATGAGTGGTAATTGGTGAGTGGTGAGTGGGGTTAAAAGGAGTTCTAGTTAGTTGACTAGCTCATGGTAGAAGTTAAAATTGATTAGTCATACATGACATAATCAAGAGTGGAATCCCATGCTAGTTCCTATTGGTATATACTCATAGTAAGTACGTTTTGAAGCTGTGTATAATACGGGTAAGAATACGACTAGAATTATTGATGAAAGAAAAGAATGAAAAAGTAACTGTAACCATTTTCGTTAAGTATGAATGTTTTGATATATGTCTTGAAGTCTTCCAAAAGTATTTTAATACATCTAAATACACTACATGTATATACATTTTAACTGAGTCGTTAAGTCATCGTTAGTCGTTACATGTAAGTGTTGTTTTGAAACCTTTAAGTTAACGATCTCAATTAATGTTGTTAACCCATTATTTATTATACCTAATGAGATGTTAAATTATTATATTATCATGATATTATGATATATTAATATATCTTAATATGATATATATACATTTAAATGTCGTTACAACGATAATCGTTACATATATGTCTCGTTTCGAAATCCTTAAGTTAGTAGTCTTGTTTATATGTATATAACTCATTGTTAATATACTTATGGAGATACTTACTTATCATAATCTCATGTTAACCATATGTATACCCATATATATATCGTCATGTCGTTTTACAAGTTTTAACGTTCGTGAATCGCCGGTCAACTTGGGTGGTCAATTGTCTATATGAAACATATTTCAATTAATCAAGTCTTAACAAGTTTGATTGCTTAACATGTTGGAAACATTTAATCATGTAAATATCAATCTCAATTAATATATATAAACTTGGAAAAGTTCGGGTCACTACACTAACCCCCTGCCGACAGTCCTGAGTGCATAATCGAGCTGGAATCTACTAAACGTAAAGAGATGCGGCGCATCCCAAAGAGATGCGGCGCATCTGGTCACTTTCTGGCCAAAATACCTAACATTTGAGGCTATTTAATGAAGCAAATGGTTACTTACTTGAGAGACCTTCACTACTACGTTCTCCCCCAGATTTAAGATGATTTTCAAGGTTCAAGGAAGGCTGCAAGTTAATCTCCACTCTTTCAACATCAATATTAAGCTAGGATCATTTATCGCAATTGGTACTATTGTTCTATATCTTTTTAACATGAATTCAACTTGTATTTACTGTTTCATTAGTTCTATTATGATTATGTTAGGCTAAAAGCCTTGTGTGTTTGCTTCAATGTAAGATTTATGGCTTGGGATTGTTCTATACTTTGATGTTATGCTAGTTATACATATGTTTGATTGATTTAATTATCTAGTTCAACCGTAAGAACCATTGTTATGCATGTTTAGATCATTACTTCAATTATATAGATTGCAACCCATTAATGTGAGTTAACTAGGAAAACAATCTATACTTCAATACATCTAGTAATCTAGACGATTAGATACATACACTTAAGTGATTTTGTTATGTGTTTAATTCGGTAATTGAATAAGTTCCAAAGCAACATAGTTATGAAATTACCTCAAGTGATTGTTGTAATTAAGGTTTCACGTGAGTTTAACCGGGTTGAATCTAGTTAGTTAATCAATCTAAATCACCATGTTCTTTCAAGAAATCCATTGTTGTAACTATCTTTATATTCTAGTTCAATTATACGAGTTATGACTTGATTTATGTGAATTTATCAAAGGCTATAATTTGTACTTCAACACCTAGTGATCTAGACACCTATATGTGAATATAGGATGGTAATTGGATGATATTTAGGCTTTACAATCATGTAGTTTACTTAGAGTGATCTTAGTAAACTAGGTTTTATGTGAATTTAACCAAGAAAGAATCCTGTTGATTAAACATAGTTCTTAAGTTTATAGATATTGTGAAATTGATATAAACTACTCTATTGTAACTATCGCATAACGGTTTTAATTATAAAAGAACAATCCCTGTCATCAATCAAGCATAGAAGTAAACACCGCATTCTCATTCTTGTTAATTATTATTTTTATTTACTGTTTCGTTAAACAAAAATACAACTTTAAATATAAACCCCCTTTTTAGAATAATTAATTGTGGTAAAATCATTTAAACAAACTTCTCCCTGTGGATCGAACTGGTCAATTTACTTGCTAGTTACTACATGATCGGGTTTTAGTTGCCTGTATTATGTGTTAATTATTAAGCATATTGTCTACATTTTAAAGGTTACGTCTTGACACATCACATGCTTATACATGAATAAAAACCTCAGAAAAATAGTTCGGGACCCGACCCGAACGTGTTGACTTTTTCGTTGACTTTGACCGACCAAAGTTTGACTTTTTGTCAAACTTAAACAAATGATTATGCAATCTTTCTAACATGATTCTTTACTTGTATCTTGCATGAAACTTGACAATTTGATTCACATGCTTTATAATCGAGTCGTAACGAGCCATAGGACTAATTGAACATCTTTGACCGATCGTGTTTACCGTTATTGATACAACCCTAATTGTTTAGGTCAAGACTAGCGTTCGTACTTTGCACGTTACTTGTTGAAGTACCTTTTTACTCTCGCACTCCAGGTGAGATCATAGTTCCACTTTTACTTTTTTTGAACTTGTATTTGGGATGAGAAAACATAAACGTTTCTTTTTAACTAAGTGAACACAAGTACCGGAAAACAAACATTCTACATACGAGTTTAGAACTAAATCCTCAATTCGATTATCATTAGTTACACTTGCAGGGTGTAAGTGTAGGCGTGAACTTATGTTGTATGGCCATATGGGTTTGACAAACCCTCATCTCGGACGGTTCGCTACCGTTCACAGATGAAATATATTTTCGAGACACAGTGTTGTTCTAGCACTATTATGATGGGGTTCAACGGACGGAATGTTAAGCCTTGATAATTGGGTGCTCGTGAATATTAACTTTTAGAATGTACTATTATTTTATCAATGTTGCAAATCTTGTGGTTCGACTTACTTTTGCTCACTTACTTTTACTCACTTACTTACTTAAACCTATGATTTCACCAACGTTTTCGTTGACAGATTTCTATGTTTTTCTCAGATCTTTGAACGATATGTGAAACATGCTTCCGCTCATTATTTGATACTTGCATTGGATGTCGAGTATACATGCATTTCATGGAGCGTCTTTTGACTTTCTTTAAAACTGTGTCGCATAGGTTTCACATGTAACTATAACTTTGTAACGTAACTTTTGGATGAACAATTATTGTAAACTTTGAAACAATCTTTATTTTTGAAAGGAATGCGACATATCTTTGGTCAAACGTCACGTTAAAGACCTATGACCACGCAACGGGACCTAAGTAGTCGACGCCGTCAAATTGACGATTTGTTGGGGTCGCTACAGGCACCCAGTAACTAACTTAATGTAATAGTAATACCCCCTAAAAGTACACTTGGCGAGTGCGTATGTCCTCGAAGTATCAAACACCCATTAAATGCTAGCGCGACTAGCCCGAGTGGGGATGTCAAACCCTATGGATCCATATCTAATATTCGCGTTCACCGGTTCAAAACCAATGATTAAACGTTAACCGTGCTAAGGGGAATGTTTATGCCGTTATATAACCCACACATATGTAAAGTTTAAGTACTCGTGTCAAGTAAGTAAAACGTAAAAAGCGCATGTATTCTTAGTCCCAAAAATAGTATAAGTAAAAAGGGAAGCTATAACTCACAATGCATAAGCAGTAAAAGTCGATATGAAACGTATGCAAGTAGTAAGTCGATCCGAAAGGTCGTCAACCTAAGTCAAAGGTCACTAGGTCAGTATGTTATCCCAATAAGTTTAAAAATGAATAAATTAAGTTTAAGTGTCATCATCATCATCATTCATCATCATAAAAGCTAAGTAAGTTTGACAAGAATAGAGATCGAAACAACAGGCTGAATTCGGTCAGCTGCTACGACCTCTATACAAAACGAAAAGATGCGTAGTCAGTGGCTATGGCTCCGTATATGAGTCCTCTAACTTCTCACCAATTTTCAGAACGTAACTCGTCTTCGTTTGACCGTGGCGACGGTTTAAGTGTGAGTAGGTCAGAAATTTTAGCACAACTTTACAACGACGTAGTGACTTTCGGAGGGCTATAAATCCTAAACCGTATGTCTGATTAAGTCGAGGCCTAAACGAAAAGTCATATACTCGAAACGAACTAACTAAAAATCAATTTCGCAGAAGTAAAGGAATCGGATCAGATCCCAAAGAACAGTAAACAAGTGCTCTGGTGGGGTTCTTGGTGCTTGATGCTCATCACGGTTCTCATCCTTGATGCTTGTAGCTTCAAGTGTACAAATCATTGATGGGTTAGCATCACCTTGACCAAGATTCAACCATCAACACACAATATGTTAAGACCAAGTAAGAACACAACTCATTTAAGAGTCTTAGATGGATGATGAACCAATGTTACATCATATCCTTAGTCTTAACACAAATACAAGTTCTATTTACAACTAAAGCTACAAACTTTACTTCAATCAAACAAATATGAACATAATCTAAATCAAATAAAGTGATGGAACCCTAAGCTAGAGAGCTTGGATCCTTTTCACACTAGTTATAAGATTACAAAGCTAGAAAGCTTGAATCTTTACAAGATTAATGAGACCATAAGCTATAGAGCTAAGATCTTTAACAAAATAATGAAAGTAATGAGACCATAAGCTAAAAAGCTAAGATCTTTAACATAATAATGAGACCCTAAGCTAAAAAGCTTGGATCTTTAGTGTTCTTGAAGATCTTGAAGCATAAAGCTTAGATCTTTAAGATACATGAAGATTACAAACACAAGTTTGAATCTTTATAACAAAATAAGAAGATTAAAGCTAAAAGATTTAGATCTACAAAGTAGGTGAAGATTTAAAGCTAGAAAGCTTGAATCTTCCATGTTCTTGAAGGATTCAAATCCATGTTTGAATCTACAATATGTAATCAAGATCAAAAGCTAAAAAGCTAAAAAGCTTGATCTTCTAATGATGATGATGAACTCGTGATGATGAGAAGGAGAAGAAGAAAAGAAATTCAAAATACTTACAAGCTTTAGACTAGAGAGAAAATAAATGAACGAGTGTGTGTAAATTGTGAATGGAAATCAAGTGTGAATGGTGAGGAAATGGCTTAGTATTTATAGGAGGTGAGGTGAGGGTGGTGGTGGTTAGGCCTTGGGTTTCCAAGGGGGACACCTTTTTGCTTTTTGATTAATGGTTGTCTAAAGTTGGTGCTTGTGTTAGGATCTCATGCAACATTAAGGATAATACTTGACAAAAATGCTAGGATGTTCCCTCTAATAAATGTGCATTTGTCTTACTTATTAATGGGTCACTAGTTACTTATAATTGAGCTAATTAAATAGTCCACTAACTAGTGTAGGGTGGGCTAAGGTCCAACAAGGTAGAAAGTCCAACAAGACTAACTAGTGTGCTCTAGTAAATTACTAAGCGTAATTAAGCATCCAAAAACCCAAGTAATTGTTATTATAAAATAACAATTAGTATTTCATACTCATAATATTCCGATTACGACAAAAGTTAAACGTGTACGCAATACGAAGTTCGTTAAAAACGTCAAGTAACACTAACGGTCATAAAGGCTTCCGAGGGTTAAGTTAAGTATCCTACGTACTTAATGATACGTTTTAACATATAAATGAAAGTAATCAACATTTAGGGAGTCCCCAGAGTATAATATAGCTCGGTACGCACAAATACGTAGTTTCGTGAAAACACAAAGCACAAAAGCAAGTCGAAAAAGTCGGGTCATTACATTACCCACCTGTTAATGAAAATTTCTTCCCGAAATTTTAAGCTGAGGTAGACGGTAAAGTCGGGAAGAGGTGAGGATACTTCTGCATCATTTGATCCTCTCGTTCCCAAGTAAACTCTGGTCCTCGTTTTGCATTCCATCGTACTCGGACGATTGGAATCTTGTTACTTTTCAAGGTCTTGACCTCACGGTCCATAATTTCGACAGGTTCTTCCACGAAATGAAGTTTGTCATCAATCGTAAGCTCCTCAAGTGGTATGATGAGTTCTAGTTTCGCAAGACACTTCTTCAGATTTGATACATGGAAGGTAGGATGAACGGAGCTCAATTGAGTCGGAAGATCTAAACGGTAAGCAACGGGTCCAACACGCTCCAAGACTTCAAAAGGACCAATGTATCGCGGGTTCAACTTTTTACGTTTTCCGAAACGGATTACACCTTTCCAAGGTGCTACTTTCAACATAACGCGGTCGCCAATTTGAAATTCGTGATCTCCACGTTTAAGGTCGGCATAGCTCTTCTGACGAGCACGGGCCGTATTGAGCCTCGCTTGAATTTGAACAATCTTCTCCGTCGTCTCATGGACTAACTCGGGTCCGGTGATTTGCTTCTCACCTACTTCAGCCCAACAAATAGGAGAACGGCACTTACGACCATACAATGCTTCGAAAGGTGCGACATTAATACTCAAATGATAGCTGTTTTTGTAAGAAAATTCGGCTAGCGGCAAATGCTTTTCCCAAGCTTTTCCGAAATCAATAACGCAAGCACGCAACATGTCCTCCAAAGTCTGAATCGTTCGTTCGCTTTGTCCATCAGTTTGCGGGTGATATGCGGTACTCATGTCGAGACGTGTTCCCAAGGCTTCTTGCAAAGAACGCCAAAATCTAGAAGTAAAACGGGTATCGCGATCTGAGATAATTGATAAGGGTACACCGTGGCGAGATACAACTTCCTTTATGTATAGCTACGATAGTCTTTCCATCGTATCGGTTTCCTTCATGGCTAAGAAGTGAGCAGATTTGGTAAGACGGTCAACGATAACCCAGATGGTATCATAACCTCCTACCGTCTTCGATAGCTTCGTGATGAAATCCATTATTATTCCTTCCCACTTCCATTGCGGGATTTTGGGTTGTTGGAGTAATCCAGATGGCTTCTGATGTTCGGCTTTGATCTTGGAACAAGTCAAACACTTTCCAACATAAGCTGCAACATCCCTTTTGAGGTTCGGCCACCAATATTGAACCTTGAGGTCGTGGTACATCTTACCAGCTCCTGGATGAATTGAATACCTTGACTTTTGGGCTTCGTCTAGAATAAGGCTCCGTAGATCTCCATATTTGGGCACCCAAATTCTTTCAGCAAAGTATTGGAGTCCAGTCTCCTTGACTTCAAATCGAGAAACGAGAATGTTCAAGTGCCCTTGAGAAATATTCTCCTCCTTGAGAACCTCAGCTTGAGCTACGCGAATCTGGTTATTGAGATTCCTCTGAATGGTGATGTTCAAGGCACAGACATGAAGAGGTACCGTTCTCTCCTTTCGGCTCAAGGCATCAGCTACAACATTTACCCTTCCGGGATGATAACTTAGTTCACAATCATAGTCGTTCAACGTCTCAATCCATCGACGCTGTCTCATATTCAGCTGCTTCTGGTCAAATATGTGTTGAAGGCTTTTGTGATCGGTGAAGATGGTACTCTTGGTTCCATAAAGGTAGTGTCTCCTCAGTTTTAGTGCAAAGACAACGGCTCCAAGCTCAAGATCGTGCATTGTGTAATTTCGCTCGTGAATCTTCAGTTGTCGAGAGGCGTCTGCAATAACCTTCGTTCTTTGCATCAATACGCAACCAAAACCATTTTTTGAGGCATCACAGTAAACAACAAAATCATCACTGCCTTCAGGAAGAGATATGATAGGTGCGGTGGTTAACTTCTGCTTCAAGGTTTGAAATGCCGACTCTTTCTCGGCTTCCCAAACGAACTTCTTCCCCTTATGAGTTAATGCAGTCAAAGGACGTGCAATCAGAGAGAAACCGTCAATGAATCTTCGGTAATAACCGGCGAGGCCTAAAAATTGGCGGATATGAGTAGGAGTAGTGGGAGTTTCCCACTTGCTGGTAGCTTCGATCTTTGCGGGATCAACTTTGATACCCTGGTTGCTCACAATATGACCGAGAAATTGGACTTCCTTCAACCAAAACTCGCACTTGAAGAATTTGGCATAAAGTTGCTCTTGTCTCAAAAGTTCCAACACTAGTCGAAGATGTTGTTCATGTTCTTCTTCACTTCTGGAATAGATGAGGATATCATCTATGAAGACGATAACGAACTTGTCCAGGTATGGTTTGTATACTCGATTCATGAGATCCATGAATACAGCAGGTGCGTTGGTTACACCGAATGGCATTACAAGAAACTCATAATGACCATAACGGGTTCTGAATGCAGTCTTCATTACATCGCTCTCCTTCACCCTCAACTGGTGATATCCTGATCGTAAATCGATCTTAGAGTAAACGTTGGATCCTTGCAGCTGATTAAAAAGATTGTCAATCCTGGGAAGGGGATATCGATTCTTGATCGTCAACTTGTTCAGCTCACGATAATCGATACACATGCAAAAAGATCCGTCCTTCTTCTTCACAAACAAAACAGGTGCGCCCCAAGGCGATGAACTCGGTTGGATAAATCCACAGTCTAGCAATTCTTGCAGTTGACTCTGCAACTCTTGCAGTTCGGAAGGTGCTAGTCGATAAGGTGCGCGAGCTACAGGTGCAGCTCCTGGTACTAGATCAATCTGGAATTCCACTGATCGCGGCGGCGGTTGATAATGCTAAAAACGAACATATATTTCATAGCATTATTCCTCAAGAAAGACAAGCTTTTAGTTGCAATTGTTCTATTTACAAGTGATATTCGTTTAAATAATAAAAGGTGAAGACAAAAGACAGATTCGACGAATTGAAGACGCAAACGACCAAAAAGCTCAAAAGTACAAAAGACAATCAAAGAGGTTCCAATTATTGATAAGAAACGTCTCGAAATTACAAGAGTACAAGATTCAAAACGCAAAGTACAAAATATAAAATTGTACGCAAGGACGTTCGAAAATCCGGAACCGGGACCAGAGTCAACTCTCAACGCTCGACGCAACGGACTAAAAATTACAAGTCAACTATGCACATAAATATAATATAATATTTAAATAATTCTTATAATTATTTATATATTATAATAAATAATAAAAACCGTCGGCAAGAAAGACTCCAAACCAGAGTGAGCTGTAATTGCAAACTTCGCGACTCGCGGAGTTTGAAGGCCAAAAAGGCCGCGAGTCGCGGAGCCCCAAGTTTCAAAAATCCCTATAAAAGCAACAGAATTCTGATCGCAAAAATGATCTTTTTCTTCTCCTCATTCATACGTAAAATATATATATTTATAATTTATATTTTAATTTTAGTTTTAATCCTAATAATAAGGGTATGTTAGCGAATGTTGTAAGGGTGTAAGTCAAAATTCTGTCCGTGTAACGCTACGCTATTTTTAATCATTGTAAGTTATGTTCAACCTTTTTATATTAATGTCTCGTAGCTAAGTTATTATTATGCTTATTTAAAACAAAGTAATCATGATGTTGGGCTAATAACTAAAATTGGGTAATTGGGCTTTGTACCATAATTGGGGTTTGGACAAAAGAACGACACTTGTGGAAATTAGACTATAAGCTATTAATGGGCTTTATATTTGTTTAACTAAATGATAGTTTGTTAATGTTAATATAAAGATTTACAATTGGGCGTCCCTATAAATTACCATATATACTCAATCGGACACGATGGGCGGGGTATTTATATGTACGAATAATCGTTCATTTAACCGGATACGGGAATGGATTAATAGCCACTAGAATAATTAAAACAGGGGTGAAATTATGTACAAAGGACACTTGGTATAATTGATAACAAAATATTAAAACCTTGGGTTACACTCAGTCGACAACCTGGTGTAATTATTAAACAAAGTATTAAAATCTTGTTACAGTTTAAATCCCCAATTAGTTGGAATATTTAACTTCGGGTATAAGAATAATTTGATGAGGACACTCGCACTTTATATTTATGACTGATGGACTGTTATGGACAAAAACCAAACGGACATATTAAATAATTCAGGACAAAGGACAATTAACCCATGGACATAAAATTAAAATCAACACGTCAAACATCATGATTACGGAAGTTTAAATAAGCATAATTCTTTTATTTCATATTTAATTTTCTTTATTTTATATTTAATTGCACTTCTAATTATCGCACTTTTATTTATTGTT
This sequence comes from Rutidosis leptorrhynchoides, assembly GCF_046630445.1. Taxonomy (NCBI): domain Eukaryota; kingdom Viridiplantae; phylum Streptophyta; class Magnoliopsida; order Asterales; family Asteraceae; genus Rutidosis; species Rutidosis leptorrhynchoides. The sequence continues at coordinate 77,845,064 of NC_092341.1, read as the reverse complement.
ATTTAATTGCACTTTTAATTATCGTCCTTTTTAATTATCGCAAGTTTATTTTATCGCACTTTTATTATTCGCAATTTCATTATCGTTATTTACTTTACGCTTAAAATTAAGTCTTGTATTTATTTATTATTTTACATTTGGTTTTAACTGCGACTAAAGTTTTAAAATCGACAAACCGGTCATTAAACGGTAAAAACCCCCCTTTATAATAATAATATTACTTATATATATGTTTGTATTTTTATAAAAGTAAACTAATATAGCGTTGAGCTTTGTTTAAAAAAAGATTCCCTGTGGAACGAACCGGACTTACTAAAAACTACACTACTGTACGATTAGGTACACTGCCTATAAGTGTTGTAGCAAGGTTTAAGTATATCCATTCTATAAATAAATAAATATCTTGTGTAAAATTGTATCGTATTTAATAGTATTTCCTGCAAAAATTTAATAGTATTTTATACCCCTTAGCTTTGACATCAAGAATTTTTGGCGCCGCTGCCGGGGAACTTTCTAAACGCCGGAAGCGCAACGCTAATATATAAAAAAAAAAAAAAAGATTTTTAGTTTACTTTTATTAAAATTCGTTTTTGTAAAAAAACGTTTTAAATATTTGAAAATATAAAAAGAAAAACAAAAATATAAATATTTTTAGGAGTTTGATAAATATTTAAGTTTTATAAAGTTTCTTTGTTTTTATTTTATAAAAACATAAGTTTTATTTAAGTATTTTGTTTTTATTTAAAAACATAAAATATATATATATATATATATATATATATATATATATATATATATATATATATATATATATATATATATATATATATAATTCTAGTTTTAAGATTTTTATTTATAAAATTATAAAATATTTCTATTTAGATATAAGTTTTTATTATATAAATACTTTTATTAAAACAGAAAATTAAAAACAGAAATTAAAAAAACATAAAAAAAAATATATAAATAAAGAAAAACGAGTCGAATTTAAAGTAAGCTGTCATCTGAATTTCTGAACCCCGCGACTCGCGGGGTTTGATGCTTTAAATACCGCAACTCGCGGAGGGGACCTGACACACGACAGAAGCCCTAATCCTGCATTTATTACGGAGTATTATTAATTATTATTAATTAAATTGTATTAGGGTTAAATAATTAATTAATTTAGTAGTTAATTTAAGTTTTAATTAATTTGTATTATTTAGTTTAATTAGTTTAATTAAATTATAAAATTAGTAGTTTTAATAAATAAATAATATAAAAATAATATTTTTATAAAAATTGTACTTTTTACAACTTTTTGTATATTTTTATATTTTGTCCCTTTTTAATTGTTTTAGCGTAATATTTGTATTTTTAGCTCATATTTAGTTTTAAACTTAGAATGCCATAGTTATTTTTACTTCTAGATTTTTAGGCTTTGCCGTAGAATTCCTTAAGTGCTTTTTCTTTAGACTAAGATTTAGGTACTTTAGAATTTTGCGACGCCTTTTTAAGTTTTAGTTTCTTTTTAAGTTAATTCCATTTGGGATTTAGTTTTTCTTGTAAGCTTTAATATTTTTAGACGACTTTTACCTATGTATCAATTATCATTCCAATTAGTAATCTCAATTTGCGATTATAATTTTAAGTTAGTTGTAGTAATAAGGTTAGGTTAGTCAAGTATTTTTAAGTTTTTATAAGTTTCTTTTATTTTTCCGTCACCTTTTATTTTTCAACCATTTTTCTTTTTCAACCTTTTTCCGACGAACTCTTTTTCTTTCTTATTTCTCGCTATTCTAGTTTTAGGACATAGATTTTTATTCTACTTCTTATCAAAATTTCTTAAAATTACGAAAAATTTATTTTAAGTGGTTAAATTAATAGACATCAAAATTTTCTGGTTCGTAGTAATAGTTGGATTTGTACGTGGACCGGGTTATTGGAGCCAAACAGTCCTCAATTATATTGAGACCAAACGAATCCTGCCCCTCTGCTGCATCTTTTGGCTATTCGAAACGTGGGCAAAATCAGAAAAGTCTATTGGTTGGATAACTTATTATAATTTTTCTTTCCTTTTAAAAACTAATAGGATATTCAGTGAATGCACCGAGCAAGACGTTCACCACCTTTTGTACGTTCACCACCTGTAACTAGATCAAGACATTTAGCAAATATAACCGTCGTTGATTTTTCTTTAGAATCGTCATCCAGTCGACCAAGTACTTCAGTTCAAATTTCCGATAATCCATTTTTTGAACCCGACCTCACAATTGAGAATCCGGAGAATATTCAGGAACGGTTCGTAGATCCCGAACCATTAAACTTTCCTCCGGAGCCACCAATCATTCAAACAGAGATTGTTGAGGAACGAACCATTAAATCAGAATCATCTAGTGATACCGATTCAACAAATTCAATTATGGAGAATCTGGAACCTTTAAGTATGGAAGACCGAATGAGAGCTAAACGCACTGGCCAAGGTCACGCAATTACTCATCCAGACATTAATGCGCCAGATTATGAAATCAAAGGACAAATTCTACACATGGTGACTAATCAATGCCAATTTAGTGGTGCGCCGAAGGAAGATCCAAATGAACATCTACGTACCTTTAATAGGATCTGCACACTATTTAAAATCCGAGAAGTGGAGGATGAACAGATATATCTCATGTTATTTCCCTGGACTTTAAAGGGAGAAGCCAAAGATTGGTTAGAATCGTTACCTGAAGGGGCGATTGATACATGGGATGTTTTAGTTGACAAATTTCTTAAACAATTCTTTCCTGCATCTAAAGCCGTAAGACTTCAAGCAGAAATTGTTACGTTCACACAAAAACCGAATGAAACTCTATATGAGGCATGGACAAGATATGGAAAGTTGTTAAGAGGATGTCCGCAACATGGTTTAGACACATGTCAAATAGTACAAATATTCTACCAAGGATGCGACATCACTACAAGAAAAGACATAGATATAGCAGCTGGTGGTTCTATTATGAAGAAAAAACCGAAACTGATGCTTACAAAATTATTGATAACACTGCTTCCCACTCACATGAGTGGCACCAAGAAAAAGACATCGTTAGATCATCTAAAGCAGCTAGAGCCGATTCTAGCCATGACTTAGATTCCATTTTCGCAAAGATAGATGCTGTGGAAAGACGAATGGAAAAGATGACTAAGGATATTCACTCAATACGAATTAGTTGTGAGCAGTGTGGAGGACCACATTTGACAAAAGATTGTCTCAGTATTGAATTAACAATGGAACAAAGAGAGAATATTTCATACATAAACCAAAGGCCTGGAAATAATTATCAGAATAATTATCAACCGCCAAGACCGATTTACAACCAAAACCAGAATTATAACAGAAATATTCCATACAACAACCAACAAGGTCCTAGCAATCAACAAGTATCCAATAATAATTACAATCAGCAAAGACCGAATTTTCAAAACAAACCACCACAACAAACCGATGATAAAAAGCCGAATTTAGAAGATATGATGACAAAGCTAGTTGAAACTCAAACGCAGTTTTTCACATCTCAGAAACAAACCAATGAACAAAATGCTCAAGCATTTAGAAATCAACAAGCTTCTATTCAAAATCTGGAACAAGAAGTGAGTAACCTAGCAAGATTAATAGGTGAAAGAAAACCAGGAAGTCTACCTAGTGATACAAATGCTAACCCCCGGAATGAAACAGCTAAAGCTATTACCACAAGAAGTGGTACAACACTTAAACCACCTGAAATACCTGTAACTTCTGATGAAGCTATTCATACTCCACAAGAACCACAACCTGATCAAGATAAGGAAAAAGAACCGGTAGTTGAAAAGGTTAATGAAGATAACACAGTTAAGGCTAAACCTTATGTTAAACCATACCAACCACCACTTCCTTACCCGAGTAAAATGAAGAAAGAAAAACTTGAAGCCGAGCAATCCAAATTCTTGGATATGTTTAAACAGATAAATGTAAATCTTCCTTTCATTGATGTGATTTCAGGAATGCCTAGATATGCTAAATTCTTGAAAGATCTAATTTCAAATAGAAAGAAAATGGAAGAACTCTCGGCTGTTACTATGAATGCTAATTGTTCAGCAGTGCTGTTGAATAAGATACCAGAAAAACTATCTGATCCAGGAAGTTTCACAATTCCATGTTTTCTGGGTAGTCTTAGTTCAATAGAAGCATTGGCAGACTTAGGTGCTAGTATAAATCTAATGCCGTATTCACTATACACTAAACTAGACCTTGGAGAATTGAAACCAACCAGAATAAGCATACAACTAGCCGATAGATCAATAAAATATCCTAGAGGGATAATGGAGAACATGCTAGTTAAAGTTGGTACTTTAGTATTTCCAGTAGATTTTGTTGTTCTGGACATGGAAGAAGATTCTCAAGTTCCTCTCATATTAGGAAGACCATTCTTAAACACGGCTAAAGCAATGATAGACGTGTTCGGTAAGAAACTGACCCTAAGTATAGAGGATGAGAGTGTTACCTTTTCAGTTGATAGAGCAATGCAACAACCACAATCTGCAGATGATACATGTTATTATATTCAAAATATAGATGCACATGCAGAATTATTAGAAGAATTTCCAGAATTACAAGGAACAGGAGAATGTTCTTTAGGAGAAGGTAATGAACCAATTGATGAAGCTGAAATGTTAGCTACACTTATAGCTAATGGATATGAACCAACAACAGAAGAAATTCAAATGCTAAAAGAAGAAGACAGATATCGATACAAATCATCGATAGAAGAACCTCCGAAATTAGAGTTAAAGCCACTTCCAAACCATTTGGAATACGCTTATTTACATGGTGAATCTGAATTACCTGTAATAATATCGTCTTCTCTTACTGAAAATGAGAAATCACAACTCATTTCTGTGTTGAAAGCTCATAAACCAGCCATTGCATGGAAGATTCATGATATTAAAGGAATAAGTCCTTCGTATTGCACACATAAAATCCTTATGGAAGAAGGTCATAAAACGTATGTGCAACGCCAACGAAGACTAAATCCTAATATGCAAGATGTAGTTAAGAAAGAGATTATTAAACTGCTAGATGCAGGTCTAATTTATCCAATCTCTGATAGTCCATGGGTAAGCCCAGTTCAATGCGTGCCTAAGAAGGGTGGCATGACTGTCATTACAAATGAGAAAAATGAGCTTATTCCTACTAGAACTGTAACAGGATGGCGTGTGTGTATTGATTATAGAAAATTAAATGACGCCACCAGAAAAGATCACTTTCCCTTACCTTTCATAGATCAAATGTTGGAAAGATTAGCCGGAAATAGTTACTATTGTTTTCTAGATGGATTTTCCGGATATTTTCAAATTCCAATAGCACCCGAGGACCAAGAGAAAACCACATTCACGTGCCCTTATGGTACTTTTGCTTACAAACGCATGCCATTTGGACTTTGTAACGCCCTTGCAACCTTTCAAAGGTGTATGATGGCGATTTTTCATGACATGATAGAAGAATGCATGGAAGTTTTCATGGATGACTTTTCAGTCTTCGGTGATACATTTGAATCATGTCTAGTTAATCTGGAACGAATGCTTCTTAGATGCGAACAATCAAATCTAGTACTTAATTGGGAGAAATGCCATTTCATGGTTAAAGAAGGCATCGTTCTTGGACATAAAATTTCAAAAGAAGGAATTGAAGTGGATAGAGCTAAAGTAGATGTAATTGCTAAACTTCCACATCCCACCAATGTTAGAGGAGTTAGGAGTTTTCTAGGGCATGCCGGTTTTTACCGACGTTTCATAAAAGATTTTTCTAAAATTGCCACTCCTATGAATAAACTCCTAGAAAAGGATGCTCCATTCATCTTTTCAGATGAGTGTATCAAATCTTTTAATATTCTTAAAGAGAAACTCACTAATGCACCGATCATGATAACACCAAATTGGAATCTACCATTTAAACTAATGTGCGATGCAAGTGATTTTGCAATGGGAGCCGTTTTAGGACAAAGGATTGAAAAACGATTTCAACCTATATATTATGCTAGTAAGACGTTACAAGGAGCACAAACGAACTATACAACTACTGAAAAAGAACTCCTTGCTATTGTCTTTGCTTTTGACAAATTTCGATCATATCTCGTTCTAGCAAAAACGGTGGTCTATACCGACCATTCTGCTCTTAGATACCTATTTTCAAAACAAGATGCTAAACCAAGATTAATCCGTTGGATCTTACTCTTACAAGATTTTGATATTGAAATCCGAGATAAAAGAGGAGCAGAAAATCTCGCCGCTGATCATCTTTCTCGTCTTGAAAATCCTGAGTTAGAAGTTCTAAATGAATCGGCCATACAAGACAACTTTCCTGATGAATATCTATTGAAGATAGATTATAATGAAATCCCATGGTTTGCAGACTATGCAAACTACTTAGTTTGTGGATTCCTTGAAAAAGGATTATCGTACCAAAGACGAAAGAAATTCTTCAGTGATATAAAACACTATTTCTGGGAAGATCCACATCTGTTTAAAAGTTGTCCCGATGGAATAATACGCCGATGTGTATTTGGAGATGAAGCTAGTAAAATTTTAAACCATTGTCACACAGGACCAACAGGAGGGCATTATGGGCCTCAACTAACAGCAAGAAAAGTTTATGAAGCTGGATTCTATTGGCCTACAATTTACAAAGACGCACACCTTCTTTGCAAATCCTGTGATGCATGTCAAAGGGCCGGAAAAATAAGTCAACGTGATGAAATGCCACAAAATGTCATCCAAGTATGTGAAGTATTTGACATTTGGGGTATTGACTTTATGGGTCCATTTCCAAAATCTCATAATAATCTATATATACTCGTAGCCATTGATTATGTATCTAAATGGGCGGAAGCACAAGCTCTCCCAACTAACGATGCACGAGTTGTAGTCAACTTTTTAAAACGTCTTTTTGCAAGGTTTGGAACACCGAAAGCTTTGATAAGTGATCGGGGTACTCATTTCTGTAATAATCAACTTGAGAAAGTTCTTAAAAGATATAGAGTAACTCATAAAATCTCCACCGCAAATCATCCACAAACAAGTGGACAAGTTGAAAATACCAACCGAGCTTTAAAACGTATTCTAGAGAAAACCGTAGGATCAAATCTGAAGGAATGGTCCATTAAATTGGAGGATGCACTCTGGGCTTTTAGAACAGCCTACAAAACTCCAATTGGAACCACACCTTTTAGACTTGTTTATGGAAAAGCATGTCATCTTCCAGTAGAAATTGAACACAAAGCATTTTGGGCTTTGAAGACATGTAATCTTGATTTACATGAAGCCGGACGTCTACGATTAAGTCAACTAAACGAATTAGAAGAATTAAGACATGAAGCATACGATAATTCGTTAATCTATAAAGAAAGAACGAAGAAATGGCATGATAAAAGAATCAGAAGTTCAAAAGAATTTAAAGAAGGAGACAGAGTTCTTCTTTTCAATTCACGATTCAAGCTATTTCCTGGAAAATTGAAATCAAGATGGTCTGGACCATTCATAGTCAAAAGAGTTTTCCCATACGGAACGATAGAATTGATAAATTCAAATGGGATTGAATTTAAAGTTAATGGTCACAGAGTTAAACATTACATACATGGTCCGATGGAAGTCGACAACGAAGTTAATCACAATTTCGACACCACAGCTAACTAAGTGTGGGGAGAATCAAGTCTTTAAAGGATAATATGTATTTCTGTTAGAGTTAGATTGTCTGTTTTCGTGTAGTTCTCGAAAATGGAACCCGAATGGTCTTTCCCTAGCAGACCCTAAAGAACTAGTCTTCTCCCCCCATTCTGAATTTTTATTTTTTTTAGGTTTTTACGAAATGAAGACTGCCTGTGAACTAAACCATGGTCTAATGCTACATGCTTTGATCACTAAACGTAATAATGACATACTACCGAGTGAATTAGTATCAGTAATCAGAGAAAGAATGGACGGAGTTAGAAAAGAATCCAGATGCGAAGATAATAAGTTATAATTTGGTAAAGGAAAATCAAAATCCGCAGCGAAAAGAAGAGCACGACACCTAGAACGATGTCACAAATGCGGAAAATGGTCACATGGAGGTAAATGTTCAAATAATCAAACCTATTCAAACACTGAATTTGTTACTTTATGCAGAGACGGACCGTTCATATGTTTAGAAGAAAAGACACTGAATGCTCGAGGTTACGCCTATGTAGCCATGGAAAACCAATTAAACCGACTATCTTATGAATGGGATAGATCATATAACTAAGAAATCTATTTCACAGGTGTGTTTGTACATTTTTTATTTTTATTTTTAACCTTTTGATAATAAACGCTAATTTGTTCGCTAAAAAGTATTAAATTGGTATTGAATAAAATTAGGTTTGGCGACCGAAATTATTGATATCATTCAAAAATTTATTACATCACTGCGAAATTTAATGTTTATTCTTAAGGTATAAATATCTTTAAACAATCAACCCAAAATATTTCAAAAATTCGTCATGAGTTAAATTAGGTCTTGGAACCGAAATTACTTTACCGAAAAGAGGGGCGCATATTTTTGATAATATTTGATTGACTAAAGTGAGATAAAAAGCCAAAAAGATTTTTAATTTTATTTTTACCATGTTTTTAAAATTAATATTTAAATCTTAAATTAATATTGTAAACTTTGTAAAAACAATATATTTAAAATTGTAAATATTTGAAAAATTAATATAAGTTTGGTGTGAATTTTTAATTTTTAAAATATAAATTTTTAATTTTATGCATTTCAAATTTTAAGTTTGGTGTGAATTTTTAATATAAATTTTGAATTTTATATTTAAGTTGTGTGAATTTAAAAACAAAAATTTACTTTATCTCATTAAGTTAAAAATATGATTTTTAAAATTCGTCGTAAGTTGAATACTAGGTCTTTGAACCGAAATTGCTTTACCCGAGAGAGGGACGAGAACTTTTATTATCATTATTTTTAATCTCATTGAATTAAAGTATGCCAAAAACATTAAAAAAAACCCCAAAAATCTTAGCTTTTAAAACAATCGCTACAAAAAAACAAATTTTAAAATTTTGTCGAGGGACGGACTAGGACATCGATCCGAAACGACCTCGTCCTAAATAACAAGGGAAACAAAATTTTAAAATTAAGTACTTAATTGTTTTATAAGTTAATGATTATAAAAAAAAAAAAAAAGCAAACTCCGCGAGTCGCGGAGTTTGAAGGCTTAACTGCCGCGACTCGCGGAGGGGTCGGATTACAGAAAAAAAAATATAGCTGAAACAGATCAGTCCCAACCCACAAAACACACAAACACTGCGAAAACTGCTCGAAAATACCCGAAAAATACACCCCAAAATCACAATTTTTAACCGTTAATCACTAAATTTTTTACTAAAATCATGTTGAGAAGGATGCTATCTAGGAATTACTCAAGAAAAACGGTAAATTTCTACACCTAAACACCATTTAATCCGAAATTTGGTGTTCTTGAGCAATGTTTTCCCCAATTTGATTTTGATGCTTTTTAGTGTAATTAGGCTTAAATTGTTTATGTATTATGCTTGTATAACCTAGATTGATGCTGTTTAACATGATTAGAAGCTTTAAACTTCAAATTTTAAGTAATTTAGGGTTTGTGTTCTTGAGCAAATTTGGGGCTTTTTGATATAAACAGGTTATGGCCGATTTTTGTCATGAATTGTTGCTAAATTAAGTAGTGTAACATGTCTAGGTAGTTAAATGATTCAAACTTTGAGCCTAAACATGATTTTGAGAATTAAAGTGGACTTTTTCAAGTCTAAAATTCATGAACTTGATTTTTGAGAGATAATGCCATTTGAGACTTGTTTAATTGCTAGTAATGATTATTTTGACATGTTATTTGAATTGAATGCTTATAAACTTGGCAAATATTTTCATATATGCTTATTTGAAAAAGTGTAGATTTGATAAAAATGTGAAAATAAGCTTAAGTTTAATATAAGTTGATGATGCCATTGTAATTATTTTGATTGATGATTTTGCTGACACTAATGCATATTTGGATGCACAAAAATTGTGTTTGATGTGTTTTGCAGACTGAAAGGGGTGAATCTTCATCCCAAGCTCGCAATGCTCCTGCTGAGAATGCGGAACAACAGGAGGTGGATAACTACTACAAGCAGAATATACCTCATCCAGTCATGACCTTTTCCGATATGCACTTGGAAGAGTTGCACCCGAACCTGAGATTTGACAGACTTTGGATAGATTATCCAAAATATCAAAGGGGTTTGCATACTCTTCATTCTAAGGTTGTTGAGGTACCGAGGGTCATAGAATGGGGACCCTTAGAAGCTGTAGAATTGGCCGGGCCAATTAGGGAATTACTTGTACAGAGGTATGGTAATTCTACTTTTAATGACTGGGTACGTTTATTCACCATGCGTAGACCTGTATATAAAGTATGGTGTGAAGAATTGTTGTGTAGTATAGAGTTGAATGATCGGGTAGCTAGTTTAACCGATCATTCTTTTATTAGATTTTTGTTAGGCGGTTCGATGCGCCACGTGTCTTTACTAGACATGGCTCAGGCTTTACGTATATATACGCCTGAGGAGTTAGCATCTGCCGATTGTAGAGGGTTGATACTAAACGGTAGAAAGATAGATGAAAATTTTGATACACACGGTGTGTGGAGTCAAATGACAAGCCATCACCGTTTCAAAGGGGGAAATTACTCTTATTTGGATATAGATAGAGCCGAATTAAGAGTGATTCATAGGTTTTTAGCCAATTCGATTACACAAAGGGTTAAGAACAAGGAAAAAGTAAATGAACAGGATTTGTTTTATCATATGTGTATTCGAGACCCACAAAGCGCTGTAAGTATACCATATTGTGTGGGTTATTATTTATCAGCTATGGTTCGGGGGATGCGACCGCATAGCATAATAGGAGGTGGAATTTTTATTACTTTGATTGGTGAATATCTCGGTGTGGATATAAGTCGGGGGGTATTATTAGTAGAAGAACTGGAACCCCGCGATACTATAGGTTTAAATGTATACCATGGTGCGAAAGTTTTGAAGAGGCGAAATAACGCCGCAGTACCATACCATGGTAGACATCCACAGGTTGAGAGAAACCAACAGCAAGGTAATGTAGGAGGGGGGAATGAGATGCAAGAAATGCAAAGGTTTATAGCTTCTCAGGAATACGAAAATGCTAGACAGAGAGCATTTGAAGATTGGCAAGTTCATCAGAACCAAATCATAGCTCATTGCCAACATATAGGTAGAAACTATATTCCTACACCGAAACCCATCTTCCCTCCCTGGTCTATAGAGATGCAGCCACCATATCCTACGTATAACCCTGCCGAAGCATTCTATAGCACCTATGGTTATGCCTGGAACCCCTATTGGTACCAGTATCATCCCTAGTATACTTATTTTTTTTTTTTTGTAATTTGTAATTATTGATACGTTTAATACTTTTGTTAATATTGTAATCATTTTTATAATTATCTAACTTTTATTCTTAGATTTTAATAATTTTTGAATGTGGGGTAATATACCAAACTTCAAAAATATGTATATATGTTATCAGTTTATCTTATGTACACAACAGGGTAAAACAACGCATTTTCAAAGACTGGCATTAAGTTCAGCAAAAGCAACTAATTTTGACGACAAGATGCAAAATATATGTGAAATAACAACAAGACGGAATGAACAAATGATGTGCACCATTTATCATTCAGCAAACAAACGCCAATATATTTGGAAACTTTGGTAAAAATTTAATCATTTTCACACTAATCACCCTCAATAATTTAAATTGTTACTGATTTCTTGCAAATGAGGTCATTGCAAGATCTTAAGTGTGGGAAGGGGTTAAATTCTTTCGGATTTTAAAATTTTTATCTTAAACACTTGGTTACCATTAAAAATACTAGTAAAGCAGTAGTTGTATTAGAATCTAGTGCTCTCTGATAAAAAAGAACGGCCCTAGTCTTATATACTAACTACCCAATTCTAGTAAAATTTTTCAAAATTTTCAATTAAATGAACTCAAAATCATGTTTATACATATTTATGAACGATAAAACTAGGTTTTAACACCAAAATTATTGTTACCTCGGAAAGGACATAAATTGAGAAACAAACTAAAATGTTAAAATTCATTTAAAATGGAATAGAGGACGATAAAAAGGAAAATAAAAGCCAAGTGTGGGAAAATTTACCAAGTTATCTTAAACATATGTCACATATATCTGTAACAAATAACTGAAAATACTTTTGCTTTGGACTAAACTAAACTGTTTTACCCGATGAAAGAAAAGAAAAGATGGATCTACACGATGAATCAATTCCATCATTAAAAGGAAGTAAAGTCTTCCGAAAAAGACACGCGCTTCTTGATTTAGGTCATGAAGTTGTCGTCCAGACCAGCTGTAGGTTGACGAAAAATCTAGAAAAGTCATCACTAAAATCAGCAGGAAATCCACGGACCTCAGCATTAAACAGGGTCGCCAAGTGGTCAGATTTATCCTAACCATGAGAAGGATTTATCTTGTACAATGGGGGGGCACCATGCAAATTAGCTGGATAAGACTAATGAATCAGATCCCCAGAAAGGATAATCTCCTTAAAAATTAAAAATCAGCTTTTAAGACTGATATCACTCAATCCTTGAGATTGACCTTAAAGATTGAGAATTACAAACTCATGGAATTCAATGATATCTAAACTCGAGCTTGAACGAGAAAATATTTTGATCAAAATTACAAACCGATTTGTTTTCTGAAAACCCTATTTTCAATGCGTTCATTACCATTGAACGTAAAATCCTAGGAATTCACCTGGAATTCATTAGGTCACCTGAACCAAATCGGGTGTCAACCGTAAGAACGGTGATTGCATAGTGGTCAAAGACAGGACCTTGTGCCATACCGAAAAATCATAAGGGTGAGCTTTACTATTGCTCCTACCAAGGATAGTAATTGCGTCCGACATGTTATAGACCATATTTAAAAGCATGTCAGGGGACATTGCCTTAACAGTTGCTTGTTCAACGCTTTCCTTTACAACCGGACGGTAGTTTACCGAAAGGTAATATACGGGACAAGTAAACTGGACGTGTTGCTTTCCAAATACAAGGTTAGCAAGTGGGTGACACAAAACGGCAAGTTTTGAGCTAAAATTTTCAAATCTGAAACCCACCAAACTCACAAAAATATTTTGCAAACACCGGTAAAGGGTTATTCCGGAAAACTTATCTAGGGTAAAAACTAGATTTAATTTTCAAAAGATCAAATGTTTTCATAAAGATCCAATTTCCTTAATGGATCTAAATTTTTATAGTCATGTGGAACTGTAAACCATATCGTTACTACCATTGTTTATACCGCCGTATAGAAATCACTGATGTACAAAGTGTGAAGAATAAAGAAGTGATTCTAGTATTTCAAGACGATATTGCTTGAGGACAAGCAACGCTCAAGTGTGGGAATATTTGATAATGCTAAAAACGAACATATATTTCATAGCATTATTCCTCAAGAAAGACAAGCTTTTAGTTACAATTGTTCTATTTACAAGTGATATTCGTTTAAATAATAAAAGGTGAAGACAAAAGACAGATTCGACGAATTGAAGACGCAAACGACCAAAAAGCTCAAAAGTATAAAAGACAATCAAAGAGGTTCCAATTATTGATAAGAAACGTCTCGAAATTACAAGAGTACAAGATTCAAAACGCAAAGTACAAAATATAAAATTGTACGCAAGGACGTTCAAAAATCCGGAACCGGGACCAGAGTCAACTCTCAACGCTCGACGCAACGGACTAAAAATTACAAGTCAACTATGCACATAAATATAATATAATATTTAAATAATTCTTATAATTATTTATATATTATAATAAATAATAAAAACCGTCGGCAAGAAAGACTCCAAACCAGAGTGAGCTGTAATTGCAAACTCCTCGACTCGCGGAGTTTGAAGGCCAAAAAGGCCGCGAGTCGCGAAGCCCCAAGTTTCAAAAATCCCTATAAAAGCAACAGAATTCTGATCGCAAAAATGATCTTTTTCTTCTCCTCATTCATACGTAAAATATATATATTTATAATTTATATTTTAATCCTAATAATAAGGGTATGTTAGCGAATGTTGTAAGGGTGTAAGTCGAAATTCTGTCCGTGTAACGCTACGCTATTTTTAATCATTGTAAGTTATGTCCAACCTTTTTATATTAATGTCTCGTAGCTAAGTTATTATTATGCTTATTTAAAACAAAGTAATCATGATGTTGGGCTAATTACTAAAATTGGGTAATTGGGCTTTGTACCATAATTGGGGTTTGGACAAAAGAACGACACTTGTGGAAATTAGACTATGAGCTATTAATGGGCTTTATATTTGTTTAACTAAATGATAGTTTGTTAATGTTAATATAAAGATTTACAATTGGGCGTCCCTATAAATTACCATATATACTCAATCGGACACGATGGGCGGGGTATTTATATGTACGAATAATCGTTCATTTAACCGGATACGGAAATGGATTAATAGCCACTAGAATAATTAAAACAGGGGTGAAATTATGTACAAAGGACACTTGGTATAATTGATAACAAAATATTAAAACCTTGGGTTACACTCAGTCGACAACCTGGTGTAATTATTAAACAAAGTATTAAAATCTTGTTACAGTTTAAATCCCCAATTAGTTGGAATATTTAACTTCGGGTATAAGAATAATTTGATGAGGACACTCGCACTTTATATTTATGACTGATGGACTGTTATGGACAAAAACCAAACGGACATATTAAATAATTCAGGACAAAGGACAATTAACCCATGGGCATAAAATTAAAATCAACACGTCAAACATCATGATTACGGAAGTTTAAATAAGCATAATTCTTTTATTTCATATTTAATTTCCTTTATTTTATATTTAATTGCACTTCTAATTATCGCACTTTTATTTATTGTTATTTAATTGCACTTTTAATTATCGTCCTTTTTAATTATCGCAAGTTTATTTTATCGCACTTTTATTATTCGCAATTTCATTATCGTTATTTACTTTACGCTTAAAATTAAGTCTTGTATTTATTTATTATTTTACATTTGGTTTTAACTGCGACTAAAGTTTTAAAATCGACAAACCGGTCATTAAACGGTAAAAACCCCCCTTTATAATAATAATATTACTTATATATATGTTTGTATTTTTATAAAAGTAAACTAATATAGCGTTGAGCTTTGTTTAAAAAAAGATTCCCTGTGGAACGAACCGGACTTACTAAAAACTACACTACTGTACGATTAGGTACACTGCCTATAAGTGTTGTAGCAAGGTTTAAGTATATCCATTCTATATATAAATAAATATCTTGTGTAAAATTGTATCGTATTTAATAGTATTTCCTGCAAAAATTTAATAGTATTTTATACCCCTTAGCTTTGACATCAGCGGTAATCCAGGCAATTCTTCTGGAAAGACGTCGGGAAATTCGTTCACAATCCGCACATCATCAACACTCTTCTCCTCGGTTTCTAACTTCTTCACATGTGCCAGAATAGCAAAACGCCCTTTCCTTATGACTTTCTGTGCCTTCATGCAACTAGTGAGGTTCAACTTTGGGCTACCTTTCTCTCTGTGTACGATCAATGGCACACCGTCTTCGCGAGGTATACGGATAATCTTCTCTCCACAAACAACTTCTGCTCTTACATTGGACAACCAGTCCATACCAACTATCACATCGAAGCTTCCCAACTTGATGGGTATCAAATCAATCTCAAAGTCCACACCGGCTAGGTTTATTATGCCTCCTCGGCCAATTTGGTCAACTTTCTCAAGTTTCCCATTGGCTACTTCAACCAGAATACTCTCATCTAAAGGTACTAACGACCAGTCTATCTTAGAACAAAAATGTCTACATACGTAACTCCTATCGGCACCCGTATCATATAAGACAGAAGCAAGTAGATTATTGACAGTGAATATACCTGTGACCAAATCAGGATCCTCACGGGCATCTCGAGCGTTCATGTTGAAAACTCTCCCACGTGCTGGTCCGGCATCCTTCTTCTTGTTCGGGCACTCATTCTTGAAGTGGCCCTGTTGACCGCACTCAAAACACTTTCTTGGTCCAGTAGGGTTTGTCTTCACAGCTGGGGTGGTAATCTTGCAGTCCCTGCCAATGTGCCCAGTCCTTTTACACTTTTCACAGACCATGTTGCAGTACCCTGTATAATGCTTGTAGCATCTCTTGCACTGCGGAAGACTACCCTTGTAGTTAGGGTTCGAGCTAGGGTTCGGGTTGGGGTTCCTCCAGTCGTTGTTTCCCTTGAAACCCTCATGCCTCTTAGCTGGGTTCTGATCAAAGACCTTCCCTTTGTTGCTTTCCCACTTACGCTTCTCATAACTAGCTCCTGATTCTGGTTTCTCTTTCTCTGATTCTTTGCGGATGATCTGGTTCATCAGGGTGTGCGCCATGCGCATAGCTTACGGGACATCTGCTGGTTTCGAAGAAGTGACATTTACCTGAATGGTCTTGGGAAGTCCCCACAAGTATCGTTCCATTTGCTTAAATTCAGGGGTAACCATCATGGGGCACATTAAAGCTAACTCTAAATACCTTCAGTTATAGCCATCAAGGTCGGTTCCCACAACCTTCAGCTCCGAAAACTCAGCTTTCATTTTCTGAATTTCGGTTCGGGGGCAATACTCCTCAATCATAGCCCCTTTGAATTCCTCCCACGGGGTAGCATAAGCCTCGTTAATTCCTTTAGCCTGAGCAAGCGTGTTCCACCAGGTTAAAGCGCCGTCCGACAGAGTACAGGAGGCGTACTTAGTTTTGTTCACTTCCGAGCAGTTGCTCACACGGAACACAGCTTCCAACTTCTCAAACCATCTCGTCAGTCCAACTGGCCCTTATGTACCACTGAAATTGTGGGGCTTTCAGCTTTGGAATTCCTTATAGGTACACCCGTTCTGAACAGCTGGGTTGGCCGGTGGAGCTGGAGTAGGGTTGGCATTCTCCATAGCTGCGGCTATTCGAGCAGCAATCATTTCCTCAATCTGTGCCGCTGTGGGCGTTTCCCTTGGGACTCTTCCGTTTGCCATTGTTCCTCTGAACAAAAGTTTCGACTTACGTCAAAATTCCGTATTCAATAATATTATAGCATAAGGCACCCAATATGGAACACAACACACAATTAAGTAAAGCAACCAGATATAGATACCACAAAATCATCATACAGTAGCGTAAATAGAACACTGTACAAAATTTAAACAACATTAAGTTCTATTCATTAATAAGAAAGTTGCATACATCCGCATAAGGTTCGTACAATACATGAGTAAAACATGAAACTACTACCAGAGTTACATAAGGAAATATAATACAATAATCCTATGGTGATGGTGGGTAAATGATGTCCATCAGGTGGGACATCTGATCCTCGAGCTCAGTTACCCGAGCACGGAGGATATGCACTTCCCTCATCAGTTTCTCGAAGACGGGGATGCTGGTGGGGTAGGTGGTGCAGATGGTGTAGATAGTGCAGATGTATATGACACAGTGCGGGTGGTCTTACGCACGAATGGATCGGCGGGATATGGTACGACCCTCTTACGGGCTGTGACCCTAACCAACTATCCATGTGCATCCACGAACGGTCTTCCTCCGTTAATCCCTGGGATAACGGTACCATCGAAACGATACCGCTTCTTCGGTGGGGTTGAGGGCGGCTGCACGGGCTCCTCCTCAGGGTCCTCCTCGAAATCATCCTCGGGATCATCTTCGGAATCCTCCTCGCTGGAGTCATCGGATGATGAATCGTCTGAATCATCTGAAGGTGGATCTGCTCGGTCGGTGGTCATAAGTCGATATCTGCCTGTGGAATCGGCACAACACGTCCATCAGTGGTGCTTCTAGCCCAATGTCCATGCTCATTACAGAAAGGACCGTCCTCATTTCCCCCAGGAATTACATTACCACCGGGATGGTGCTGCAGCCCCGGGAGTCTAGGGCTGGGTGGTGCTGGAATCTCCTCTGGATCCTCGTCTCCGTATGAGACGTCCATAAGGTCAAGCACGAGTCCACTGGAAGGTGAATCGCCAGAGTCGTCGACGGGTAGCGGTGAGTTAGCAACAATGGTAGGCGAGGCAACAGTCATCTCTGAGTCACTCTCGAAGTCAAAGGTCATGGACAGCATGTCTGACATCTGAACATGGAAAAATAACCTTTTCCATGTCAGTAAGACATATAGCAAGCACGTAATTAGGCACTACAACATCCTAGCAGTACATATCATGGCAATAACAACAGTACTAAACAAAGTAACATGCAATCGAAAACAGATAGTAGCATGCAGTAGCATACAACAAGTATACATAGTAGTAAAAGTAAGCAGTAGCATGCAGTAAGTTCCGCAGAAACAGTTAAACAATCAAGTTGTAGATTAGTCCTATTAGCGAATCCTACTAGGCTCGGTCAAGAATCACTAATGCAACCTAATTCCCTACAACCTGTGCTCTGATACCAACTGTGACACCCCGTACAAAACCATCGTGTACGATTCGTCAACAACAGGATCTTTACACGGTCAAGTACTACATGCTGTTTGAAAACCAATTTGCATTCATAAAAAGATAGCGTTTACAAAAGATAACGTGACACAAAGGCCGTTACAAAGTCATTATTTGAAAATAACATAATTTACGAATGCAAGATAAAAGTTCCATGATTGAGACATCTCTAAGTAATACAGCGGAAATCTAACACAGCAGGTCCATAACAGCAAGTCTAAAACACCAAGATAGCAAGTCTAACAGCGGAAGCAACATCGTCTAAGCACCTAAGAAATACACGCTTAAAAGTCAACACGAATGTTGGTGAGCTATAGTTTGTAATCAGTAAAGTAATGTAGACCACGAGATTTCAATGCTTCAACCAGCAGTTTAAATCAGTATGAAAAGTATATGCTTGTCTATGGGCACCCGGTAACTAACTTAACGTAATAGTAATACCCCCTAAAAGTACACTTGGTGAGTGCGTATGTCCTCGAAGTATCAAACACCCGTTAAATACTAGCGCGACTAGCCCAAGTGGGGATGTCAAACCCTATGGATCCATATCTAATATTCGCGTTTACCGGTTCAAAACCAATGATTAAACGTTACCGTGCTAAGGGGAATGTTTATGCCATTATATAACCCACACATATGTAAAGTTTAAGTACTCGTGTCAAGTAAGTAAAACGTAAAAAGCGCATGTATTCTCAGTCCCAAAAATAGTATAAGTAAAAAGGGAAGCTATAACTCACAGTGAATAAGCAGTAAAAGTCGATATGAAACGTATGCAGGTAGTAAGTCGATCCGAAAGGTCGTCAACCTAAGTCAAAGGTCACTAGGTCAGTATGTTATCCCAATAAGTTTAAAAATGAATAAATTAAGTTTAATTGTCATCATCATCATCATCATTCATCATCATAAAAGCTAAGTAAGTTTGACAAGAATAGAGATCGACACAATAGGCTGACTTCGGTCAGCATCTACGACCTCTATACAAAATGAAAAGACGCGTAGTCAGTGGATATGGCTCTGTATATGAGTCCTCTAACCTCTGACCAATTTTCAGAACCTAACTCATGTTCGTTTGACCGTGGCGACGGTTTAAGTGCGAGTAGGTTAGAAATTTCAGCACAACGTTACAACGGCGTAGTGACTTTCGGAGGGCTATAAATCCTAAACCGTATGTCGGATTAAGTAGAGGCCTAAACGAAAAGTCATCTACTCGAAACGGACTAGCTGAAAATCAATTTTGCAAAAGTCCAGGAATCGGATCAGATCCCAAAAAATAGTAAACAAGTGCTCCGGTGGGGTTCTTGGTGCTTGATGCTCATCACGGTTCTCATCCTTGATGCTTGTAGCTTCAAGTGTACAACTCATTGATGGGTTAGCATCACCTTGACCAAGATTCAACCATAAACACACAATATGTTAAGACCAAGTAAGAACACAACTCATTTAAGAGTCTTAGATGGATGATGAACCAATGTTACATCATATCCTTAGTCTTAACACAAATACAAGTTCTATTTACAACTAAAGTTACAAACTTTACTTCAATCAAACAAATATGAACATAATCTAAATCAAATAAAGTGATGAAACCCTAAGCTAGAGAGATTGGATCCTTTTCACACAAGTTATAAGATTACAAAGCTAGAAAGCTTGAATCTTTACAAGATTAATGAGATCATAAGCTATAAAGCTAAGATCTTTAACAAAATAATGAAATCAATGAGAACATAAGCTAAAAAGCTAAGATCTTTAACATAATAATGAGACCCTAAGCTAAAAAGCTTGGATCTTTAGTGTTCTTGAAGATCTTGAAGCATAAAGCTTGGATCTTTAAGATACATGAAGATTACAAACACAAGTTTGAATCTTTATAACAAAATAACAAGATTAAAGCTAAAAGATTTAGATTTACAAAGTTGGTGAAGATTCAAAGCTAGAAAGCTTGAATCTTCCATGTTCTTGAAGGATACAAATTCATGTTTGAATGTACAAGATGTAATCAAGATCAAAAGCTAAAAAGCTTGATCTTCTAATGATGATGATGAACTCGTGATGATGAGAAGGAGAAGATGAAAAGAAATTCAAAATACTTACAAGCTTTAGACCAGAGAGAAAAAAATGAACAACTGTGTGTAAATTGTGAATGGAAATCAAGTGTGAATGGTGAGGAAATGGCTTAGTATTTATAGGAGGTGAGGTGAGGGTGGTGGTGGTTAGGTCGTGGGTTTCTAAGGGGGACACCTTTTTGCTTTTTGATTAATGGTTGTCTAAAGTTGGTGCTTGTGTTAGGATCCCATGCAACATTAAGGATAACACTTGACAAAAATGCTAGCATGTTCCCTCTAATAAATGGGCATTTGTCTTACTTATTAATGGGTCACTAGTTACTTATAATTGGGCTAATTAAATAGTCCACTAACTAGTGTAGGGTGGGCTAAGGTCCAACAAGGTAGAAAGTCCAACAAGACTAACTAGTGTGCTCTAGTAAATTACTAAGCGTAATTGATAATGCTAAAAACGAACATATATTTCATAGCATTATCCTTCAAGAAAGACAAGCTTTTAGTTGTAATTGTTCTATTTACAATTGATATTCGTTTAAATAATAAAAGGTGAAGACAAAAGACAGATTCGACGAATTGAAGACGCAAATGACCAAAAAGCTAAAAGTACAAAGTACAATCAAAGTGGTTCAAATTATTGATGAGAAACTTCTAAAAATTACAAGAATACAAGCCGTGAAACACAAAGTACAAGATATTAAATTGTACGAAAAGGCGTTCAAAAATCCGGAACCGAGACATGAACCAACTTTCAGCGCGCGACGCAACGGACCAAAAATTACAAGTCAACTACGTACAAGAATATAATATTATATATAATTAATTATATATATTATATATTATTTTAATCAAAGCAGCCCACGTTTAATTCAATTTGTGAGCTGGATTCCAGACCTCCGCACTCACAAAGGTTTATAGCTTAAAAGTTCAGCACTCGCGGAGCTCTACAGTACAACGTGGGCCTATAAAAGGCATCGAATTCTGCACGAAAAATCACACCTTTTTCTAATCTATCTCTCAATCTATATATATATATATATATATATATATATATATATATATATATATATATATATATATATAATTTTAATTTTAATTTTAATTTAATAATAATAAGGGTATGTTAGCGAATGTTGTAAGGGTGTAAGTCGAAATTCTGTCCGTGTAACGCTATGCTATTATTAATCATTGTAAGTTATGTTCAACCTTTTTAAATTAATGTCTCGTAGCTAAGTTATTATTATGCTTATTTAAATTGAAGTAATCATGATGTTGGATTAAATATTAAAGACGGAGTAATTGGACTTTGTACCATAATTGGGGTTTGGACAAAAGAACAACACTTGTGGAAATTAGACTATGGGCTATTAATGGGCTTTATATTTGTTTAATTGAATGATAGTTCGTTAATTTAATATAAAGATTTACAATTGGACGTACCTAAAAATAACCACAAACACTCGATCGGACACGATGGGCGGGATATTTATAAGTATTAATAATCGTTCATTTAACCGGACACGGGAATGGATTAATAGTTAATGGACTTATTAAAACAGGGGTGAATTACATACAAGGAAAATTGGTGTAATTATAGTTTAAGTCCCCAATTAGTTGGAATATTTGACTTCGGATATAAGGATAATTTGACGAGGACACTCGCACTTTATATTTATGACTGATGGACTGTTATGGACAAAAACCAGATGGACATATCAAATAATCCAGGACAAAGAACAATTAACCCATGGTAATAAACTAAAATCAACACGTCAAACATCATGATTATGGAAGTTTAAATAAGCATAATTCCTTATTTCATATTTTATCGCACTTTTATTTACTGTCATTTTATTTAATTGCACTTTTAATTATCGTACTTTTTAATTATCGCAATTTTATTTATTGTCATTTTATTTATCGCACTTTAATTTATCGCACTTTAATTATTGTCATTTACTTTACGCTTTAAATTAAGTTTTATTTTTAATATTTTACATTAGGTTTTAACTGCGACTTAAGTTTTAAAATCGACAAACCGGTCATTAAACGGTAAAAACCCCCTTTTATAATAATAATACTACATATATATATATATATATATACATATATATATATATATATATATATATATATATATATATATATATATATATATATATATATATAGTTTTAAAAATATAGCGTTAAACTTGGCTAGCTCCCCGTGGAACGAACCGGACTTACTAAAAACTACACTACTGTACGATTAGGTACACTGCCTATAAGTGTTGTAGCAAGGTTTAGGTATATCTACTCTATAAATAAATAAATAACTTGTGTAAAATTGTATCGTATTTAATAGTATTTCGTAGTAAAATATAAGCTATTTCGTATACACCTCTACGCACATCAGTAATTAAGTATCCAAAAACCCAAGTAATTGTTATTATAAAATAACAATTAGTATTTCAAAGTCAGAATATTCCGATTACGACAAAAGTTAAACGTGTACGCAGTACGCAGTTCGTTAAAAACGTCAAGTAACACTAACGGTCATAAAGGCTTCCGAGGGTTAAGTTAAGTATCCTACGTACTTAATGATACGTTTTAACATATAAATGAAAGTAATCAACATGTAGGGAGTCCCCAGAGTATAATATAGCTCGGTACGCACAAATACGCCGTTTCATGAAAACACAAATCACAAAAGCAAGTCGAAAAAGTCGGGTCATTACAATAGTGTAAACCGAGCAATATCAATGTGCCTCGTCTGAAACGTCAGACACCAATTAGTTCCAAAGATAAAAATCCTCGAAAAAGAAAATCATCTCATAATGAGGTAAAAGAAAGAGTTCAAGAAGAACCACAAATCAATACTCCTACTGCAGAGGATATTGGTGATGTCAATACAGAAATTGCAATAAATTATTTATATTCAAAAATATTATGGAACCGAAACAAAATGATAACTATTGATGAGAATTTTTCATATAATGTTGCATATGACATTATGAATAACGATGATGATCCGGAACCAACATCCATGGTTGAATGTCAAAATAGAAAAGATAGGGCTCAGTGGAAATAAGTAATACGAGTAGAATTAGAATCACTCAATAAAAGGAAAGTTTTCGGATTCATCGTCGTCACTCCTAAAGATGTAAAACCTGTAGGATCCAGATGGATTTTTGTCTGAAAAAGAAATTAGAAAATGACTCAGATGGTATACTTGTACATCAATAAACTTATACCTAAAAGATTTTAAAACATTTTAATATGGACAAGGCAAAACCATTAAATACCCCTATGGTTGTTAGATCACTCAATGTTGAAATTGATCCATTTCGTCCTTGTGAAGATCATGAAGATATTCTTGGATCATAAGTACCATATCTTAGCGTGATTGGAGCACTTATGTATCTTACAAATTGTACAAGACCTGATATTTCTTTTGCAGTTAATTTATTGGCAAGGTTCAACCCAGCTCCTTTCAAAAGACACTGGGATGAGATCAAACACATATTTTGATACCTTTGAGGAACTACTGTGTGATGATCGCTCCAAATGCATATGGACGAACACGTCATTCATTGATTTCATTGCGAGGTATTTGACCTCTATATGATACGTTTTATAAACATTGCATTCGTTTTGAAAAGGTATATCATAAATGAATATTTAAATTCAAAGTTTTCAACATCTGATGATTTCTACATATAGACAATCACCGTAAATAATGGTTTATAATAATATTTCCGTTGACAATGCAGTCAAGATAAGATACATGGTGATGATTTGGTGAATGCAACGTTTCCTTGAATAAAGTATGTCATGTAAGACTCCATGCACATAGCTTGTCTAACATATAAGTAAACAGCGGAAGGTTTCTAGGAAACCTGAGAATAAATATGCTAACAAGTGTCAACACAAAGGTTGGTGAGTTCATAGTTTTTGTGTTTCGAATAATCTGTATATAAAGGTGGATCACAAGATTTCAGTTGTTTCATCCAGAAACGTTTATCAAAATATTCTACAAGATTGAGCACCCTGGTAACTAAACTTAACGTATATATAATTTATACCCTTTGTATAATCATCTTAATAATACACGCAAACCAACGTGTACGCTTCTCAAATAGCATACGACCGTTAAAAGGCTAGTGCTCTAGCTTGAACGGGGATATCAAGCCCTATGGATCCATATACTACTACTCGCGCCCACCAGTTCTTATAACCGGCAGTTACTAGTTACCAAAGCTATGGGATTTTCGGTTCAAACTCAGTGTAGAATTTAGTATGTACTTGTATCTATTGCGTTTAAAATAAAGTGCATGTATTCTCAGCCCAAAAATATAGATTCCAAAAGCAATTAAAAAGGGAGCAAATGAAACTCACCTTAGCAGCATATAAAGTCGTTCACCAAAATGTGACTGAAACTTGGATTACCAAATAACCGTAGATCTCAACCTAGAGAACATATGTTGGTCAATAAATGTCTATTAAGCTAGGTCAGGTCATAGTGTATCACAATCCTAATACTCGAGATCGACATACAAAAGTTATCCAAAGTTGTTTCAAAAAGTCAATTTTGACAATAGTTTACCAAAATGAGATGTGCCTTATATAAGATTTCATTTACTCGACTGGTAATATTTAAAAATCTATTTTATCAATCTTGTAAACAAGTTGTTTAAATCTTAATTGCAGATTCAAAAGCAATTTCAATTAACGTTAATCATAATTCAGTTGATCATATCTTTTAATCCGTTCATCGAAACTATTCGATATCTAAATGAAAAGTTATTGATTTTTCGCCAGCTTTCCAAAAACATGTATATCATATACCTTTTACCAGTAATATATGTATTTAATTAGTGATTCATTATAAACTGTTTAACGATAAAATTTAGTATACACGCATGCATAAATATATATACTCGAGCACTAGACATGGATACACAATTAATATATAAAAGATAAGATATGAATGCTCACGTATCAATATTGTGATCCAATATTGCAGGAAAGTATGTAGACACAACAGAGATGATAAACACTAGGTTTGTCTTGCGAATAATACCCATGAATATTACCCATAACTTCCATAGTTATAACCCCTAATTTCCTTAGCTCTATCCCGTTTGAAAACCCATTTTGAAAGTGACACGCTCATGACCTCGTCGTAGTATTTTATGTATAAATAATAATAATACTAATACTACTAATAATGATAAGATTAATAATAATATTAATCTTAATATTAATAATAATAATAATAATAATAATAATAATAATAATAATAATAATAATAATAATATATAATTTAAATATATACGGAGTAAAATGATTGAGGAATAAACTGAACGAAATCGAGTTTTTATAGTATGTGGCCTGCTACAGTACCCCATGCGATCGCATGAGTTTTCAGTGTTTTTGCCATGCGATTTCATGGCCGCCTTATCCGTTTTTGTTTGCTAGTTCGCCGACATCAAATAGTGTTTACTGTAGCAAATAGTGTTTACTGTAGCAAATAGTGTTTTTACTGTAGCAAATAGATATACATACATATAATTGTTCATGAATCGTCGAGAACAACCGAAAGGTATTTGAATATCTGAAAGTAGTTCAAAAATTTTGAGATTCAGTTTTACAGACTTTGCTTATCGCGTCAGAAATGTTGATCATACAAAGATTAAGTTTAAATTTGATCAGAAATTTCCGGGTCATCACAGTACCTACCCGTTAAAGAAATTTCTTCCCGACATTTGAGTGAGGTCATCATGGCTAACAATAAAAATGTTTTCATGGCGTATATGAGTCGATAAATAGAGTTTTATCACCGTTGAATAATATGGATAAAGCAATCCAATTACTCGAAGCGTATGAGAGAAGTTATCGTAATCGAGTGAAATGGAGAATAGAGATGCATCTTATCTCTTAACGTAGCAACGATTGATTTCCGGAATTTAAGGAATAGAAAATCTTCATAATCTAAATAAGATTTGATTCTTCGGATTTTAAGGAAATTAAGATTTCCTTTGATTAAA
This sequence comes from Rutidosis leptorrhynchoides, assembly GCF_046630445.1. Classification (NCBI taxonomy): domain Eukaryota; kingdom Viridiplantae; phylum Streptophyta; class Magnoliopsida; order Asterales; family Asteraceae; genus Rutidosis; species Rutidosis leptorrhynchoides. The sequence goes on along the minus strand of NC_092341.1, from coordinate 77,818,359 downwards.
TGCGTAATCTGCCTCGATTGCTATGTCTGATATTTTGCTATAAATTAACCACTTCCGTTTCATTATTTTCATCACTCCTACATCTTCTTCCTTAATTCATACTTTCAAAAGATTGTGAAAATGCTTCATCCAGTTCTGATTCTTGATATACTCCTAACTTTCATATCTGTCATTCTTCTTTTTCATCTACCACCGGAGGAAGTTATTTTCTTCTACCATTACCTTGGGGTTATAGTGTTTTTCATTCTCCCGTGTCTTTATATTGCTATACGCATTGATATACACGGTTTGTAAATTTCGGGGTTGTTTTCGGGCTTTATATTCTCCTTTATATTTCGAAGCTTCATGCTTTCGTTTTCTCTTCCCGACTTTAAGTCAAGCGAACAATGGTTCAGAATTCGTAGGTATGAAATTTTGGATAAACAATACTAACGTTCTAAGAAAGAAATTGTAATGGCACGATCTTGATTTGTCAAATTACCAGAATATCTGGAAAAGACCGAATCATCAAGAAAAATATTTTCTTGATATGTTTAGAGATTAGAATGTAAGAGTCGTGTAACATGGCACATGATGAGGGTGGAATCTGTGAACCCTTATCACGTTCCATTAGAAACTCAGCATGACTTACTGTAATATAATAACGTTGATCAAGTGTCATTATATTATACTAATTCATGCTTCAGTTCCCAACACTACTTCAAAACATTAAATTTTTTTCGAATTTTTCAGATGTTAGAAACTAAAATAGTTTCTTTTATGTTATAACACAGATAGCGCGAAGAGATGAATGATTTCAAATAAGAATGGTTATGAAAATATCTTCAGAAATATCGAGGATATTTATAATGAAAGATATGATGATATCTTAGAATATTTAAGATAATGATGATGATGAAGAATATTGTCCACAAAGGTTTTAGAGTAAAGAGCAAGGTATTTACTAAGGATTTCAGTAGACACTGAATCATTTAGATTCTTTGAAGGCAGGTTCAGTCTTTGTGATTTATCCACAGCCTCCTTCATACTTTGCTCAATCCTTTTTCCAGTTCCAAACCTTCTCTTTTTCTCAGCTTTACCACCATACTATTCTTTATCATTAAACTTTTGACTGTTAAGGTCGTTTACAGTTTTTGCTGCTTCATCAGCATTGTTCCAATTTCAGAGAACTAGTTCATAGTTTGGGATGTTTTTCAGAAACTTCACATTCGAAGTATGTAAGTCTAGAAGATATACATTATATGTATATATATAACTGTTGATGTAGAATTGCTGCGATATTCAAAATACTGATTGCTAATTCCTGGTAGTTGATATGGCAATTATTGTTACAAGATGTGGATGAGTACATGATAGGGTTTCAATGAATATTATGATTTTTCGGAAGGTCAAAGATCAATGGAGTTGTTGGTAAATTTACTGCTAATGTGGTGGAACATGAAAGGTTTCCCAGTAACAAGAACGTATATATCAAAGTCACAATAAGGCTAATATGAAAAGTCGAAGTTGGTTGGAAGTGTGATAAAACTGGATACTTTGAAAAGGATTGCAAGATTATTTTCGGTAAAAACAACGCTAAAGGATCTTGCACAGTTTTGAAGTCAAAATATAGCTTTGAAAGATGTCGAGATCTAAGAATGATGTCACCGATTCAGAGTTATGACTTGGATTCTGATTCGTCAATATGTAATCGAATTTGTATGAAAATAATTGTATATCGTTGTGAGCATTGTTAATAATTTTTGAATCAAAGTTGAAGAATGTACAGTATAACATATTAATTGTGAACTTATATATTTCCCGAGTATTACCTACCCGTTAAAGATTTCACAATTAATACTTTGTACAAAAGAATTTTTATTACTGTTTTTATGAAAATATATGTATGTATATTTTCTTCAGATGTAATACAGATTTAATGAGTTAATATCATATTAAGCTCATTTGATTTTCGGCTTGAATTAGAAATGAATAATCTCTAAAATATTAAAGATTACATAATCTTTGCGGAGTATTTCGCTAATGAAATCAATACTTCATTATTTATTCTTATTGATATTCCTTGGTGAAGGGTGTTGATATTCGTGGAATTCTTGCAAACTTCGCAAGGTGCAAATGATGTTTTCTAGAAAGTTTCGAGTGCATCGAAGATGAAAGTGTAAAATCAACCATATTATTGAATAATACACTTGGTTTATTATGAAACGGAATTCTTTGGATTGAAACAGAGATTGTAGTTAACGAAGGTTAAGTTGTTAACGAAGAATGTACATCATAGCATATTAGTAATATGAATTTAACCGAGTAGTATTTACCCTTTTTCAATTCATACTTAATAGCTTAGTACGAAAAGATTTATGATGGTTTTAAAATATATATAAGATATACATATAAATTCTTCAGAGGGAATGAGTTAATATTTCATAACTCGTTGATACAAATATACGCGTTGTTGACTTGTAATAATATCCACGGTGCTTTCTTGAACTGGCGGAGCTTGTGATGTTAGAGGTGCTGATGATTCTAATGATGTTGACATCACTAACTGTGCTGGTGAGGCTAAGGGTACTATTGATGCTGTTGGTAAAACAAGTCTAGCTTGTACCTTACGCATCATTCTTGTCAGGGTTTCTATTCTTCCTTCTATTTATCTGATTTACGGTTAGAACTGGGATAAATAATCTCTAAGATTTTAGAGATTACATAATCACCGTATAATATTTCTTCGATGAAGTTATGAATCAGTACTTCATCATTTATTGTTGTTGGCACTCCTTGGTATCTACGGTGCGTATGATGTTGATATCCGAAGTACAGTTTTTAGATGTGATATTGAGGTGTGGGATGCGGATGTGGTTGTTGGTGGTGGTAATGGTACTGTTGTTGTTGATGATGGTGGTACTGGTTATGCTGCTGCTGCTGCTGCTGGTGTTTGTAACCTTCGCACCATATTCTCCAAAGCCACTACCCGAGCGCGAAGCTCGTTGACTTCTTCTATTATACCGGGATGATCGGTGGTTCGGACGAGCGGACGAATAAGATTTAGAATGTGAGATAGTATATAATCATGACTAGATACTCTGAAAATGAGAGAGAAAATGGTATTACGAACAGGTTCGCCGGTAAGTGCTTCAGGTTCTTCGCCAAGAGGGCAATGTGGTGGATGGAAGGGATCGCCTTCTTCTTGTCTCCAATGACTAAGTAAGCTACGAACCCATACCCAATTCATCCAGAATAGATGATGGCTAATTGGTTGATCCATTCTGGTTACACTGTCTTCAGAGTTCAGGTGAATATCCATATCGGAATAACTGTCGGAATTTAAGGAATTTGAACTAGATACATGATCCATCTTGCATAATCAGGGAATTGATTTTGGATATAAGATAGATTATAGAATTTAGATTGGTACTCCTCAATACATAATTTACATATGTATATATAATACCAAAATCCCGTAAATTACGGAGAAATTTTCGGAAGATGTCAGGAAAAGTTTACAGTAACAGATATGCTAAGATATGAATTTTGTCGGTACACTATCTATGCAGTAAATGCAGTAAGACGTGTCTAGACTTAGGAATGATAAGCAAGTAATTTCCGACAATAAATGGTAAGCAAAACTTGGTAAAAACATATACGATCATAGTCAAGACTCACTAATGCATCCTAACAATAATCAGTTAGACACACTCATGCAAGACCTGGTTCACTAGGACCAACGCTCTGATACCAACTGTGATAATCGCTCCAAATCCATATGGACGAACACGTCATTCATCGATTTCATTGCGAGGTATTTGACCTCTATATGATACGTTTTATAAACATTGCATTCGTTTTGAAAAGGTATATCATAAATGAATATTTAAATTCAAAGTTTTCAACATCTGATGATTTCTACATATAGACAATCACCGTAAATAATTGTTTACAATAATACTTCCGTTGACAATGCAGTCAAGATAAGATACATGGTGATGATTTGGTGAATGCAACGTTTCCTTGAATAAAGTATATCATGTAAGACTCCATGCACATAGCTTGTCTAACATATAAGCAAACAGCGGAAGGCTTCTAGGAACCTGAGAATAAACATGCTAACAAGTGTCAACACAAAGGTTGGTGAGTTCATAGTTTTAGTGTTTCGAATAATCTGTATATAAAGGTGGATCACAAGATTTCAGTTGTTTCATCCAGAAACGTTTATCAAAATATTCTACAAGATTGAGCACCCTGGTAACTAAACTTAACGTATATATAATTTATACCCTTTGTATAATCATCTTAATAATACACGCAAACCAACGTGTACGCTTCTCAAATAGCATACGTTCGTTAAAAGGCTAGTGCTCTAGCTCGGACGGGGATATCAAGCCCTATGGATCCATATACTACTACTCGCGCCCACCAGTTCTTATAACCGGCAGTTACTAGTTACCAAAGCTAAGGGATTTTCGGTTCAAACTCAGTGTAGAATTTAGTATGTACTTGTATCTATTGCGTTTAAAATAAAGTGCATGTATTCTCAGCCCAAAAATATAGATTCCAAAAGCAATTAAAAAGGGAGAAAATGAAACTCACCTTAGCAGCATATAAAGTTGTTCACCAAAATGTGACTGAAACTCGGATTACCAAATAACCGTAGATCTCAACCTAGAGAACATATGTTGGTCAATAAATGTCTATTAAGCTAGGTCAGGTCATAGTGTATCACAATCCTAATACTCGAGATCGACATACAAAAGTTATCCAAAGTTGTTTCAAAAAGTCAATTTTGACAATAGTTTACCAAAATGAGATGTGCCTTATATAAGATTTCATTTACTCGACTGGTAATATTTAAAAATCCATTTTATCAATCTTGTAAACAAGTTGTTTAAATCTTAATTGCAGATTCAAAAGCAATTTCAATTAACGTCAATCATAATTCAGTTGATCATATCTTTTAATCCGTTCATCGAAACTATTCGATATCTAAATGAAAAGTTATTGATTTTTCGCCAGCTTTCCAAAAACATGTATATCATATACCTTTTACCAGTAATATATGTATTTAATTAGTGATTCATTATAAACTGTTTAACGACAAAATTTAGTATACAAGCATGCATAAATATATATACTCGAGCACTAGACATGGATAAACAATTAATATATAAAAGATAAGATATGAATGCTCACGTATCAATATTGTGATCCAATATTGCAGGAAAGTACGTAGACGCAACAGAGATGATAAACACTAGGTTTGTCTTGCGAATAATACCCATGAATATTACCCATAACTTCCATAGTTATAACCCATAATTTTCTTAGCTCTATCCCGTTTGAAAACCCATTTTGAAAGTGACACGCTCATGACCTCATCGTAGTATTTTATGTATAAATAATAATAATACTAATACTACTAATAATGATAAGATTAATAATAATATTAATCTTAATAATAATAATAATAATAATAATAATAATAATAATAATAATAATAATAATAATAATAATAATAATAATAATAATAATAATAATAATAATAATAATAATAATAATAATAATAATAATAATAATAATAATAATAATAATAATAATATATAATTTAAATATATACGGAGTAAAATGATTGAGGAATAAACTGAACGAAATCGAGTTTTTATAGTATGTGGCCTGCTACAGTACCCCATGCGATCGCATGAGTTTTCAGTTTTTTTGCCATGCGATCGCATGGCCGCCTTATCCGTTTTTGTTTGCTAGTTCGTCGACATCAAATAGTGTTTACTGTAGCAAATAGTGCTTTATTGTAGCAAATAGTGTTTTTACTGTAGCAAATAGATATACACATACATATAATTGTTCATGAATCGTCGAGAACAACCGAAAGGTATTTGAATATATGAAAGTAGTTCAAAAATTTTGAGATTCAGTTTTACAGAGTTTGCTTATCGCGTCAGAAATGTTGATCATACAAAGATTAAGTTTAAATTTGATCAGAAATTTCCGGGTCATCACATACTGACTTAGGATTATTTTATTCTAACGATTCAAAACTAGATTTGGTTAGTTATGTAGATGCAGGTTATTTATCTATTCCACATAAGCTAAATCTCAAACAACTCAAACTGGATATGTATTCTTAAATGGAGGTACCGCAGTTTCATGGCGCTTCAGAAACAAAAACCTGTTGCTACATCCTCAAATCATGCCGAAGTTATTGTATTACATGAAGCTGCTCTGGAATGTGTATGGTTGAGATCAATGACACAACTCATTACTGATTCTTGTGTACTAGAACGTGATAAAAGTCCAACAATTATCCATGAAGATAATGCAGCTTGCATAGCATAGATGAAGGAATGGTATATCAAAAGTGATCGAATATAACATACACCTCCTAGATTCTTCTCATATATTCAAGATCTCATTAAGGACAACCATATTGAAATGAGATATGTTCAATCTGAAATGTCCCGTTCTTATTGATTAAAAACGTTCCATATTAATTGATTTCGTTGCGAGGTTTTGACCTCTATATGAGACGTTTTTCAAAGACTGCATTCATTTTTAAACAAACCATAACCTTTATTTCATCAATAAAGGTTTAAAAAGCTTTACGTAGATTATCAAATAATGATAATCTAAAATATCCTGTTTACACACGACCATTACATAATGGTTTACAATACAAATATGTTACAACAAAATAAGTTTCTTGAATGCAGTTTTTACACAATATCATACAAGCATGGACTCCAAATCTTGTCCTTATTTAAGTATGCTACAGCGGAAGCTCTTAATAATCACCTGAGAATAAACATGCTTAAAACGTCAACAAAAATGTTGGTGAGTTATAGGTTTAACCTATATATATCAAATCGTAACAATAGACCACAAGATTTCATATTTCAATACACATCCCATACATAGAGATAAAAATCATTCATATGGTGAATACCTGGTAACCGACAATAACAAGATGCATATATAAGAATATCCCCATCATTCCGGGACACCCTTCGGATATGATATAAATTTCGAAGTACTAAAGCATCCGGTACTTTGGATGGGGTTTGTTAGGCCCAATAGATCTATCTTTAGGATTCGTGTCAATTAGGGTGTCTGTTCCCTAATTCTTAGATTACCAGACTTAATAAAAAGGGGCATATTCGATTTCGATAATTCAACCATAGAATGTAGTTTCACGTACTTGTGTCTATTTTGTAAATCATTTATAAAACCTGCATGTATTCTCATCCCAAAAATATTAGATTTTAAAAGTGGGACTATAACTCACTTTCACAGATTTTTACTTCGTCGGGAAGTAAGACTTGGCCACTGGTTGATTCACGAACCTATAACAATATATACATATATATCAAAGTATGTTCAAAATATATTTACAACACTTTTAATATATTTTGATGTTTTAAGTTTATTAAGTCAGCTGTCCTCGTTAGTAACCTACAACTAGTTGTCCACAGTTAGATGTACAGAAATAAATCAATAAATATTATCTTGAATCAATCCACGACCCAGTGTATACGTATCTCAGTATTGATCACAACTCAAACTATATATATTTTGGAATCAACCTCAACCCTGTATAGCTAACTCCAACATTCACATATAGAGTGTCTATGGTTGTTCCGAAATATATATAGATGTGTCGACATGATAGGTCGAAACATTGTATACGTGTCTATGGTATCTCAAGATTACATAATATATAATACAAGTTGATTAAGTTATGGTTGGAATAGATTTGTTACCAATTTTCACGTAGCTAAAATGAGAAAAATTATCCAATCTTGTTTTACCCATAACTTCTTCATTTTAAATCCGTTTTGAGTGAATCAAATTGCTATGGTTTCATATTGAACTCTATTTTATGAATCTAAACAAAAAAAGTATAGGTTTCTAGTCGGAAAAATAAGTTACAAGTCGTTTTTGTAAAGGTAGTCATTTCAGTCGAAAGAACGACGTCTAGATGACCATTTTAGAAAACATACTTCCACTTTGAGTTTAACCATAATTTTTGGATATAGTTTCATGTTCATAATAAAAATCATTTTCTCAGAATAACAACTTTTAAATCAAAGTTTATCATAGTTTTTAATTAACTAACCCAAAACAGCCCGCGGTGTTACTACGACGGCGTAAATCCGGTTTTACGGTGTTTTTCGTGTTTCCAGGTTTTAAATCATTAAGTTAGCATATCATATAGATATAGAACATGTGTTTAGTTTATTTTAAAAGTCAAGTTAGAAGGATTAACTTTTGTTTGCGAACAAGTTTAGAATTAACTAAACTATGTTCTAGTGATTACAAGTTTAAACCTTCGAATAAGATAGCTTTATATGTATGAATCGAATGATGTTATGAACATCATTACTACCTTAAGTTCCTTGGATGAACCTACTGGAAAAGAGAAAAATGGATCTAGCTTCAATGGATCCTTGGATGGCTCAAAGTTCTTGAAGCAAAATCATGACACGAAAACAAGTTCAAGTAAGATCATCACTTGAAATAAGATTGTTATAGTTATAGAAATTGAACCAAAGTTTGAATATGATTATTACCTTATATTAGAATGATAACCTACTGTAAGAAACAAAGATTTCTTGAGGTTGGATGATCACCTTACAAGATTGGAAGTGAGCTAGCAAACTTGAAAGTATTCTTGATTTTATGAAACTAGAACTTTTGGAATTTATGAAGAACACTTAGAACTTGAAGATAGAACTTGAGAGAGTTCAATTAGATGAAGAAAATTGAAGAATGAAAGTGTTTGTAGGTGTTTTTGGTCGTTGGTGTATGGATTAGATATAAAGGATATGTAATTTTGTTTTCATGTAAATAAGTCATGAATGATTACTCATATTTTTGTAATCTTATGAGATATTTCATGCTAGTTGCCAAATGATGGTTCCCACATGTGTTAGGTGACTCACATGGGCTGCTAAGAGCTGATCATTGGAGTGTATATACCAATAGTACATACATCTAAAAGCTGTGTATTGTACGAGTACGAATACGGGTGCATACGAGTAGAATTGTTGATGAAACTGAACGAGAATGTAATTGTAAGCATTTTTGTTAAGTAGAAGTATTTTGATAAGTGTATTGAAGTCTTTCAAAAGTGTATAAATACATATTAAAACACTACATGTATATACATTTTAACTGAGTCGTTAAGTCATCGTTAGTCGTTACATGTAAGTGTTGTTTTGAAACCTTTAGGTTAACGATCTTGTTAAATGTTGTTAACCCAATGTTTATAATATCAAAAGAGATTTTAAATTATTATATTATCAAGATATTATGATGTACGAATATCTCTTAATATGATATATATACATTAAATGTCGTTACAACGATAATCGTTACATATATGTCTCGTTTCAAAATCATTAAGTTAGTAGTCTTGTTTTTACATATGTAGTTCATTGTTAATATACTTAACGATATGTTTAATTATCATAATATAATGTTAACTATATATATAACCATATATATGTCATCATATAGTTTTTACAAGTTTTAACGTTCGTGAATCACCGGTCAACTTGGGTGGTCAATTGTCTATATGAAACCTATTTCAATTAATCAAGTCTTAACAAGTTTGATTGCTTAACATGTTGGAAACATTTAATCATGTAAACATCAATCTCAATTAATATATATAAACATGGAAAAGTTCGGGTCACTACAGTACCTACCCGTTAAATAAATTTCGTCCCGAAATTTTAAGCTGTTGAAGGTGTTGACGAATCTTCTGGAAATAGATGCGGGTATTTCTTCTTCATCTGATCTTCACGCTCCCAGGTGAACTCGGGTCCTCTACGAGCATTCCATCGAACCTTAACAATTGGTATCTTGTTTTGCTTAAGTCTTTTAACCTCACGATCCATTATTTCGACGGGTTCTTCGATGAATTGGAGTTTTTCGTTGATTTGGATTTCATCTAACGGAATAGTGAGATCTTCTTTAGCAAAACATTTCTTCAAATTCGAGACGTGGAAAGTGTTATGTACAACCGCGAGTTGTTGAGGTAACTCAAGTCGGTAAGCTACTGGTTCGACACGATCAATAATCTTGAATGGTCCAATATACCTTGGATTTAATTTCCCTCGTTTACCAAATCGAACAACGCCTTTCCAAGGTGAAACTTTAAGCATGACCATCTCTCCAATTTCAAATTCTATATCTTTTCTTTTAATGTCAGCGTAGCTCTTTTGTCGACTTTGGGCGGTTTTCAACCGTTGTTGAATTTGGATGATCTTCTCGGTAGTTTCTTGTATAATCTCCGGACCCGTAATCTGTCTATCCCCCACCTCACTCCAACAAATTGGAGACCTGCACTTTCTACCATAAAGTGCTTCAAACGGCGCCATCTCAATGCTTGAATGGTAGCTGTTGTTGTAGGAAAATTCTGCTAACGGTAGATGTCGATCCCAACTGTTTCCGAAATCAATAACACATGCTCGTAGCATGTCTTCAAGCGTTTGTATCGTCCTTTCGCTCTGCCCATCAGTTTGTGGATGATAGGCAGTACTCATGTCTAGACGAGTTCCTAATGCTTGCTGTAATGTCTGCCAGAATCTTGAAATAAATCTGCCATCCCTATCAGAGATAATAGAGATTGGTATTCCATGTCTGGAGATGACTTCCTTCAAATACAGTCGTGCTAACTTCTCCATCTTGTCATCTTCTCTTATTGGTAGGAAGTGTGCTGATTTGGTGAGACGATCAACTATTACCCAAATAGTATCAAAACCACTTGCAGTCCTTGGCAATTTAGTGATGAAATCCATGGTAATGTTTTCCCATTTCCATTCCGGGATTTCGGGTTGTTGAAGTAGACCTGATGGTTTCTGATGCTCAGCTTTGACCTTAGAACACGTCAAACATTCTCCTACGTATTTAGCAACATCGGCTTTCATACCCGGCCACCAAAAATGTTTCTTGAGATCCTTGTACATCTTCCCCGTTCCAGGATGTATTGAGTATCTGGTTTTATGAGCTTCTCTAAGTACCATTTCTCTCATATCTCCAAATTTTGGTACCCAAATCCTTTCAGCCCTATACCGGGTTCCGTCTTCCCGAATATTAAGATGCTTCTCCGATCCTTTGGGTATTTCATCCTTTAAATTTCCCTCTTTTAAAACTCCTTGTTGCGCCTCCTTTATTTGAGTAGTAATGTTATTATGAATCATTATATTCATAGATTTTACTCGAATGGGTTCTCTATCCTTCCTGCTCAAGGCATCGGCTACCACATTTGCCTTCCCCGGGTGGTAACGAATCTCAAAATCGTAATCATTCAATAATTCAATCCACCTACGCTGCCTCATATTCAGTTGTTTCTGATTAAATATGTGTTGAAGACTTTTGTGGTCGGTATATATAATACTTTTGACCCCATATAAGTAGTGCCTCCAAGTCTTTAATGCAAAAACAACCGCGCCTAATTCCAAATCATGCGTCGTATAATTTTGTTCGTGAATCTTCAATTGTCTAGACGCATAAGCAATCACCTTTGTTCGTTGCATTAATACACAACCGAGACCTTGCTTTGATGCGTCACAATAAATCACAAAATCATCATTCCCTTCAGGCAATGACAATATAGGTGCCGTAGTTAGCTTTTTCTTCAATAACTGAAACGCTTTCTCTTGTTCATCATTCCATTCAAATTTCTTCCCTTTATGCGTTAATGCAGTCAAGGGTTTTGCTATTCTGGAAAAGTCTTGGATGAACCTTCTGTAGTAACCAGCTAGTCCTAAAAACTGGCGTATGTGTTTCGGAGTTTTCGGGGTTTCCCACTTTTCAACAGTTTCTATCTTTGCCGGATCCACCTTAATACCTTCTTTGTTCACTATGTGACCAAGGAATTGAACTTCTTCCAACCAAAATGCACACTTTGAAAACTTAGCGTACAATTCTTCCTTCCTCAATACTTCTAACACCTTTCTCAAATGTTCACCGTGTTCTTGGTCATTCTTTGAGTAAATAAGTATGTCATCAATGAAAACAATGACAAACTTGTCAAGGTATGGTCCACACACCCGGTTCATAAGGTCCATGAACACAGCTGGTGCATTAGTTAAACCAAACGGCATGACCATAAACTCGTAATGACCGTAACGTGTTCTGAAAGCAGTCTTTGGAATATCATCTTCTTTCACCCGCATTTGATGATACCCGGAACGTAAGTCAATCTTTGAATAAACAGACGAGCCTTGTAGTTGATCAAATAAGTCGTCGATTCTCGGTAGTGGGTAGCGGTTCTTGATGGTAAGTTTGTTCAACTCTCGGTAGTCGATACACAACCTGAATGTACCATCTTTCTTCTTGACAAACAAAACAGGAGCTCCCCACGGTGATGTGCTTGGTCGAATGAAACCACGCTCTAAAAGTTCTTGTAATTGGCTTTGCAGTTCTTTCATCTCGCTGGGTGCGAGTCTGTAAGGAGCACGAGCTATTGGTGCAGCTCCTGGTACAAGATCTATTTGAAATTCAACGGATCGATGTGGGGGTAATCCCGGTAATTCTTTCGAAAATACATCGGGAAATTCTTTTGCAATGGGAACATCATTGATGCTCTTTTCTTCAGTTTGTACTTTCTCGACGTGTGCTAGAATAGCATAGCAACCTTTTCTTATTAGTTTTTGTGCCTTCAAATTACTAATAAGATGTAGCTTCGTGTTGCCCTTTTCTCCGTACACCATTAAGGGTTTTCCTTTTTCTCGTATAATGCGAATTGCATTTTTGTAACAAACGATCTCTGCTTTCACTTCTTTCAACCAGTCCATACCGATTATCACATCAAAACTCCCTAACTCTACTGGTATCAAATCAATCTTAAATGTTTCGCTAACCAGTTTAATTTCTCGATTCCGACATATATTATCTGCTGAAATTAATTTACCATTTGCTAATTCGAGTAAAAATTTACTATCCAAAGGCGTCAATGGACAACTTAATTTAGCACAAAAATCTCTACTCATATAGCTTCTATCCGCACCCGAATCAAATAAAACGTAAGCAGATTTATTGTCAATAAGAAACGTACCCGTAACAAGCTCCGGGTCTTCCTGTGCCTCTACCGCATTAATATTGAAAACTCTTCCACGGCCTTGTCCATTCGTGTTCTCCTGGTTCGGGCAATTTCTAATAATGTGGCCTGGTTTTCCACATTTATAACAAACTACATTGGCATAACTTGCTCCGACACTACTTGCTCCGCCATTACTCGTTCCGACACCATTTGTTCCTTTCGTTCTATTAACCCCTGGTCCGTAGACCTCACACTTCGCCGCGCTATGACCATTTCTTTTACACTTGTTGCAAAATTTGGTGCAGAACCCCGAGTGATTCTTTTCACACCTTTGGCATAGTTGCTTCTGATTGTTGTTGTTGTTGCGGTTATTATTGTTGTTGGGATTATTGTTGTAGTTGTTGTTGTTGTTGTTGGGCCGTTTGTTGTAGTTGCGATTGATGTTGCGATTGTTGTTGTTGTTGTATTGGTGATTCTTATCACCATTTTCCTCCCACTTTCTTTTGACTTGCTTCACATTGGCCTCTTCAGCAGTTTGTTCTTTAATTCTTTCTTCAATCTGGTTCACTAGTTTGTGAGCCATTCTACATGCCTGTTGTATGGAGGCGGGCTCGTGTGAACTTATATCTTCTTGGATTCTTTCTGGTAATCCTTTCACAAATGCGTCGATCTTCTCTTCCTCATCTTCGAATGCTCCTGGACACAATAGGCACAATTCTGTGAATCGTCTTTCGTACGTGGTAATATCAAATCCTTGGGTTCGTAACCCTCTAAGTTCTGTCTTGAGCTTATTGACCTCAGTTCTGGGACGGTACTTCTCGTTCATCAAGTGCTTGAATGCTGACCACGGTAGTGCGTACGCATCATCTTGTCCCACTTGCTCTAGATAGGTATTCCACCATGTTAACGCAGAACCTGTGAAGGTATGCGTAGCGTACTTCACTTTGTCCTCTTCAGTACACTTACTTATGGCAAACACCGATTCAACCTTCTCGGTCCACCGTTTCAATCCGATCGGTCCTTCGGTTCCATCAAATTCCAAAGGTTTGCAGGCAGTGAATTCTTTGTAGGTGCATCCTACACGATTTCTTGTACTGCTAGATCCAAGGTTATTGTTGGTATGTAGCGCAGCCTGTACTGCGGCTATGTTTGAAGCTAGAAAAGTACGGAATTCCTCTTCATTCATATTCACGGTGTGTCGAGTAGTCGGTGCCATTTCCTTCAAAATAGTTAAATGGAACAAGTTAATCATACAGAATATTAAGAGTAGTTAATAGTATTTCGTAGCATAATATGAACTCATTTATAAAAGCTTTTTCTTCATATTAGCGTTTTATAAGTTTAAATTCGGGTAGTACCTACCCGTTAAGTTCATACTTAGTAGCTAATATACAATTCAACTACTACAATTCTATATGAAAAACTGATTATAATAATATTTCGCGTTCAAACTTTTATACAATATTTTACAAACTTACAATACCGCTTATTTTACATAAAGCATGAAATATAGCACACAATAACTTTGATACAAGATAGTTGTGAAGACAATTCTAGCTAGTACACAAGTCGTTCAGCAAAGGCAATAAAGACACGTAATTCATACGTCCAGAAACAAGTCATGCATTCTGGTTTTACTAGGACTACTTCCCATCCTTGGTCTTGTGCAACATAACCGTTATGGCCGTTGATAAGACAGCGTGTTGTAACGTCATCAAAGGGACGAGGGTTACGTAATGTCCAACAGTCCCGTAATAATCTAAAAACCTCATTTCTTACCCCAATTACCGACTCCGTCACTTGTGGAAACGTTTTGTTTAATAGTTGTAGCCCGATGTTCTTGTTCTCACTTTGGTGAGAAGCGAACATTACTAATCCGTAAGCATAACATGCTTCTTTATGTTGCATGTTAGCCGCTTTTTCTAAATCACAAAGTCCAATATTCGGATATATTGAGTCAAAATAATTTCTTAACCCGTTGCGTAAAATAGCATTTGGGTTCCCCGCAATATATGCGTCAAAGTAAACACATCGTAACTTATGGGTTTCCCAATGTGATATCCCCCATCTTTCAAACGAAAGTCTCTTATAAACCAAGACATTCTTGGAACGTTCTTCGAATGTCTTACAAACTGATCTCGCCTTAAATAGTTGTGCCGAAGAATTCTGGCCGACTCTAGACAAGATTTCATCAATCATGTCTCCGGGTAGGTCTCTTAAAATATTGGGTTGTCTATCCATTTTGTGTTTTTAAACTGTAAAATAGACAAGAGTTAGATTCATAAAAAAAATACTTATTAATACAAGCAATTTTTACATATATCATAAAGCATAAGAACACTATATTCCATATATTACACCACACGAATACAACTATCTTATTCCGACTCGCTCATTTCTTCTTCTTCGGTTATGGTTCGTTTTGCCAAGTTTCTAGGGATATATGATGTTCCCCTAATACGAGCCGTCGTTGTCCACATTGGTTTTAAAAAAACCTGGTGGTTTAGAGGTTCCCGGGTCATTGTTACAACTTAAGGACTTCGGGGGTTGACGATACATATAAAGTTCATCGGGGTTGGAATTAGATTTCTCTATTTTTATGCCCTTTCCCTTATTATTTTCTTTTGCCTTTTTAAATTCAGTTGGGGTAATTTCTATAACATCATCGGAATTCTCGTCGGAATCCGATTCATCGGAGAATTGGTAATCCTCCCAATATTTTGCTTCCTTGGCGGAAACACCATTGACCATAATTAACTTTGGTCGGTTGGTTGAGGATTTTCTTTTACTTAACCGTTTTATTATTTCCCCCACCGGTTCTATTTCTTCATCCGGTTCCGATTCTTCTTCCGGTTCCGATTCTTCTTCCGGTTCCGACTCTTCTTCCGGTTCCTCTTCGGGAACTTGTGAATCAGTCCACAAATCATTCCAATTTACATTTGACTCTTCATTATTATTAGGTGAGTCAATGGGACTTGTTCTAGAGGTAGACATCTATCACATAATATCAAACACGTTAAGAGATTAATATATCACATAATATTCATATGTTAAAAATATATAGTTTCCAACAAAAATGTTAAGCAATCATTTTTAAAGAAAACACGGTCGAAGTCCAGACTCACTAATGCATCCTAACAAACTCGATAAGACACACTAATGCAAATTTTCTGGTTCTCTAAGACCAACGCTCGGATACCAACTGAAATGTCCCGTTCTTATTGATTAAAAACGTTCCATATTAATTGATTTCGTTGCGAGGTTTTGACCTCTATATGAGACGTTTTTCAAAGACTGCATTCATTTTTAAACAAACCATAACCTTTATTTCATCAATAAAGGTTTAAAAAGCTTTACGTAGATTATCAAATAATGATAATCTAAAATATCCTGTTTACACACGACCATTACATAATGGTTTACAATACAAATATGTTACAACAAAATAAGTTTCTTGAATGCAGTTTTTACACAATATCATACAAGCATGGACTCCAAATCTTGTCCTTATTTAAGTATGCTACAGCGGAAGCTCTTAATAATCACCTGAGAATAAACATGCTTAAAACGTCAACAAAAATGTTGGTGAGTTATAGGTTTAACCTATATATATCAAATCGTAACAATAGACCACAAGATTTCATATTTCAATACACATCCCATACATAGAGATAAAAATCATTCATATGGTGAATACCTGGTAACCGACAATAACAAGATGCATATATAAGAATATCCCCATCATTCCGGGACACCCTTCGGATATGATATAAATTTCGAAGTACTAAAGCATCCGGTACTTTGGATGGGGTTTGTTAGGCCCAATAGATCTATCTTTAGGATTCGTGTCAATTAGGGTGTCTGTTCCCTAATTCTTAGATTACCAGACTTAATAAAAAGGGGCATATTCGATTTCGATAATTCAACCATAGAATGTAGTTTCACGTACTTGTGTCTATTTTGTAAATCATTTATAAAACCTGCATGTATTCTCATCCCAAAAATATTAGATTTTAAAAGTGGGACTATAACTCACTTTCACAGATTTTTACTTCGTCGGGAAGTAAGACTTGGCCACTGGTTGATTCACGAACCTATAACAATATATACATATATATCAAAGTATGTTCAAAATATATTTACAACACTTTTAATATATTTTGATGTTTTAAGTTTATTAAGTCAGCTGTCCTCGTTAGTAACCTACAACTAGTTGTCCACAGTTAGATGTACAGAAATAAATCAATAAATATTATCTTGAATCAATCCACGACCCAGTGTATACGTATCTCAGTATTGATCACAACTCAAACTATATATATTTTGGAATCAACCTCAACCCTGTATAGCTAACTCCAACATTCACATATAGAGTGTCTATGGTTGTTCCGAAATATATATAGATGTGTCGACATGATAGGTCGAAACATTGTATACGTGTCTATGGTATCTCAAGATTACATAATATATAATACAAGTTGATTAAGTTATGGTTGGAATAGATTTGTTACCAATTTTCACGTAGCTAAAATGAGAAAAATTATCCAATCTTGTTTTACCCATAACTTCTTCATTTTAAATCCGTTTTGAGTGAATCAAATTGCTATGGTTTCATATTGAACTCTATTTTATGAATCTAAACAAAAAAAGTATAGGTTTCTAGTCGGAAAAATAAGTTACAAGTCGTTTTTGTAAAGGTAGTCATTTCAGTCGAAAGAACGACGTCTAGATGACCATTTTAGAAAACATACTTCCACTTTGAGTTTAACCATAATTTTTGGATATAGTTTCATGTTCATAATAAAAATCATTTTCTCAGAATAACAACTTTTAAATCAAAGTTTATCATAGTTTTTAATTAACTAACCCAAAACAGCCCGCGGTGTTACTACGACGGCGTAAATCCGGTTTTACGGTGTTTTTCGTGTTTCCAGGTTTTAAATCATTAAGTTAGCATATCATATAGATATAGAACATGTGTTTAGTTTATTTTAAAAGTCAAGTTAGAAGGATTAACTTTTGTTTGCGAACAAGTTTAGAATTAACTAAACTATGTTCTAGTGATTACAAGTTTAAACCTTCGAATAAGATAGCTTTATATGTATGAATCGAATGATGTTATGAACATCATTACTACCTTAAGTTCCTTGGATGAACCTACTGGAAAAGAGAAAAATGGATCTAGCTTCAATGGATCCTTGGATGGCTCAAAGTTCTTGAAGCAAAATCATGACACGAAAACAAGTTCAAGTAAGATCATCACTTGAAATAAGATTGTTATAGTTATAGAAATTGAACCAAAGTTTGAATATGATTATTACCTTGTATTAGAATGATAACCTACTGTAAGAAACAAAGATTTCTTGAGGTTGGATGATCACCTTACAAGATTGGAAGTGAGCTAGCAAACTTGAAAGTATTCTTGATTTTATGAAACTAGAACTTTTGGAATTTATGAAGAACACTTAGAACTTGAAGATAGAACTTGAGAGAGTTCAATTAGATGAAGAAAATTGAAGAATGAAAGTGTTTGTAGGTGTTTTTGGTCGTTGGTGTATGGATTAGATATAAAGGATATGTAATTTTGTTTTCATGTAAATAAGTCATGAATGATTACTCATATTTTTGTAATCTTATGAGATATTTCATGCTAGTTGCCAAATGATGGTTCCCACATGTGTTAGGTGACTCACATGGGCTGCTAAGAGCTGATCATTGGAGTGTATATACCAATAGTACATACATCTAAAAGCTGTGTATTGTACGAGTACGAATACGGGTGCATACGAGTAGAATTGTTGATGAAACTGAACGAGAATGTAATTGTAAGCATTTTTGTTAAGTAGAAGTATTTTGATAAGTGTATTGAAGTCTTTCAAAAGTGTATAAATACATATTAAAACACTACATGTATATACATTTTAACTGAGTCGTTAAGTCATCGTTAGTCGTTACATGTAAGTGTTGTTTTGAAACCTTTAGGTTAACGATCTTGTTAAATGTTGTTAACCCAATGTTTATAATATCAAAAGAGATTTTAAATTATTATATTATCAAGATATTATGATGTACGAATATCTCTTAATATGATATATATACATTAAATGTCGTTACAACGATAATCGTTACATATATGTCTCGTTTCAAAATCATTAAGTTAGTAGTCTTGTTTTTACATATGTAGTTCATTGTTAATATACTTAATGATATGTTTAATTATCATAATATAATGTTAACTATATATATAACCATATATATGTCATCATATAGTTTTTACAAGTTTTAACGTTCGTGAATCACCGGTCAACTTGGGTGGTCAATTGTCTATATGAAACCTATTTCAATTAATCAAGTCTTAACAAGTTTGATTGCTTAACATGTTGGAAACATTTAATCATGTAAACATCAATCTCAATTAATATATATAAACATGGAAAAGTTCGGGTCACTACACAATCCAGCAACAACTCTGCTGATCTTTTTACCAAAGCACTTTCAACTGCTATTTTCAGAATACATGTTCATAATATTGGCATGAGGCATGTACAAAAGATGTAACAGCTCAGCAATGTTAACTTGAGGGGGAGCGAACTCCAGGTTGCACTCTTTTTCCCTTGGCTAAAGTTTTTTTCTCACTGGGTTTTCTTTAGCAATGTTTTTAATGAGGCAATACTTGTTGATCTCTAATGAAAATAAATTATCATCCATGGGGGAGTGTTATGATAATAAAATGTCAAATGTTATAGCTGACAATTTCTACAAAATCCTACTGAATGTCTACTCGTGATAATTGAACAGTAAATAATTGTATTATATATATGTACCATGTGATATTGCAAAAGCTACACTTTCGTGATATATACTTCTCATATATATACTCTCCTTTTCTCTTATAATATTTATTAGTAGTCTATAGTCAAGAACCATGCCACTAAAAATAGTTATAAACTACTAAATCTTAACAATTAGTATGTTTATTAGAAATGACTTTATGTATGCTTTAATCATGTACATGTCTACTACTCAAAATATCAATAAGATTAGCTAAAGAAGATCCAAAGCTAATCTTGAAATTTCACACTCATTCTCAAAACTAACTTGAAGGAGGAGAGCTTATAAAACTCCACCCACATCTATATGCCAACCGATATGGGTTCATTATAAGTATGATGGGTATTAGATGATTACCATGGGTCATCGTCCTCGTTCAAGCTTTGGATTTCACGCAATAAGGAAAGAAAAGAAAATCTGAAAGAGAGTCCAAACAAGTTAGTCAAGGTTAGAACTCATTCACAAAAGCTAGAGGAGGAGGGGATACCAAAGCTTATAAAGCTCCACACACATCTATATGCCCATCCAGGGGCGGAGCTACTTGTTGCCTTGTGGGGGCCTGTGACCCCACTCACTTGCCAAATAGCACATAAACATAGTACCATTTTGTGTAAAATATTTAATTTTTAAATATGTGACCCCATAAATTTTGAATGTGTGATCTTATATCACTGTTTTTAAGCCCACCAGTAATTTTTTGAAGCCCAATCAGGATATCATTTCCGTTGGTTAACCATCAAATATAGTTAAATGGCCCTTACATATATAATATTAAAAATACTCCAAATTTGTATATTACAGATTCTCAAACATTCAGTATTAATGTTTTTCTATTGTAGAACAATTTAACCTACCTCCAATTTATATACTCCGTATTGAACAATTATTAAATTTTATCCTTGAAGTTCATAGCTTTCTTATTAGTAATTATCCATCCTTTTGCACTATAAAAGTTTGATATGATTTTTGAGCATCTTTAACTATTTTGTAAATTTTCATGTTAAATTGTGCCCCCAGTGATTGAATTTTCTAGCTCCGCCCCTGACCTTAAGTGAATTATATTATTTAATGCGAAGGTTAATAAATATCCATAAATAAACAATTATTTGAGCACGTCCATCACACTCTTTGTAGGAGAACAAAATAATTTCGATATATCAATTACTTGCTGCATATCAAAAGTGAACCAGTCTCTATATATCCTGATCTAGTGTTCACGGCCCTTTGCACTTGATGACTCTATATTGTCTAAATAATCAAACTAAAGCATTCAGTTTCTTCGACCAATATCATGGGGATTGTTTGTCAAAATCACCCATTTACGGTATCTACCATGGTTGCTAAAATAGTGGATGAAGTTGCAAGCAGACCCTCCGGAACACGTCTATAACAGGGGGCTAAGCAGGTGACTATTTTTCATTTAACGTCCAATCAGATCAAGTAGTTTGAACCAAGACTCTTTGGATGACAAAGTTTGGCCCATTGACCATCTTCATTTTACACTTATTAATTTCAATCAATTATCAATTATTAACATTATAAAAATAATACGTATCCCTGACCAATCCACCAACTTTCATTTGTTAACTGAAGACACAAAGTTATAACGTATTTGTAGAAATCGTCCAAGAAAGTTGGTACCATAAGCCTTGATTTCATGAACCGCCCACATATTGCAACGTTCTATATTGTTAGATTAACATATATGCATTTAACGTACACACATCAATTGAAGTCAAGATAATAGTCAACAACATCGAACATGTAAAACAATGAGTAATAAATTTGACATGAGTATATGGCAACAACAATAGAGTTGAGTATATCAAGGTAAAAGAAAAAGAGGGGCGATAACAGCCCTCAAGGACTGAACTAAAAGGAAACTGATCATACGTGTTATCTAGGGGAAATAACACCATGTATGCAGTTGTAAACCATCATAGTTGAATCCAACTCATTCTTTGAATCTTGTTTGTCGTCCGCTTCCTGTTCGAGGTGACAATTAGTTGGTTAATTTAGGAATTTTTTTTTAAAATGGTTACCTTTTTAACAATCTTTAGAGAAATAGAAATTACAAAATTAAATTTTACATTTCTAGTATAACCGGCGTTTGAAAGGTCGGGTTTCCTGTGGCACTTACAAACCGGTGTTTTAAACACCGATTTCCTCCTTTTTCTGCCACCTAGTCACATGATCGAGCACTGTTTGCCACCCGTGTCCTAAACCGGTGTTTCAAACACCGGGTTGCAGGGAATCTGACGCACTCTGAAACCGGTCTTTAAAAGGCCGGTTTCACTTTTGCTGTATGTTTTCCTTTATCACTTTGATGTATCTTTACTGTATCCCTATTGTATCATATTGAAGTATCAATCAAACATTTTTGTTTTTCTCTATTTATACTATCATAATCTTCAATCAAATAACATCACAGAAACAACACAATTGCAGTTCAAAAACAACAGAATGTCTAATTCTGAAAATGATGGATGAGAATACCTTCTTGATGTCGATGATTCTGACATAACCTATATTGGTTCGCAACGAACTCAACCTGTATCCCTTACTAGTCCGGCTCAAACCACTTTGGTGCCGACCCCGTTGCCGACTGGTTCGTCGACCCGGTCGCCACCATCACCCCAACCTACTCGTAAAAAACAAAAGCAACCACAACCTTTTACACCACCACGACCTATGTTGCGCGGTTCTGGGTCTAACAAAATGAACCAACTATCGTACCGTATTCCCGAACCCGCTGGTGTTTTTCAAGATGCGTACGAACTTCGGAATAATGAGAATAACATTGTGGATGAGAAGTCCACGCAAGATTTTATAAGGGAAGTGATAAACAAAGCTGAATTTGATGATTCCTTTACAAAAGCTCCGTGGCTTAACGCCATGGAGTTTGCTTATCCATACGGAGGTAAACAATAATATTATGTTTTGTTATATAAAAAACCTAGAAAAACCTGTTCCATTTTATTTAATTTTGTGACTGCAGGGAGGTCTAATATAGCAGACATTCTATTACAACGTTGGTGTCACTGGGTCGATCAGGTTGTTGGTGTTATCAAGACTTGTGCTCCAAATGCTGTAGGCGATCTATCTATAACGCTGAAAGTGAGTTTAAACGATCCATTTTTATTTTTTCAAAAATTGTATGGGTTTCAATAGAATGTACTAATGTAAGCGTTTATCATTTATTAATAGGACACTACTGGTACAATGAAGGCAACAATTAGTAGCAATCAAGCTAGTCGTTAAACAACGATTGTTGTTTTCCTGGACATTTTCATAACAATTATGTTGATCTTTCCATTTAACAATTCTCCATACCTTGTATCTATTATGAACTGAACTACTTACAGACCACGAACAATGTCTTCTTTCTTGTGGACCCTTGTAATTTGAGCTAGTTGTGTAGCAGTTTGCTTTGAAATAACCCAGTCTACTATCTTGAACAATGAGCTCCCTATTATTTCATATATTCCATCTACGAACAGCATACAAAAGTTCGGATTTGTTCTTGAACATCATTCCTTTTGTAATAACATCGGGCTGATCACAATTCCAAACAACCCATGATTCTTCGTCGTTATCATCGAATGCAATAGGATGACTAGCCTCACCTTCATTAACACAATGGAAACATGAAACAGCTGCAATTTGTTGCACTTGCACTTCATCCTCTCTACCGGAGTCATCTGAAACATTTTCTTCAACACTATAGTGATCAATTTTATTGTCAGTATCGATTGACATACCATCACCAGCGTCTTCATGTTCTTCTTGAACTTCATCATCAACTATTGATGGACCAGCTTCCATTTCTTCAATCAGATTCATAAAACCTGAATCTTGTGCGTTTGAAAAGACTTGCTCATACTGAATTTCAATATGAGCCTGATATTCTGGATCATTCTGAGAGAAAAAATAAATAGCTTCCAAAGTATGATCGTCAGTGAGTTCATTTCTACAAACATTTTCATTGAAAACAAACCACAAGAACATTCTCAACGAATGTGTTATTTGATCGGCCCCTACATAGTTGTAAGCCATTTGGTTTAACTGCATACAGTTAATCTTCGTAGACAGCACAAAAGTCCTTCTAACTGTTGCTTCATCACCGGTAAGCCAACTATTTTGGAAAGTAATTTGGCCACCTCAAACAAAATGAATCATAAACGGACGAATTGTAGTCATTTTATTGTGTGAGATTAGTGTTTATAGTAGTTTTCAAGCTGTGATTATATGATGAAAAAGCTCATTTTGATCTTGTTTGGTATTGCATTTACTAGTTTGTGATGTTGTTAGTAAATTGAAGATGATGGTGCTTTAAATAAATATACAAAGGTGTGAATACTGATCACGAAAAGATAGGGTTTCAGTCCACTAATTGTGTTAGTTATAGTAAAAGTGAAACCGGCCTTTTAAAGACCGGTTTCAGAGTGCGTCAGATTCCCTGCAACCCGGTGTTTGAAAAACCGATTTAGGGCACGGGTGGCAAACAGTGCTCGGTCATGTGACTAGGTGGCAGGAAAAGGAGAAAACCGGTGTTTGAAACACCGGTTTGAAAGTGCCACATGTAAACCCGGACTTTCAAATGCCGGTTATACTAGAAATGTAAATCTTGTTTTGTAATTTCTATTTCTGTAAAGATTGTTAAAAAGGTTACCATTTTTAAAAAAAAATTCTTAATTTAGTTCATAGGGTGGGCTTTGTGCTGATATGGGCAAAGATGTCCAAGAGCCTTTATTGGATCATATATTACATACCAAATTAACCAATTCAGAAGAAAATGTGTAAAATTAGCCATCTCCACTACTACTCGACTTAATCAACTTTATGTAAAGACGCAACAAACTAATACACACATATTATAACCTTCATTTATTAAAGTATAAAGTATCTTGTGCACAAATTCCTACGAATAATTCATTTTAATTTAACACTAAAAACGGGAAAAACACCTAAAAAAACACGTTGAATGCTAAATTTAAAACACAAGTCTTGAAACTTACCCGACAATTAGATCAAACTTTTGAAGTGTGTGCTGAATTTGCGCACCTGAAAATCAATGCATATCATTGCATGAAAGTCTAACAATTAACCTAAAATTTTCAAATCTAATAATTAACATATATAATTTGAAAATTTAACAATTAAATCCATATAAAAATAACTAAAAAATCCATTCTAATAATTTTCCTGATTAGTTGTCTATTACACAAAAATGACTTCATAATTGGTTAATGAGCATGAGATGTTTCTAATCTGGAATGAGTAAGTTATGTAAAGATAAAAAAAATAGTATCAATACATCTTTATTGTTCAACTGCAGAAAAAAGCCTCAGTGTACATAAGTCTTTCTTGCCATGTGGTTCTTGGATTGAGTCTGTATGGAAATAATCTTCTATGTTTGGGCGTTTTAAGTCTAAATATGAACTTAACGACTTAGCCTTGCTCATCTTCCTCCCAATATTAAAATATACTATATGATACTGAGTATTTTATAGTGTAGTTAAATGGTAAACGCAACACAATCAATTATAGAATTCAAGCATTATATAGTATTTAGTATTCAGAACATAAGAAGCCCTAAATCTTAATGAAATAGATTGAAAAAACGACTATGCAATCTTACTTGCGCTTGAGCATTGTTTGTAATTAGCAGCGGGTGAGTATTGTTCACAACATGAATCGACATAAACAACGATACATCAACTATCTTTCAACGTACCAACTCATAAAAAAAAAAAAAATAACTAGCAAATCATAACAACAATACCTGCACACGCAATGAACAACTGAAAATGTAACAACCCGACTTTTTCCATTAACTGATCCGTCAAATACTTAACGACCGTTACTTAAACTTCATGATATTCTACGTAATAATTTTTTTATGAACATTAAAGAATATACTTTTTTAATATCTGCTACATATTTGTTGATTTCATACTTTGGTTTTTAAGTTTGCAAGAAACTTGGAAAACACGAGAAAAACGTACGGTTAGCGAAAATTGGTAAAACATCTTTTAAGACAACGTAACGTATGATAATTTATTTTTAATAAATATTTTATATAATTATTAAGTTTTAAAAATACTTTTGAATTATTCAAATTTTTATAAATTAAAAGTGTAGCGAATTCGCTAAAACGCTCGATTAACGTTCAAGTTTTCGTTTTCAGTTAACGACACTTAATGGGTTTTCCTAGAAAACTTATCTTGCAACAAAATAAAGTTCATGGACTCCTCTAAGACCCCTTTGGTCAAAAATCTCCCTCCCCCAATAGTCCATTCGATTATTTTCTCGGCCTGTTAACTTGAAACCCACTTAAACCCCCAAACCCACAAAAATTCATAGTACGTATTTTTATGCAATACCATCGATTACAGCAGCTCAAAGTCAACCTCATCCCTAACCTCATCATCGACATCTTCAAGACCAAGATCACCATCAATTGCTTGCTTGTTTGCTAAACCGTTTAAGAATTCTTGCTCCCCTCTTCAAGCTCTACACATCTATACCACTAATTTCTTGATTAGAGTAAGTTTTAAAAATTCTAATTTCTAGTTTTCATACTTTTGATTCATAATAGGATTGTACTAGCGTCTAATGCTCAAGTCCTAGATTGTGAACATGTAATTTTTGCGTTTAATTAATTGTTTGAGGACTTTTGCTATAACCACGAATTTGACCCGACTTATACTCATTCTTGTATGATATATACTGTTATTAAATGTGTATAATTGTATTGCTATCGAAAAGTAGATAACTTTTCATATAGATAACATGTGATTTCGTTATACGATTCAAAAGATACACTCGATTAGGTTTTCGTGTAAAATTCGTTTTTGTTTTTAATTTACTGGAATCGTATGACATACCTACTTGATCTTAAGATTTTTATAATTGAATAGATCTTGGGAAGTTATTAACTTTTCATTAAGATATCGTATGTTTTCGATTTACAGATCAAAAGTTATGACCAGTTAATCGGTTTAAAATTTGTATGCGAAACTGATAATCTGGAAGTGTATGTGTCATACTCAGGTCATGAAAGTTATTTAGTTGTATTCCTTGCGAAAAACATTAAGTTTTCGTCTTGATATCACGTGAGTTCGTTGTCCGAGTCAAAAGTTACGATTATAACACGATACGATTTTGTTAAGACTATAAATGGACATTTTTGACATGGTTAATGACCGATAGCTGCTAATATGAGTTCATAGGGTTGTTGACATCGAAAAACCATTGAGTTTGGACTAAAGAAACGAGTCATTTTGATTTTTCTTTAAGCTTTTACACTCGTTCAAAGTTTCGTACATTATTATTATAGTGCTATTAAAAACTGATTCGACCAACATGTGCTTTTGCGGTTGTTGGGTCTGTTTCGAGACAGACCAGGTCATGGGAATAATTGGGCAAGTTCTCACTTAAAAACGTCACATCTCCAATTGGCGGTGACTGATTTGGAGTTGCGATGATTTTTCTAGAAAATATGAAAGTTTCTGCTATAAATACGTTTTTAAACTTGTGTTTTTGCAGATGTTTCCTGTTATAAAAATAATGGCAAATATTCAGGACTTGAGACTTTTTGTATGAACTTAATACACTTATGTTAAGCTATTTCAAGTAGTGTGGTGTAATCTAAAGTGGTTATTTTGTATAAGTATAAACCGTGTGATTTAAACCGTCCGTTTGGACACCTGACCCGTTTGAGCCTAAAAGTGTCAAAATGGGTAATGGTCAGCGTGGACACTTCCATACGTTGATTTAAGTAATTTTGAATGTTTTAGTGTTTTAAAAATGAGTTTTGGCATGTTTTGGTCAAAATGGGTGTTTATGGTCTACTTTGACCCATATCTAAAATTTTGAGAATCAAAGGTAAGTAATACATTTAAAATATCATTTTGGACTTGTGATTTTAACATGCTCAAGTATTATGGTTTGAAATTTGAGTTGTCAATGGAAATTTTTTATTATTTTAATGAAAGTGTCAAAAATAACTCTCGGACCTACTTTGCGGGTTCGTAAGTTGAAATTGGTTAAGTTTGGATAAAAACTAGTATGTGGATTGAAATTCTTTACGACAAGCTTTAAAACGATATATTATATGTATGATAGTTTTGAAACGGTGTGTCGTTGCTGATTTTGTGCCCTGTTAACATCAACAATTTCAGCATTTTTATGTTTTGAGGGGCTGTTTTCAAATGGCCATAACTTTCAAACCGTAACTTCGTTTTTTTTTTAAATAAACTCCCTCTAGAAAGGTGGCAAGGTATACTTTCCAATGATCACGACCTAAGGTATTATATCGAATTTGGTGGGACCCGAAATCAGCTACAAATTACCTACATATACATATGTGTAAATAATATTATTTTGCTATACAAAAAAGGTGACTTAAGTTTGACTATTTGACCAACTTGAGTAATATTCTGAGATGTTTGACTTACGTTGACTGTGTTTGATTTATTTTTGACTTACGTTGACTGTGTTTGATTTATGTTTGACTTACGTTGACTGTGTTTGATTTATGTTTGACTTACATTTTACTTACTTTGACTTGTATTGACTTTTGTTAATTTTTGCTAGATTTGTGAGTCGGACTTGAGCAATAGGACTATATGAACCCTATGACCCGAACTAGCTTGTTAGACATTTATTGACCAACATATGTTCTCTAAGTTAAGGTCTACGGTTACTTGCATTCCGAGATTTGGTCACAAATCTGTGATTTATTGCTGAAACTTTCAGGTGAGTTATAGTCCCTTTTTTCTCCTATCTTAAATCTTTTTGGGATGAGAATACATGTTTTTTGTTTTTACATGTTAGACACAAGTAATCAAATATGTTAAATTATTCATCTGTGAGTTGTACAAAAATATACCTTAGCTTGGTGTGATGACCCGGAAATTTCTGACCAAATTTAAACTTTATCTTTAAACGATTTAATGTTTTCGACACGATAAGCAAAGTCTGTTAAACTGAATCTCAAAATTTTGAACTATTCAAATATCTTTCGGTTGTTCTCGACGATTCGCGAACAATTATATGTAAATAGATACATATACTATAACTTGAAAACGTAACAAAGTGTTAAGTAAACGATACTGTGCATTAAACTTATTGGTTTGATTATCTGATTGATATATTTTACTACGAAGTTAAAATGTTATGTTAAACGATTGAATTAAAAGATATTTACTGAGTCCTTTAAGGATTATGATATTATTACGAGTCTCTGTTGTGAGGTCCACATTGATTTAAGAAATTATTCCTTTTTAACGGTATTCGAAATATATGGTAAAGTGTTTGTTTAAATAACGTAATTTGGACACATACAATAATAAGAAATATTAACTGTTAGAATTAAAGCTATGAATAACTTGCGATGTGTAATTTAAAACGTGTTTATTAATATTAAAAATATATATTAAAATGATTAAATATAATATTTAACTAGATATAAAACGTTTTGGATTTGGATATACTTGATTAAATAACGAGACATTGATTTATAAAAGTAAATGACCAAAACACTCAAATGTATAAATTATATTTTGAGTGATATAGTTTAGGGATAATTTAAGGCTATATTTTGACAAAGGTACGTATCCCAAAACGTAAAATGCAAGTTTTCTCAGTATACGAAAGGACGTTCGAAAAACCGGAACAAGGACAGAAGTCGAGTGACAACGTACAACTTATCTTGACGAAAATTACAAGTCAACTATGCACATGAATTTAATATAATATATAATTAATTATATAAATTATTTATTATATTTATATTATAATATTATGTCGACAAGCTAGTGTACAAAAGAGATGTGAGCTATCCAGGCAGGCCATGCGATCGCATGGCATTTGCACTAGAAGCCCATGCGATCGCATGGGCATCAGATTCAGAAAACATTATAAAAGCTCGCGAGTTCAGTTGTTTGTCACACATACATATTTATTTATATTACTTCCTCCGAATTTAAATTATTATTATTATTATTATTATTATTATTATTATTATTATTATTATTATTATTATTATTATTATTATTATTATTATTATTATTATTAAGATTAATATTATTATTAATCTTATTAATTATTAGTATTATTAATTATTAATTAGTAATATACATAAAATACTACGACGAGGTTATGAGCGTGTTACTTTCAAAAATGGGTTTTTGAGCGGGATAAAGTTAAGGAAATTATGGGTTATAGCTATGGAGGTTATGGATAATGTTCATGGGTATTATTTACAAGTCAAACCTAGTGTTTATCATATTCGTTGCATCTACGTACTTTCCTGCAATATGAAATCACAATATTGATACGTAAGCATTCATATCTTATCTTTTATATATTAATTGTGTATCCATGTCTAGTGCTCGAGTATATATGTTTAGGCATGCCAGTATGCAAAATTTCGTCGTCAAACAGTTTATATTGAATCACGAATTAAATACATATATTACTAGTAAAAGGTATATGATATACATGTTTTTGGAAAGCTAACGAAAAATCAATAACTTTTCAATTAGATATCAAATAAGTTCGATGAACGGATTAAAAGATATGATCAACTGAATTATGATTGACGTTAATTGAAATTGCTTTTGAATCTACAATTAAGATTTAAACAACTTGTTTACAAGATTGATAAAATGGATTATTAAATATTACCAGCTGAGTAAATGAATCCTTATATAAGGTACGTCTCGTTTGTTGAACTATTGTCAAAATTGAATTTTTGAAATGACTTTGGATAACTTTTGTATGTCGATCTCGAGCATTAGGATTGTGATACACTATGACCAGACCTAGCTTGATAGACATTTATTGACCAACATATGTTCTCTAGGTTGAGATCTACGATTATTTGATATTCCGAGTTTCGATCACATTACGATGAACAACTTTATGTGCTGCTAAGGTGAGTTTCATTTGCTCCCTTTTTAATTGCTTTTGCAATCTATATTTTTGGGCTGAGAATACATGCACTTTATTTTAAACGCAATGGACACAAGTACATACTAAATTCTACACTGAGTTTGAACCGAAAATCCCTTAGTTTTGGTAACTAGTAACTACCAGTTATAAGAACTGGTGGGCGCGAGTAGTTGTATATGGATCCATAGGGCTTGATATCCCCGTCCGAGCTAGAGCACTAGCCTTTTAACGAACGTATGCTATTTGAGAAGCGTACACGTTGGTTTGCGTGTATTATTAAGATGATTATACAAAGGGTATAAATTATATATACGTTAAGTTTAGTTACCAAGGTGCTCAATTTTGTAGAATATTTTGATAAACGTTTCGGGATGAAACAACTGAAATCTTGTGATCCACCTTTATGTACAGATTATGCGAAACAATAAAATTATGAACTCACCAACCTTTGTGTTGACACTTGTTAGCATGTTTATTCTCAGGTTCTCTAGAAGTCTTCCGCTGTTTGCTTATATGTTAGATAAGCTATGTGCATGGAGTCATACATGGCATATTTTTCAAGGAAACGTTGCATTCACCAAATCATCACCATGTATCTTATTTTGACTGCATTGTCAACGGAAGTACTATTGTAAACTATTATTTACGGTGATTGTCTATATGTAGAAATCATCAGATGTCGAAAACCTTTGATTTAAATATTCATTTATGGTGTGCCTTTTCAAAAGAATGCAATGTTTACAAAACGTATCATATAGAGGTCAAATACCTCGCAATGAAATCAATGAATGACGTATTGTCCATATGGTTTTGGAGCGATCGTCACAGTTGGTATCAGAGCGTTGGTCCTAGTGAACCAGGTCTTGCATGAGTGTGTCTAACTGATAGTTGTTAAGATGCATTAGTAAGTCTGGACTTCGACTGTGTCTACATGTCAAAAGTTTTGCTTATCATTTCTTATCGAAAATTACCTGTCTATCATCTTAAGTCTAAATGCGTCTTATTGTATTGATTGCATAGATAGTGTATAGACCAAATTTCATATCTTCGCATATCTGTTACTGTCAACTTTACCTGACAGCTTTCGAAAATTTCTCCGTAATTTGCGGGATCCCTTGTACTATATATTGGTATTCTATGTAATTAGAATATCATCCGATACCCAAAAATCATTTCATACCAAAAATCCTTTATCTAATCGTGTAAGATGAATCCCGTATCTAGTTCAAATTCCTTAAACTCCGACAGCTATTCCGATATGGATATTCACCTGAATTCCGAAGACAATGTAACCGGAATGGATCAACCAATTAGCCATCATCTATTCTGGATGAATTGGGGATTGGTTCCTAGTCTACTTAATTATTGGAGACAAGAAGAAGGTGATCCATTCCATCCACCACATTGCCCTCTTGGCGAAGAACCTGAAGCACTTACCGGCGAACCTGTTCGTAATACCATTTTCTCTCTCATCTCCAGAATATCTCGTCATGATCATATACTCTCTCAAATTCTGGATCTTATTCATCCGCTCGTCCGAACCGCCAATCATCCCGGTGTAGTAGAAGAAGTTAACGAGCTTCGCGCTTGGGTAGTGGCTTTGGAGAATACGGTGCAAAGGTTACAAGCACCAGCAGCATCACCGGCATCAACTGTACCACCGACAACAACACCAACAGTACCATTACCACCACCAAAAACATCCACATCGCAAGCCTCAACATCACAATATGTACCTTGAACATCAACGCCATACGCATCGTAGTTACCAAGAAATACCATCAAAAATAACCAATGAAGTATTAACTCATTTCCCCTGAAGAAATTTTATGTATATTTAATATATATGAATTTTAAAATCAAAATATATCTTTTCGTTCTAAGCTATTACGTGTGAATCTTAACTGGTAGGTACTACTCGGTTAGTTCATATTACTAATATGCAATGATGTACATCCTTCGTTAACAACTTAACCTTCGTTAACTACAATCTCTGTTTCAATTCAATGAATTCCATTTCATAATAAACCAAGTGTATTATTCAATTACATAATTGTTTTTACATTTTCATTCTCGATATACTCGAAACTTTCTAGAAAACATCATTTGCACCTTGCGAAGTTTACAAGAATTCCACAAGCATCAACACCAAGGAATATCAATAAGAATAAATAATGAAGTATTGATTTCATTAGTGAAATACTCCGCGAAGATTATATGATCTTTAAATGTTTTAGAGAATATTCATTTCTAAGACAAGCCTAAAATCAAATGGGTTTAATATGATATTAACTCATTAAATCTGTATTGCATCTGAAGAAAATATACATACATATATTTTCATAAAGATTGTAATGAAAATTCTTTTGTACAAAATATTAATTGTGAAATTTTTAACGGGTAGGTAATACTCGGGAAATATATAAGTTCACAATTAATACATTGTGCATTCTTCAACTTTGATTCACAAATCTATTAATCATGCTCACAACGATATACAATCGTTTTCATACAAATTCAATTACCTATTCTGATATTGACGGATCAGAATCCAAGTCTTAACTCTGAACCGGTGACATCATTCTTAGATCTCTACATCTTTCAAAGCTATACTTTAACTTTAAATCTGTGCAAGACCCATTAGCATTGTTTTTACTGAAAATAACCTTGCAATTCCTTTTCAAAAGTATCCAGTATTATCAACCGTTCAACCAGTCAACAACGACCTTTCAGACTTGTAACTTTGGCATATACGTTTTTGTTACCGGGGAACCTTTCATGTTCCACCACATTAACAGTAAATGTACCAGCAAATTCATTAATCCGTGACTTAAAGTCTCTCCGAAAAACCATTATAATTGTTCATTGAAACCCTATCATGTACTCATCCACATCTTGTAACGGTAATTGCCATACCAACTACCGGGAATTAGCAATCAGTATTTCGAATTTCGCAGCAATTCTACGCCAACAGTTATATATATACATATAATGTCTATATCCTAGACTTACTTACTTCAAATGTGAAGTTTCTGAAAAACACCCCGAACTGCGAAACTAGTCCTCCGAATTTTGGAAAAAAAATGCTGATAAAGCAGCAAAAACTTTAAACGACTTTAACAGTCGAAAGTTTGAAGATAAAGAATAGTATGGTGGTAAAGCTGAGAAAAATAGAAGGTTTGAAACTGGAAAACGGATTGAGCAGACCATGAAGGAGGCTGTGGACAAATCACAAAGATGAAATCTACCTTCAAAGAATACAAATGATTCAGTGTCTGCTGAAACCATTAGTAAGAACCTTACTTCTTATTATAAACCTTCACAGACAGATTTTCCGCATCATCCTCTGATATTAGAAATTCTAAGATATCATCGTATCTTCCATTATAAATATCCTCCTTATTTCTGAAGATATTTTCATAACTATTCTTATCTGAAATCATTTATCTCTTCACGCTATCGGTGTTACATCATAAAAGAAACTATTTTAGTTTCTAATTTCTGAAAATTTCGAAAAATGGATGTTTTTGAAGTAGTGTTGGGAATTGAAGCATGAGTTAGTATAATATAATGACACTTGATCAACGTGATTATATTATAGTAAGTCATGCTGAGTTTCTAATGGAACGTGATAAAGTTTCACAGATCATACCCTCATCATGAACCATGTTACATAACTCTTTCATTCTATTTAACCTCTAAACTATCAAGAAAATATTTTCTTAATGATTCGGTCTTTTTTTCGAAGTATTCTGGTAATTTGACAAGTCAGATTGTGCTATTACCGTTTCTTTCTTAGAACATTAATTATGTTCATTCCAAAATTCATACCTACGAATTCTGGACCATTATTCGCTTGATTTAAAGTCGGGAAGATAAAATAAAAGCATGAAGCTTCAAAATATCAATGGGAGTATATATAAATCACAGTAAATTGGAGAGAGTATTAACTGTGGATGTCAATGGAAAGACAGAAGCAGAGACATCGAAATATAAGGGAAGATATAAAACCCAACAACCACCCAGAAATTACAAACCATGTATATCAATGCGTATAGCAATATAAAGACACGGGAGAATGAAAAATACTATAACCCCAAGGTAATAGTAGAAGAAAATAATTTCCTCTGGTGGTAGATGAAAAAGAAGAATGAAGGATACGATAGCCAAGAAAATATCAAGAATCAGAACTGGATTAAGCATTTTACAATCTTTTGGAAGTAAGAAATAAGGAAGAAGATGTAGGAGTGGTGAAAATAATGAAATGGAAGTGGTTAATTTATAGCAAAATATCTGACATAACAATCGAGGTAGATTACGCATTTAAAGGAAATCTTAATTTCCTTAAATTTCGAAGAATCAAATCTTATTTAGATTATGAAGATTTTCTATTCCTTAAATTCCGGAAATCAATCGTAACTACGTCAAAAGTTAAGACGAATCTCTATTCTTTCATTTCTCTCTTTTATGATAACTTCTCTCATACGCTTCAAGAAATTGGATTGTTTTATCCATATTATTCAACGATGATAAAATTCTATTTATCAACTCATATTAGTCATGAAAACATTTTTATTGTTAGCCATGACGACCTCACTCAAATTTCGGGACGAAATTTCTTTAACGGGTAGGTACTGTGATGACCCGAAAATTTCTGACTAAATTTAAACTTTATCTTTAAACGATTTAATGTTTTTGACACGATAAGCAAAGTCTGTTAAACTGAATCTCAAAATTTTGAACTATTCAAATATCTTTCGGTTGTTCTCGACGATTCGCGAATAATTATATGTAAATAGATACATATACTATAACTTGAAAACGTAACAAAGTGTTAAGTAAACGATACTGTGCATTAAACTTATTGGTTTGATTATCTGATTGATATATTTTACTACGAAGTTAAAATGTTATGTTAAACGATTGAATTAAAAGATATTTACTGAGTCCTTTAAGGATTATGATATTATTACGAGTCTCTGTTGTGAGGTCCACATTGATTTAAGAAATTATTACTTTTTAACGGTATTCGAAATATATGGTAAAGTGTTTGTTTAAATAACGTAATTTGGACACATACAATAATAAGAAATATTAACTGTTAGAATTAAAGCTATGAATAACTTGCGATGTGTAATTTAAAACGTGTTTATTAATATTAAAAATATATATTAAAATGATTAAATATAATATTTAACTAGATATAAAACATTTTGGATTTGGATATACTTGATTAAATAACGAGACATTGATTTATAAAAGTAAATGACCAAAACACTCAAATGTATAAATTATATTTCGAGTGATATAGTTTAGGGATAATTTAAGGCTATATTTTGACAAATGTACGTATCCCAAAACGTAAAATGAAAGTTTTCTCAGTATACGAATGGACGTTCGAAAAACTGGAACGGGGACAGAAGTCGAGTGACAACGTACGACTTATCGGGACGAAAATTACAAGTCAACTATGCACATGAATTTAATATAATATATAATTAATTATATAAATTATTTATTATATTTATATTATAATATTATGTCGACAAGCTAGTGTATAAAAGAGATGTGAGCTATCCAGGCAGGCCATGCGATCGCATGGCATTTGCACTAGAAGCCCATGCGATCGCATGGGCATCAGATTCAGAAAACATTATAAAAGCTCGCGAGTTCAGTTGTTTGTCACACACACATATTTATTTATATTACTTCCTCCGTATTTAAATTATTATTATTATTATTATTATTATTATTATTATTATTATTATTATTATTATTATTATTA
Source organism: Rutidosis leptorrhynchoides (assembly GCF_046630445.1). NCBI lineage: Eukaryota > Viridiplantae > Streptophyta > Magnoliopsida > Asterales > Asteraceae > Rutidosis > Rutidosis leptorrhynchoides. The sequence continues at coordinate 77,781,727 of NC_092341.1, read as the reverse complement.
TTATTATTATTATTATTATTATTATTATTATTATTATTATTATTATTATTATTAATATTATTATTAATCTTATTAATTATTAGTATTATTAATTATTAATTAGTAATATACATAAAATACTACGACGAGGTTATGAGCGTGTCACTTTCAAAAATGGGTTTTTGAGCGGGATAAAGTTAAGGAAATTATGGGTTATAGCCACTGTTGTAAACGGCGTCCGTTGCAACCGTTGCAACGCCCGTTGCGGCGTTTTGGTGACAAAACCGTTTCGACCCCGTCCCGTTTTCTTATAAGTTGGTCAACGGTCAAAAGTCAGGTCAAATGCAGGAAAAATTGGGTCAACGCCGTTGAAAAGTTAGAAATTCTGTTAAAATCGGTCATAAGTCGGTCAAATCAATCAAAATTGACTTAGTTTAGTATTTCATTTTGTATTATATTAACGCTAATAGCAATTATAGGTACAAACTTGTCAACGAAGGTTTTTTAGCTCTAAAATATGTGTAAATATATATTTATATATATAAAAGTCAACATTAGTCAACATCCGTTTCGACCCCGTCTCGGCCCCGTTTTTTCCGTTGCGACGTTTTGAGGTCGCTAACGTTTCGGCCCCGTCTCGCGTCTTTTTCAACCTTGGTTATAGCTATGGAGGTTATGGGTAATGTTCATGGGTAATATTTACAAGTCAAACCTAGTGTTTATCATATTCGTTGCGTCTACGTACTTTCCTGCAATATGAAATCACAATATTGATACGTAAGCATTCATATCTTATCTTTTATATATTAATTGTGTATCCATGTCTAGTGCTCGAGTATATATGTTTAGGCATGCCAGTATGCTAAATTTCGTCGTTAAACAGTTTATATTGAATCACGAATTAAATACATATATTACTAGTAAAAGGTATATGATATACATGATTTTGGAAAGCTAACAAAAAATTAATAACTTTTCATTTAGATATCGAATAAGTTCGATGAAAGGATTAAAAGATACGATCAACTGAATTATGATTGACGTTAATTGAAATTGCTTTTGAATCTACAATTAAGATTTAAACAACTTGTTTACAAGATTGATAAAATGGATTATTAAATATTATCAGCCGAGTAAATGAATCCTTATATAAGGTACGTCTCGTTTGTTGAACTATTGTCAAAATTGACTTTTTGAAACGACTTTAGATAACTTTTGTATGTCGATCTCGAGCATTAGGATTGTGATACACTATGACCAGACCTAGCTTGATAGACATTTATTGACCAACATATGTTCTCTAGGTTGAGATCTACGATTATTTGATATTCCGAGTTTCGGACACATTACGATGAACAACTTTATGTGCTGCTAAGGTGAGTTTCATTTGCTCTCTTTTTAATTGCTTTTGCAATCTATATTTTTGAGCTGAGAATACATGCACTTTATTTTAAACGCAATGGACACAAGTACATACTAAATTCTACACTGAGTTTGAACCGAAAATCCCTTAGCTTTGGTAACTAGTAACTGCCAGTTATAAGAACTGGTGGGCGCGAGTAGTTGTATATGGATCCATAGGGCTTGATATCCCCGTCCGAGCTAGAGCACTAGCCTTTTAACGGACGTATGCTATTTGAGAAGCGTACACGTTGGTTTGCGTGTATTATTAAGATGATTATACAAAGGGTATAAATTATATATACGTTAAGTTTAGTTACCAAGGTGCTCAATTTTGTAGAATATTTTGATAAACGTTTCGGGACGAAACAACTGAAATCTTGTGATCCACCTTTATGTACAGATTATGCGAAACACTAAAATTATGAACTCACCAACCTTTGTGTTGACACTTGTTAGCATGTTTATTCTCAGGTTCTCTAGAAGTCTTCCGCTGTTTGCTTATATGTTAGACAAGCTATGTGCATGGAGTCGTACATGACATATTTTTCAAGGAAACGTTGCATTCACCAAATCATCACCATGTATCTTATTTTGACTGCATTGTCAACGGAAGTACTATTGTAAACTATTATTTACGGTGATTGTCTATATGTAGAAATCATCGGATGTCGAAAACCTTTGATTTAAATATTCATTTATGGTGCGCCTTTTCAAAAGAATGCAATGTTTACAAAACGTATCATATAGAGGTCAAATACCTCGCAATGAAATCAATGAATGACGTATTGTCCATATGGTTTTGGAGCGATCGTCATACTTGGTAACATGTAACTATGGGCTCTGTACCGTAAACGCGAATCCTATTGATATATCTATCGAGCTTGACCGGCCCATTCCTTTCTAGTCGCGCTAGTTTTCAAGGGAATGTTTAGTAATTCGTATAAGATACACTTGTGCAGTGTATGGTCCATAAAAGGGTAGATAAAACGAGATAAGTTGGGTTACCAGGTGCTCACGGGATAGACGTAATAATATTTTTAAGACTTTCTCAACATTAAATCATGTGGTCTAATTTTATTCAATTTACTAAACCTATATCTCACCAACGTTCTTATGTTGACAGTTTATTCGCATGTTTTATTCTCAGATTTTAAAAAGTGCTTCCACTGTCTGCTTGCTATTTGCTCAAGGTGTTGCATGGAGTCTTTCATGCCATGTTTTTATAAAAGACGTTGCATTCAAAAATTATGTTATAAACTATTATCAAATAATTTGACGCCATACCTCAGTGGGTCGTCTTTATTCATTTTTTTTGTACAGATTAGGAGACGTTTAACTTCTTCTTCTTCTTATTATTATTATTATTATTATTATTATTATTATTATTATTATTATTATTATTATTATTAAAGCGTAACTAATTAACAGCGCCATTAATTAAAGAAAATAAATTCTGTGAAAAAACTTGGAATAATGAAAATTAATGTGGATGAATTAAAATATGATGTGGAAGAATCACTCCCCATAGGTTAATGATGCATTTAGAGGCTTCCACATGGCAGGTAATGCACATGATTTATAAAGGTTAATGACGCTTTATCGTTTTATGTTTTGGTTAATTCGTTTGTTGTCTTGAGTTAGTGATTGCAGTAAATCGCATGTCATGTTGGGTCCTCACAATTCCTAACATAAATAACGTTTTAAAAAGACATTAGCCGGATGGCAAACTAATCTTTTATCTATTGGTGGTCGAGCAACTCTTGCGAAATTTGTCCTTGATTCGTTGGGTATTTGTTACCTTTCTTTATAATGTGTCCGGAATCGGTTGTCAACGAGATTGAAAACATACATGCTTCATTTTTTGGATTAGTATGGAAGACAAGTGAAAGATGCATTAGATTCGATGGGAGCAGATGTGAGCATCAATGGATAATGGGCGCATTGCTATTGGAAGCATTTGTGCATTTAACTATGCATTGTTACTCAAATGGGTGTGGCGTTTTGTTACATGTCCAAATTGGGCCTCACTTATTCGGGCGGTATACGAGCGTAATGGTGGGTTGAATGGTAATATTCGGGGGACGAGTGTTTGTCCATCGATTGTGAAGTTGTTTGGAAAACCTAAAACTAATGGTTTGTTTCCATCTAACATTCTTACGAGTTAAAGTGGGAAATGGTCAATCAATTCAATTTTGGAAGGATAATTGGAGACATGAAAGGACCTTTGCTTCTAATTTTGATCGATTAATGCATCTCGACACCAATAGTGATAGTCTCTTGGCCAAACATTTGGTAAAAGGTAATGGAAGTGGCCGCGGGATTCTATTGGGCCACGATAAATGGAATCGTTGCAACAACTCATTCATCGTATTGGTAACTGTGAACTACATGAAGGTTTAGAATCATGGGATTAGTCAATATCAGAGGATGGGATGTTCAAAGTTTGGGAGACTTGAACATCGTTGGATGATGAATTAAGTTGTTACGTAGTAGAACTAAATGTAATCCGTATTGAGACGATTGAATTTTAAAGCCGTTAATTATTGGACCTCCTCCGCTAGTGCCTTCGGGGAGTGGATTCTTAAAATAAAATTGCCAATATTTATAAATAATCCATACATGATAATGTATTTCAAATTGAATTCAGAACATACTTATGTACATTCTAGTATTTTCCATTGCAAATATTAATTCTACTCTGATGATTTCGATTTCAATTTGTTCGAAAGTGAGGGACATATTGGGTATCTCATTTAGCTTGCTATGAATGAATTAAAATTATTCACTGTATCAATCAATAATTAATATATTTACTGTATTTCAAAACAGTTGCACAAATAAGAAGGTTTTACAATACAAAATATAACCACACTTTAAGTTTGAAATTGACATTGGAGCGAAATCAGTAATCAAGACGAAGAGTATGAGATCGCTCCTCTTCTGCTTAAACATCATTTCCTATAATATGTTGCAGCATCACCGATAAGACCTGCAGGGTTTCCTGTTAACACGTTGAATATCAAACTAAGAACAATTCTCATTTTCCTCCCTGTCGGTAACTCCTTCTTACTCCCCCTAACTAGTTGTTGCCTTTTAGCCATATCTTCCGGAAACTTCTCTTTTACACTTCGAAAAGGATCACTTTTTCCGGCTTCAAAACCATATCTCCAGTTATCATTAATAATATCCATCACACAAGAAACATGATAACAATAACTCCCACAAGAAGAAACATAAGCCCATCCGCAAACTTTAGAACAAAGATTCTTAGTATCACAATGCAAACACTTTGTAGTAGCCTCCTTTTTTAGGTGCAATGTAAGGCCTTCAACAGCTACTATAGTTTGTTCATGGCTCAAGCAAGATGGGTGCACGTAACGTATTGTAAAGTTGCACATACATTTATAGTGATAACCTTTAACTGTCTTCCCGCATACATTACATAAACAATTATCCTTCCCTGATCCACTAGAGCGAAATCTTAGCACGCACTTTGTGGAGAACGGGTATTCCAAATATTTTGTTGGATCGTGACATTCTTTGTGATGATAAAGGTTGCACTCATATTTGTAGCATGTGTAACTTGATCCAAAACCTAGTTGATCACATCTCCCACAATAATATGGGTGGTTGGCAGTTACTGGTACAAATTTGTGTTCATTGTTGTTGTGAAACGTATCCTAATAGATTATAGATTATGTAATTAGAAAATATAGGGTTAAATAACAGTCGATGTTCAAAGAAGTTGAAAGGATACAAGTAAATGTATAATTTGTGACAACCATTGTTGCAAAATAATCATGAGGTCCTTATTAATCCCCAATTACTTCTTTTTAAAAGAGTTCCAGATTTTCAAAATCCATTTAATTAACCAGTCACTGTAAGTTTATTGGTTAAAATCGAATTTGTTGATCAAAGTCGTTCTAATTCAAAACTAGTAAATATTTTAACAAGAATTTAAAAGATTTTCACAAAATGAATGATTTTAAACACTTCTTTAAAGTCTATATTTAAATTTATGTTTATGGTTTTCTTCTATATTTAAACATATTTTGAAATTTAATATTTAAATGTATAAAAGTATAATTCGATTAATCCCCGACCAATCCCCGAATTCCGATTACTCATTTCAGAGTCCCGATCCGTTACTCCCCGTATACCGATCATTTTTCACGCATGCACGCGCTTTCGAGATGAAACCCGAATGGCATTGCAGGAACCCGATCTTTGAACCAACCCGATAGGCAGGCGGACCGGGTTTAATCCTGAATAAATCCGAGAGAAAACCCTCTCGAGGCCAATCTGGAGCTCCATATTTTGGCAGATTAATTAAGATGATGAGCTGAGCGAGACTCAAACTCACGACCTCAACTTCAGCCCCAAAAACAAGGAATGGGGATACCACTCAACTAGAAGCACAATGGTTTTTCATTATATCTTGATTTCGTTATTTCGTTATAATAATGAGGTTGTATTCGGTTATATGACATTATAGATATAGATTATAGATTTACCATTTTATAGAAGAAATTATGTATCCGGCTGAATTACTACAAGATTGAGATCACGTTACAAGTAATCTTAGACATTTTTTTTAAACAAAAAAGTTTAAAAACAAAGATTTGTTAAGGAGCTAGAAGAGAAGAGAATTACAAAAAAATTTAAAGCTAAGAATTTCAACGAGACGTTAATACATGGCCTTAAGCCAAACAAAAGCAAGTAAAGATCACTGTCGAAATTCAAGAATTGAAGTGAATAAAAAGCAAGGAAACGTACCATGAATAGTGTTTATTGGTCGATATTTAGCATATGGAGCTAGGATGACTCGAGCGTCTAGATAATATTCGTACAGAACGACTACCTTTTAAGGACAAACATCAATGTGTTTTATAATGAGTTGTGTTTCATTATCTAAATGATTTTGTGGTGTTAAAAGCAAGACGACCTTGACCTTAATTTCCGACGTAGTTACGATATTTATATGTCGAAATTCACTTTCATTATATGAATTAGTCATGACAAGTTGTTTCGTTGCTATAATTTTGTCTTCAGGCGACTTACCTTATAATAAATCAACTGTATAATGCAAGTTGATCAACTGTATAATGCAAGTTGTTTGATCATATATTTTTAGCTCGTGCGTTCTATGTAGGGATGACAATGGATACCCGATCCAGTAGATATCCATCCGATCCACCCGATTATTCGTGGATATGGACGATCTAAATGAATATGGATATGGATGTGGATGAAAAAATTTCATCCATGGATGAACCCGCTTTCACCCGAAATAACTAAATATATAAATTTATCACTCAAATTAGTATCATTTATGTAGTGATATTTCATTAATTATATTCATATCCATCTTTCTTTATATTTTTTCTAAAATATAACTTTTTTCTTATATTTTGTTTTGTTTAAATAATCAAATGTATTTATCGTACTTTGGTGGTTCAAATGTGATTCCATGTAACTAAAAGTAAGCAACTTAAATGTCGATATCTTTACACGTTTAATAGGTTATCTATTGAATATTTGTTATATAGATTAGTAAAATGTGACTTTCGGTCGCATAAACTATTAAAAATATTACTTTTGATCGTATATAGTGAACCACCACTTATAATTGTTAAAAATAAAATAAATTTAAACGGATATGGATAATTATCCATTAACCCGCTTCACCCGACGGATATGGATATGGATGGATGAAAAGTAAAAAAAATAATTGGATATGGATATGGATACGGCCTCACCCGATCCATATCCGATCCATTGCCATCTCTAGTTGTATGGGTGTGTAAAAAAACATGCAAAAAAATGTAATTTGCAGTTCATATTTGTATATATAAATAGTGATACTAATAAATAGAAAAAGTATATGATTTATTTAAGAGTCCGTAATGTTGACAAATTTTTTAAAAAAAAAATTGAGTTTAAGTGCCTGTAATATTGGCAAATTTTATCATCCAACATTAATAAAAAAATAAATTCAAAAATCGTTTGTTAATATTAATCATTAACCATTAATAAAAATCCACATATAAGGAACGTAAAAGATTTGACTAACTCATTTGAATTACAAATCTATATATTTGGTAAAGATACATCATATAATTAGTTGACATACATTAATTAAATTATATATATATATATATATATATATATATATATATATATATATATATATATATATATATATATATATATATATATATATATATATATATATATATATATATATATCGTGACAATAGTTAATATTCGAATGATATTTTTATACATCCAAATTAAACCAATACTAGTTTAAGACCCGCAAAATTTGCGGGATTTAATCATGATGTTGTACAAATGTGATCTTTTATATTCAGTTTTTGTTTTGAATGGATCGGTTGTATTGGGAGTAAAGCTATTATGTGATACAAGTAAGAAGAATCATTGTTAATGTATAGAAATATCAATAGTTAGTAAAAAGCAACAATAAATTCGAATTATAAATGAACATGTAAATAGTTATTAGAATGCTCACAGATTGCTGAATTTGTCTGTTTGTGTTGGTGTGAGAATGTTTTTGATCTCATTTAAAGCATTAATCTTATGTAACACACTCAATAACTAATAACCCATAGCTCTTAAGAATATAGTTACAAATTTTTTTATTTTTTATTTTTTTGATAAGGGGATAGCTCCCGAAAAAATCCAATAGTATAAGAAAGAAAAGATACAACTACAACGGCTTTGCCTAAGGAGTTTTTAGTGAACACCCAAAACACTTACAAATAGAAATGACAACCAAAATTACCTATAAAGAAAATGACCATAAAGACCAAGCCTAAAGGATGTTTTAATGCACATCCAATAACCAATTGTCATACTCAAAGAGACTAATGATATCATGGAACAAACATATACCAGTTTTATATATGCTTTAAAAAACCAAAAGGAAATAAGTTGAGAGAGAGTTTATTCTATTTCCATCTCTAATAACAATCTTTATGCTTTCGGCACTTGTATTCCTTATATCTTCAGTTCTATCTATATACCAAATATGTTCACCCATATCAGAGTATGCAGTTTCCAAGACCATAACCCACTGACTTTTGAAAGTCAACATAATATCAAAACCAGAAAATGAGGCTTGTGATCATTTTTGTAAGAATACTAGCAATAACCTGAGCAGATCCAAACACCTCTGATGTACCCTTTAGCACATAACTTACCAGAAATCTTCATATCCTTGATCATAACATCACCACACTTAGAATTGAACTTTGTACCACCATCTTTGACCCATGACTCGGCCATTGGACTATAGTAAGTCAAATTTATACCCATATAAACCCTATCACCATAATATCTGATCCAAATCACCAGCCAATCCAAAACATACTTATCTAACATAATAGTAGCCTCATGCATGTATTTATCAATCACAGACCTGACCCATTGAATTTTGGAAGTCAACTTTCCTAGCATAAACCCTAATGTGAGCACATTTATACATTCCAACCATTCCAACATGAGTCATATTATCAAATGGAGGACAACAGGTCATGTATCCGACACCATAAACAGTGGGGCCCATTAGCAAACAGGTCACCATATTTAAAATTATAGGGTTGCTATGTGGGGGCCGATTAGCATGTATGTCATCCATGAGTAGACCAGTGACCCATATAATACCTAATTTGCAGCAAACACAGCCCTTAACAATTTTAAATATGGTGATCTGTCTGAACTTTCGTGTGGCCAACAATTCAATATCAAGACAAGCAAATATGTCAACAATTCAATACCAACCTTTCTCTAATATGAACAAATTCGTTTCTAACCGATATACTACATGCTCGCCAATTTATTTGATATACTGCGTAATTTCAATGCACTTTTTACCCAGTTACTTATGAACGGGTCTATACAGGTTATGTTATATCTTAAGTGGTACAAAAGGGTAGAATAACCCAACCATCCTCTTTACCTATTATAACATGTTATATTATATCTAGAGGTGGAATGACCACAATTGTTATATGTTGTTAGTGGAAGATAAGAAGCTACTGATGCCCATCTACAAAACTTGACCAAATCTTACACTAAAAATACAATAAATTGTGATGCTTACCAAACCTAGCTATTTCCAAGAAGGGCTTGCAAATGAGTGATCATTTATTTCTTCTTGATCGTTGAAGTTACCTTGTTTGATAGCTGAACGGAGAATACTAAACTTATATTTTCAAAATTTTCAATTGAGAAAAAGTAAGTTGTAGGATGTAATAAAATACCTCGGCTCATAAGCCACTCCACTCCACGCTCAAGCCCCTATGACTTGTACTCGGTAGCACGGTTATAATAAATGAGCCAAACTAATACATACTTATAAGCCTCACAATACATCCATCCACCAGATATATCCATATCTGGAGTCAGGTTATGCACGAACTCAAATTGTTTCCTTTTGGTATATGTCAAAAGAGGGTATGCCAAGTTAACTAACAGACAATTTTTCCCCGTGTGTTAAGTTTCATAAATGTAATCCACATATGAATTAAGATAATTTTCCCCATGTGTGTTCATAAGATTATAGTCCATTTATAAATGGGTAGCATATACCTTTGGTAGAAAAACTACTTAATCTGAGATGATGATGATGATGATGATGATGATGATGATGATATTCACAATCCCAGAACATATATAGCAGAATCATGCACAATAACATCTATATAGTATTACGTTTATTCACAAAATCAAAACAAAAACACATAAAAATACAAAAGAAAATGAGATTGAATATATTAGCAGGAGAGGTGAGATGAAACGTATTCAAACTAGCTGGAACCAATATGAGCCCACATGACACACCTTATCCTCGCACCACCGTATAGTATACAAAAAAAAAGTTATTAAAAAGTTATACGGAGTAATAGACAAATAACAATTAAAATTCATCTAATCAAGCAGAAGCACCAAGGTGATATATACAAAGATGCATTTCATTTAATAAATTTAATATATATTAAAGTAACCGAGCATCTTGAAGAACAAACTCAATGGAATTTGTTTCAACACCCTTATCGCTTTTAACACGTAATGGCTATATAACCATCATACCAACAACATTTAACTTTTTTACTGTATTTAAAATAGCAATAGTACAACTATTAACCATTTATAGTCAATAGATAAGTTAATAATTGATACTCTAATTCATAAGTCATGAGATTTAGTATCTTAATCTCATTTATAGTTTAGTGACTACATCTGTAAAGAAAATGCAATACATGGAAAACCAACTATGAATAGTGCAATATACCTTCCGATGTAGATAAATCTGATAGTGAGATGGCTGTGCTGAACCCTTTCACAATGTAATTTTGTGATTCAAGATTTTTTTCTATTTTGATTCAGATCATGCCGAATGCAGTTCCCAAAACACATTTTTTGACCTAAATGATAAATCTTCTAAGAACAAACAATTCAAACTTAATTAATATAACAATGAAACTGAATCTCATTCTAATAGGACTGAATTTACAATCTTTTATGGCTATCGTTGTCAATCGAGTGATAAACTAAATTAAAAATAATAAGAATGTTGAAAATAGCCAGATGAAGTTTAAATACCTAATTTGATTTGCGTATACTGATAACATATACTCAGTTTAAATACCTAAGAATGTCGAAAGTTGCTTTTTACTTGCTGTATGTCGATTCTCGGTCTGCACAAGTAACAATTTGATTAAACATAAGACTAAATATACTAATTCACTACAATCTACCAAATAATGCGTTCGTAGTGTCATTCTTCTTTTAATGTATACTTGATTATACACACGGAAAAATACATCAAATATCATTAACTTTTTAAAAAATGACAACACTGAGTATATGTAACGACCCAACCCGTTAACCAACCAAAACTGCGAAATAAAAAAAAATTCGAAGCAGGCTTGCCCAGGCTGGGTGCGCGGCGCGCACAGGGCCTGGCAGCCCACTGTCCCAATTGTTCCATTTTCATAAAAAGATCTAACACTTCCCATCATTTTTAGACGAAATGCTTTTCACATCATATTAGTATAAGTAAAACAAGCATGAATCAATGATAAAACAAGTTTTACATTGCGGGGCCCACATACGCCCAATATACCATTAAGTACGAAATACGAGTTTCTACCACAAAAAGTTTAATTGCCAAACGTCACTAGAGCATGGTGTTTGGGGTTAAACTACCCAAATCTTGGTCGAACTTCCAAAAAGCTAACACCCCCGAGAACCACTAATCCAAGCGAATACCTTTGCCCTTATCCAAGCTGGATCCTAAAAAGGTAAACAACGAGAGGGTAAGCTAACGCTTAGTGAATGCAATAATTATACACATACATATATAACCTACTTACTTGCAATCACATACACATTTACCTCATACACGCTAGCAAATTTAAAAGACATACCAACGCAGGGTATAACGCTAAATCTCCAAGACCACAAGTTAGCACAAACAATAGCATATATATCTCGAATAATATAAAGTGCCACACTACAAACACATAACCATGGTTAACTAATAGTACAAAGGAATGGTACTTCAAATTTCCCATTGGTGTTCCCAACAACCGTTAGCGTACAATGAATTATAACACTAACCCCGGAGTGGTATCGATCGCCCGAACTTAAAACCCACCCGTCACGTGTAATGTGGTATCGAACGCCCGAACTTTAAACCCACTATACACGCCCACACACATACATGACATGGCATCGAACACCCGAACTTAAACCCATATCATATATTGCCCCGATGTGGTATCGACCGCCCGAACTTAAACCCACATCGAATCTCGTACAAGTAAATACATTATATACACACATGTATAATCATTCCACTCACCTTGTCGACTTGGTGAGATTTCCAACAATAACTTGTAACCTTCAAAGCGGGTCACCTAACACAATTAATTCCCAATTAATTCACATAATAAGTTGGACTTCCCACCAACTAACCTTACTAGTGCATTTATGACCCATTTGCACTAGAATCGCACATTAAAGGTCGAGACCCACAAATAATCACTAAAAGCTAGTGATTAAGGTTCTAAGACTTCCATCAACACATAACTAGGGTGTTTTCATACTCAATTTATCCTGCTAGATCAAACCCACCCATTTGACCCATTTCAAGTCAACCATAAACCCTAGAACCAATTTTACTAACAACACAAGTGAGCTAGTGAATAACTAATCATTTTAGACTCAATAACACCAATTATTACTTTGAAACCCTAGGTTAGTCATTCTTGAGTCCTCTTGACTCAATCTTACCCAAAACCCCCCAAAATCTCCAACAATATGTTTTATGTTCATCACTAACCCAAGTTCTAACCCTTACACAAATTAAATTAAGGAAATCAAAATTAGAACTTACCACCACAACCAAAACGTAGCTAGAGAGGAGATGAACAACTTTATAAGACCCGAAACTAGCTCCTTCTTCCTTTACTTGAGCTTTCTCTCACTCAAATTTGGGTTTCTCTCACTAGAATTAAAGTAGAAAGAAAATGGTGGTTGAAAGTGGAGTTATGACTCCCAACCCACTGATTTGTGATCTTAACTCGTCCCTAAGTGAAATTACCACAATGCCCTTCTAAAATATCTAATTAAAAAGGCAGAACCCGGCTACAGTAGGAGTGCGCCGCGCGCACCCCTAAGTATGCGCTGAGTGCACTTAGGCCTGATCAGAAATCCGACTTCTGTTTAAAACCAGAATTATTCCCACGCTTTATGTACTATATTTACACTTATGTACAATAGATATTAGGGTGTTACAACTCTCCCCCACTTGAATCGGAGCGCGTCCTCGCTATCCAAGCAGCATGACAAGCAGGAAGATAAACCAACACGAATTCTTCGGGTTCCCATGTAAACTCGGAACCTTTACTACGATGCCATTGGACCTTAAAGGTCCTCACCTCTTTATTACGCAACATTTTCACCTTTTCATCAAGTATAGCAATCGGCTCTTCAACATACTCTAACTTGTTGTTTAGCTCAATCTCATCCAATGGCATCCATGATGAATCATCCACAAGACACTTACGGAGATGGGTAACATGAAATGTATTATGGATCCCCGCAAGCTCTTCGGGTAATTCCAAACGATAAGCAACTTCCCCAACACGAGCCAAAATCTTAAATGGTCCAATAAACCGAGGAGCTAACTTTCCCCGTTTTCGAAACCAAATAATACCCTTCCACGGCGAAACCTTTAGCATCACCATGTCACCCTCTTGAAACTCGATCAGTCGCCTACGTTTATCGACATAAGACTTTTGTCTATCTTGCGCCGCTTTTAAACGAGCCCGAATCATTTCGATTTTACTATTCGTCTCCAATACCAAGTCGGTGCTCCCGACTTCCTTTTGACCCACTTCGCCCTAACAAATCGGGGTTCGACACCTTCTACCGTATAACATCTCATACGGTGGCATTCTAATACTAGAGTGAAAACTATTATTGTACGAGAATTCCACCAAAGGCAAGTGTTCATCCCAACTACCACCGAAATCAATAATACACGCTCGTAACATATCCTCCAATGTTTGATTCGTATGTTCGGTTTGACCGTCCATTTGAGGATGGTACGCCGTACTCATATTCACCCTTGTACCCATATCTTCATGAAACTTCTTCCAAAATCGAGAAGTAAAATGCGTGTCCCGATCCGAAACAATAGATGCGGGAACGCCGTGTCTTGATATCACCTCCTTAATGAACATTTTCGCAAGTGCCTCCGACGTAATGGTTTCTTTAATAGGAAGAAACAATGCACTTTTCGTCAATCTATCAACAATCACCCAAACAGTATCAAATTGGGTTCTTGCCGTTTTTGGCAACTTGGTAATAAAATCCATGGTAATATGCTCCCACTTCCACATCGGAATTTCTAGTGGTTGCAACTTACCATACGGCTTTTGGTGTTCGGCTTTAACTTGCAAACACGTGACGCATTGCTCAACATACTTAACAACGTCGCGTTTCATGCCCGGCCACCAATAATCTTTCCTCAAATCAAGATTCATTTTCGTCGCGCCCGGATGAATGGAGTACTTTGACTTATGTGCTTCATCAAGTAGCACCCGCCGGTAATCACCCATCTTAGGCACCCACACTCTTCCTTGAAAAGACAACAAACCACGCGAACCCATAGTAATGAATTCCGATTGCCCCACAATTCATTCCGCATGCTTGTTGTGAACGTAAGCCTCTATTTGAATCACACTAAGCTTTTCAAGAAAATCGTTAGTAATAATCATACGTAACAATCCCAATCGTAATGTCGGGTGGTGACTCTTTCGGCTTAACGCATCCGCGACCACATTCGCCTTGCCCGGATGATAAAGTATCTCACAATCATAATCCTTCACCACATCCATCCATCTACGTTGACGATAATTCAAATCCCGTTGATCAAAAAGATGTTTCAAACTCTTGTGATCTGAATAAATCATACGCTTGACACCATACAAGTAATGGCACCAAATTTTCAAAGCATGGACCACCGCCGCTAATTCGAGATCATGCGTCGGGTATCTCTTTTCATGTTCCTTTAATTGGCGAGAGGCGTAAGCGATGACTTTACCTCGTTGCATTAGAACACACCCGAGCCCATTCAAAGAAGCATCACAATAAACCGTCATATCATCTACACCTTCCGGCAACACTAAGATCGGAGCTTGACACAATTTCTCTTTCAACAATTGAAAAGCGATTTCTTGCTCGTTCTCCCAATTGAATCTTGTATTCTTCCTTTTCAACTTAGTTAATGGAGAAGCAATCTTTGAAAAGTCTTGGATAAACCAACGATATTAACCGGCCAATCCGAGAAAACTTCGGATTTCCGTAGGCGTAGTCGGTTGTCCCCAACTCTTTACCGTCTCTATCTTCCCCGGATCTTCTTGAATACCATTCTCGTTCACAATATGGCCAAGGAATTGAACCTCCCTTAGCCAAAATTCACATTTTGAGAACTTAGCATACAACTTCTCCTTCCGCAACGTCTTCAACACACTACGCAAATGATGTTCATGTTCCTTCATACTCCTCGAATAGACCAGTATGTCGTCGATGAACACAATTACCGACTTGTCCAACATAGGTTGGCACACTCGGTTCATAAGATCCATGAATGCCGCCGGTGCATTCGTAAGACCAAAAGGCATCACCACAAACTCAAAATGCCCATAACGCGTTCGAAAAGCCGTTTTCTCGATATCTTCCTCACGGACCCGCATTTGATGATAGCCGGACCGTAGGTCAATTTTAGAGAAATATGTCGCACCTTGGAGTTGATCAAATAAATCGTCAATCCTAGGCAATGGATAACGATTCTTGATCGTCACTTTATTCAACTCCCAATAATCAATACACATACGCATACTACCATCTTTTTTCTTTACAAATAAAACCGGAGCACCCTATGGTGAAGCACTCGGTCGAATAAAACCCTTCTCAAGTAGCTCTTGGGTTTGATTTAACAATTCTTGCATTTCCGTCGGCGCTAAACGATAAGGAGTTTTAGCAATGGGAGTAGCTCCCAGAACCAACTCAATGCGAAATTCAACTTGTCTTTCCGCCGGAACACCCGGTAACTCATCCAGAAAAATGTATTCGAATTCATTAACCACCGGAATCTCGTGAATGGGTGGCGGCTCATCACGAGTATCAACAACATGGGCAAGAAAAGCCATGCCACCACTAAAAAGGAAACGACGTGCCCGTGCAAAAGTGCATATCGGCATAAGTCTTCTACGCTTATCGCCATGAATAATTAACTCTCCCCCACTTGGGGTCTTTACGCGAATAGATTTTTCATGGCATGCAATATCGGCTCTATTACGATCGAGCCAATCCATACCAACAACAATGTCGAAATCACCCAAAGTCATCGGGATGAGTTCAATTTTAAAGTTTTCGGCACCAAACACAACATTACAATTTTTACACACATCAACCACTAGCACCGTCTTGCCATCCACTATTTCGACTTCTACCGGACGACTTAACTTAGCTAACAGTTTATTAAGTTTAGGCACAAATTTTGGAGACACAAACGACAAATTTGCACCGCTATCAAATAGAATCCTCGCCGGATTAGAGTTAACCATGGAAGTACCTGAGACGACTTCATTGGATTGTTTAACTTCATCATTGGTCATCAAATAATTACGCCCCCTTGCCGACCCCGCCGCCTTCTCTATTCTCTTAACTTGATCATTTCGGAGATCGGGGCACTCCGACTTCCGGTGCCCTTCTTTTTGACAATTAAAACACGTGATTGTATTAGTAGACGGTTTTGGACAATCACGAGAGTAGTGACCCTTTTGCCCACAATTGAAACATGTGACCATGTGACCACTAGAAGCACCCCTCTTCACACTACCGACACTTTCGGTTGCTCCCTTACTCTTCTTGTTCGAAAAACTAGAAGCTTCAAACTTTCTTTTACTTGGCGCATTACTAACCGGACTCGGAGCTTGCGCTTCGAACCCCTTCGCCACCGCCAAAAGCTTAGCAAAAGTCTCAACATGACCAATACTAATTTTACCCTTCAAATCATCTCTAAGGGTCGCATGAAAGTCTTCCATTAACAATTGATCATTCCCCACATACTCGGGGCAAAAACGCGCTTTGGCGAGAAAATTGGTTTTAAGAGTGTTTAGGTCCAAAGACCCTTGACGCATGTTCATTAACTCGTTGCGCAATTTGGAAAGATCCGCTTGCGTACGATATTCGAGGAAAAACTCCTTCTTGAACTCCCCCCAAGACAACCCCACAAAGGCCCCATCACCCACCATATCAATTTTACCATCGAGCCAATCCTTAGCATGGCCCCTCAACAAACTAGTAGCAAGCCTAGTGTTTTTCTCGGGTGGGCACTCGGTCGTGCGAAAACAACCTTCAACATCGGAGATCCAAGCCGCACTTTTCATGGGGTCGGGATCCCCGTGAAAGTGAGGAGGCTTAGTCGCCAAGAAGTTCGTATAGCTAAACTCCAACTCGCCCCCATTTTGAGGTCTAGGAAACCTCCTTTCAACTTCTTCTTTGACGGCATTGGTCATTCGTTCTTGAATCATATCGACAATTTGTTCCGAAACCGACTCTTCGAATATTTGTTTAACCCTTCGTGAGAAAATCGAAACATAGTTTTCTAAAGCGGTCTCAATCTTGGTAGTCATCTCATCTTCCTCCACATGAGAGGGACCACCATTTCCATTCGTATCCGTTCCGTTTCTCGTCTTCATTCTAAAGATTAAAAATAGATTAGACATCACCAACAATTTAATACACATATATACCTATGCATATGACCGCACACACACCACATCTAGCTCGATACTTGTCGCACATCCTTGCTTGACTTGAGTTGCAACCGTAATAGTGGTCGCGACTCACTATTACGCTTACATGCCGTGCCATGCTCAAACGTATCACAACCATCTTGCTCGATGTTCAAAACAATAACACATGATTAGTATGTCATAACATAACCATAGTTAGTCCACCTATGCACCAAAGACAAAGCAAAACCCGCACCGACCCGTAGTCCTACAAGTCCCGCACATAATTCAACAACACAAAAGTCTAAGTCTAGGCGCCTATCTCAAGTCACCTAAATCCCTTAGACCATGCTCTGATACCACTTGTAACGACCCAACCCGTTAACCAATCAAAACTGCGAAGAAAAAAAAAATCGAAGCAGGCCTGCCCAGGCTGGGTGCGCGGCGCGCACCCCTACCTGTGCGTGGCGCGCACAGGGCCTGGCAACCCGCTGTCCCAATTGTTCCATTTTCGTAAAAAGATCTAACACTTGCCATCATTTTTAGACGAAATGCTTTTCACATCATATTAGTATAAGTAAAACAAGCACGAATCAATGATAAAACGAGTTTTACATTGCGGGGCCCACATACGCCCAATATACCATTAAGTACGAAATACGAGTTTCTACCACAAAAAGTTTAATTGCCAAACGTCACTAGAGCATGGTGTTTGGGGTTAAACTACCTAAATCTTGGTCGAACTTCGAAAAAGCTAACACCCCCGAGAACCACTAATCCAAGCGAATACCTTTGCCCTTATCCAAGCCAGATCCTAAAAAGGTAAACAACGAGAGGGTAAGCTAACGCTTAGTGAATGCAATAATTATACACATACATATATAACCTACTTACTTGCAATCACATACACATTTACCTCATACACGCTAGCAAATTTAAAAGACATACCAACGCAGGTTATAACGCTAAATCTCCAAGACCACAAGCTAGCACAAACAATAGCATATATATCTCGAATAATATAAAGTGCCACGCTACAAACACATAACCATGGTTAACCAATAGTACAAAGGAATGGTACTTCGAATTTCCCATCGGTGTTCCCAATAATCGTTAGCGTACAACGAATTATAACACTAACCCCGGAGTGGTATCGATCGCCCGAACTTAAAACCCACCCGTTACGTGTAATGTGGTATCGAACGCCCGAACTTTAAACCCACTATACACGCCCACACACATACATGACATGGCATCGAACGACCGAACTTAAACCCATATCATATATTGACCCGATGTGGTATCGACCGCCCGAACTTAAACCCAAATCGAATCTCGTACAAGTAAATACATTATATACACACATGTATAATCATTCCACTCACCTTGTCGACTTGGCGAGATTTCCAACAATAACTTGTAACCTTCAAAGCGAGTCACCTAACACAATTAATTCCCAATTAATTCACATAATAAGTTGGACTTCCCACCAACTAACCTTACTAGTGTATTTATGACCCATTTGCACTAGAATCGCACATTAAAGGTCGAGACCCACAACTAATCACTAAAAGCTAGTGATTAAGGTTCTAAGACTTCCATCAACACATAACTAGGGTGTTTTCATACTCAATTTATCCCGCTAGATCAAACCCACCCATTTGACCCATTTCAAGTCAACCATAAACCCTAGAACCAATTTTACTAACAACACAAGTGAGCTAGTGAATAACTAATCATTTTAGACTCAATAACACCAATTATTACTTTGAAATCCTAGGTTAGTCATTCTTGAGTCCTCTTGACTCAATCTTACCCAAAACCCCCAAAATCACCAACAATATGTTTTATGTTCATTACTAACCCAAGTTCTAACCCTTACACAAATTAAATTAAGGAAATCAAAATTAGAACTTACCACCACAACCAAAACGTAGCTAGAGAGGAGATGAACAACTTTATAAGACCCGAAACTAGCTCTTTCTTCCTTTACTTGAGCTTTCTCTCACTCAAATTTGGGTTTCTCTTACTAGAATTAAAGTAGAAAGAAAATGGTGGTTGAAAGTGGAGTTATGACTCTGATGTGTGCAGCGGGGTGTATGAAATAGTATTAATTTAAATATGAAATACGACGAAATATTACACAAGTTTTAATTATTTATTTACAAAATGGATATACCTAAACCTTGCTACAACACTATAGGCAGTGTACCTAATCGTAGAGTAGTATAGTTTTTAGTAAGTCCGGTTCGTTCCACAGGGAGCGGGCTTATTGCACACTATATTTTTAAAAAATTATATTTGTACAAAATATATTATATTGATAATATATAAAAGGGGGTTTACCGTTTAATGACTGGTTTGTCGATTTTATATTTTAAGTTACAATTAAAACCTAATGCAAAATATAAATGACGATAATTAAAGTAGCGAAAAATAAATGACAATAAATAAATGACGTTAAATAAAATAGCGAGTAAATAAAAGTACGATGAAATATGAAATAAAATATATTATGCTTATTTAAACTTCCGTAACCATGATGGTTGACGTGTTGATTTTAATTTTATGCCCATGGGTTAATTGTCCTTTGTCCTGGATTATTTAATATGTCCGTCTGGTTTTTGTCTATAACAGTCCATCGGTCATAAATTTAAAGTGCGAGTGTCCTCGTCAAATTATCCTTATACCCGAAGTCAAATATTCCAACTAATTGGGGACTTAAACTGTAACAAGGTTTTAATACTTTATTTAATAATTACACTAGGATATCGACTGCGTGTAACCCAAGGTTTTAATACTTTGTTATCAATTATGCCAAGTGTCCTTGTACATAATTTCACTCCTGTTTTAATAATTCCATAGACTATTAATCCATTCCCGTGTCCGGTTAAATGAACGATTATTCGTACATATGAATATCCCGCCCATCGTGTCCGATCGAGTGTATATGGTTATTTATAGGGACGTCCAATTGTAAATTTTTATATTAAAATTAACAAAATATCATTTAGTTAAACAAATATAAAGCTCATTAATAGCCCATAGTCTAATTTCTACAAGTGTCGTTCTTTTGTCCAAACCCCAATTAAGGTACAAAGCCCAATTATCCCGTCTTTAATATTTAGTCCAACATCATGATTACTTTGGCTCAAATAAGCATAATAATAACTTAAGTACGGGACATTAATTTAAAAAGGAGAACATAGCTTACATTGATTATTTATCGCGTAGTGTTACACGGACAGAGCTTCGACTTTAAAACCCGTAAAATAACCTTTACATAACCCGAACTAATCTAATATAACACTAATCTATACTATATGTATATATATATATTATATATATATATATATATATATATATATATATATATATATATATATATATATATATTATATATATTTATTTATATTATACTATGGAGTATTATTATTATTATGTTATTTAAACTCGCAGAATTCGTGGTCTTTTATAGGCATTTTGATTTCTGACAGCTCCGCGAGTCGTGGAGTTTTAAGTCTTCAAACTCCGCGAGTCGTGGAGTTTGAAAATCCAGCTCACAAACTTTTGGCTCCTAGCTTGTCGACATAATAAATATATAAATATAAAATATATATAAATAATTAATATAATTATTTATATATTATATTATATTCTTGTGCATAGTAGACTTGTAATTTTTGGTCCATTGCGTCGGGCGTTGATAGTTGGCTCGTGTACCGGTTCCGGATTTTCGAACGTCCTTTCATATAATTTAATATCTTGTACTTTGCGTTTTGTAACTTGTAATCTTGTCATTTTTAGACGTTTTTCATCAATAAATTGAACCTTTTGAATTGTATCTTGTACATTTGAGCTTTTTGGACGTTTTTCTCTTCAAATCTTCGTTTTCGCCTTTTGTCTTCGCACTTATTTATTTAAACAATTACAATAAAAATATAATACAATTACATATGAAAACCTATTATTTAGGAGGGATATTGCTATGAAATATATGTTACTTTTTAGCCTTATCAAATATCCCCACACTTGAGCGTTGCTTGTCCTCAAGCAATACAGAACTTGAAATAAAAACATACATGAATCACTTTTTTATTCATTACACTTTGTACATCAGTGATTTTGATATCGTGGTATAAACAATGATAATAACGATAGAACCATGGTTAAAGGTGGGTGTGTCATCCACAGTTGCCTCGGGTTTAGGTCAACGACACTTGCAATCAAATAGCCGATTTACTTTCGATTTCCAAAGCAAAGTGCACATTTGAAAGGCGGTTTACAGTCCCACATGACTATGAAAATTTAGATCCTTAAGGAAATTGGATCTTTATGAAAACATTTGATCTTTTGAAAATTCAATCTAGCTTTTACCCTAGATAAGTTTTCCGGAATAACCCTTCACCGGTGTTTGCAAAATATTTTTGTGGGTTTTGTGGGTTTCAGATTTGAAAATTTTAGCTCAAAACTTATGGTTTTGTATCACCCACTTGTTAACCTTGTATTGGGAAAGCAACACGTCCAGTATACTTGCTCCGTATATTACCTTTCGATAAACTACCATCCGGTTGTAAAGGAAAGCGTTGAACAAGCAACTGTTAAGGCAATGGCCCCTGACATGCTTTTAATTATGGTCTATAACGTGTCGGACGCAATTACTATCCTTTGTAGGAGCAATAGTAAAGCTCACCCTTATAATTTTTCGGTCTGGCACAAGATCCTGTCTTCGACCATGCTATGCAACCACCGTTCTTACGGTTGACACCCTATTTGGTTCAGGTGACCTAATGAATTCCAGGTGAATTCCTAGGATTTTACGTTCAATGGTAATGAACGCATTGAAAATGGGTTTTCAGAAAACAAATCGGTTTATAATTTTGATCAAAATATTTTCTCGTTCAAGCTCGAGTTTAGATATCATTGAATTCCATGAGTTTGAATTCTCAATCTTTAAGGTCAATCTCAAGGATTGAGTAATATCAGTCTTAAAAGCTGATTTTTAATCTTTAAGGAGATTATCCTTTCTGGGGATCTGATTCATTAGTCTTATCAAGCTAATTTGCACGGTGTCCCCCCCATTGTACGAGATAAATCCTTCTCATGGTTAGGATAAATCTGACCACTTGGCGACCCTGTTTGATGCTGAGGTCCGTGGATTTCCTGCTGATTTTAGTGATGACTTTTCTAGATTTTTCGTCAACCTACAGCTGGTCTGGACGACAACTTCTTGACCTAAATCAAGAAGCGCGTGTCTTTTTCGAAAGACTTTACTTCCTTTTAATGATGGAATTGATTCATCGTGTAGATCCATCTTTTCTTTTCTTTCATCGGGTAAAATAGTTAATTTAGTCCAAAACAAAAGCACCTGCAATAACTTTACGGAAACATGTGCTAGATAGTTTTTAATTGAATAACTAGGTACATTCTCCCCACACTTAGTTTCTTTCTTTGTCTTTTTATTCTCCTTTATTCCATTTTAAATGAATTCAAGCGTTTTAGGGTGTTTCTCAATTTATGTCCTTTCCGAGGTAACGATAATTTCGGTATTACCACCTAGTTTTCACCGTTCATAAATATATATAAACATGATTTTAAATTCATTTAGTTGAAAATTTTTCAAATTTTCATAAAATTTGGCAAATAAACCAAGTATAAACCCGAGAGAATTTATAACCCTTCCCCACACTTGACATCATGCAATGCCCTCATTTGCATGAAATCAGACTCTAATTATAAATTCATGAGGGTGATTAGTGTAGGAAAATGATTGAAAATACCCAGTTTGTAATTACAGAGCTCGTCGAATGATAGATGGCGCGCCTCATCGTTCATTCCTTCTTGTTTTATCACACATGCTTTTTTTTTCTTTCAAAAACGGTTGCTTTTCTGAACTGTTTGCTAATATTTGAAAATGCGTCTTTTACCCTTACTTATTATGCATGTTTATTTAACGAGTTATGCACTAACTCGAACCCCGAATTTAACGTTAAGTGGGGTTAAACTTCCCCACACTTAGCTGACGACATGTGAAGTCGGTAGAATAAGTTCCACGAATTAAAATAGTGAGCCAGTTATTTACATCTCGGGTGGTATAAAATATATCAATGGGTTTAAAGTTTAGACCCACCAGATCATCACTACTTAATTCTTTTTTAAGTGTAGCTTTTAGTAAATGGATATGTCTCTTTTCTGGTTCTTGGTCAAATGGATCGATATACACCGACATACATATTATAGGGTGGACAATTCCTAACATTTCCTTCCTTTTATTCTCGGGATTAAAGGTTTCACCTCTATTACCCAATTGGGTGAAATTCGAGGTGTCATTATCTATTACAGCTCGTAGTACATTTCCGGTGGATGACTCGTCTATTGAGAATATTGGGTTGGAAGGTTGTGGAATGGTGAATTTCGGGATCGAAGCAAATTCTTCTTCATTAATGGTACTTATTGGTCTCACCATTTTGGTCTCGGGGGTAAAATTTTCAACGTTATCGTTTTCCCAAGAGTACCAATTTGTCACCCTTACTTCTTCTTCTTCATCCATTGATGGATCGTTGATTTCGTCGGTAGAGGCTAATGTGTCGATATGTTGTGAAATTGGTAAGACTGAATAAAAAGTATCATCGGGATAGTTGGTGATTTCGAAGCTCTCGAATTCATCAAAATTCGATGATATGAGATTTTCTTTCACAATACTCCTCAGATCAACAGGTGTGTAGTCTGATAGAGTTTCATCTTGCTGATAATGCTAAAAACGAACATATATTTCATAGCATTATTCTTCAAGAAAGACAAGCTTTTAGTTGCAATTGTTCTATTTACAAGTGATATTCGTTTAAATAATAAAAGGTGAAGACAAAAGACAGATTCTACGAATTAAAGACGCAAACGACCAAAAAGCTCAAAAGTACAAAAGACAATCAAAGAGGTTTCAATTATTGATAAGAAACGTCTCGAAATTACAAGAGTACAAGATTCAAAACGCAAAGTACAAGATATTAAATTGTACGCAAGGACGTTCGAAAATCTGGAACAGGGACCAGAGTCAACTCTCAACGCTCGACGCAACGGACTAAAAATTACAAGTCAACTATGCACATAAATATAATATAATATTTAAATAATTCTTATAATTATTTATATATTATATAAATAAAAAAATCCGTCGGCAAGAAAAACTCCAAAATGGAGTGAGCTGTAATTTCAAACTCCGCGACTCGCGGAGTTTGAAGGCAAAAAATGCCGCGAGTCGCGGAGCCCCAATTTCTGAAACTGCCTATAAAGCCAACCGAATTCTGATCATTTTTCATCATCTAATATCTATCTCTCTCTCAATATATACGTAAAAATATATATATAATTTATATTTTAATTTTAATTTTAATTTTTAATCCTAATAATAAGGGTATGTTAGCGAATATTGTAAGGGTGTAAGTCGAAATTCTGTCCGTGTAACGCTACGCTATTTTTAATCATTGTAAGTTATGTTCAACCTTTTTAATTTAATGTCTCGTAGCTAAGTTATTATTATGCTTATTTAATCCGAAGTAATTATGATGTTGGGCTAATTACTAAAATTGGGTAATTGGGCTTTGTACCATAATTGGGGTTTGGACAAAAGAACGACACTTGTGGAAATTAGACTATGGGCTATTAATGGGCTTTATATTTGTTTAACTAAATGATAGTTTGTTAATGTTAATATAAAGATTCACAATTGGGCGTCCCTATAAATTACCATATACACTCGATCGGACACGATGGGCAGGGTATTTATATGTACGAATAATCGTTCATTTAACCGGACACGGGAATGGATTAATAGCCACTAGAATAATTAAAACAGGGGTGAAATTATGTACAAGGACACTTGGTATAATTGATAACAAAATATTAAAACCTTGGGTTACACTCAGTCGACATCCTGGTGTAATTATTAAACAAAGTATTAAAAACTTGTTACAGTTTAAGTCCCCAATTAGTTGGAATATTTAACTTCGGGTATAAGGATAATTTGACGAGGATACTCGCACTTTATATTTATGACTGATGGACTGTTATGGACAAAAACCAGACGGACATATTAAATAATCCAGGACAAAGGACAATTAACCCATGGGCATAAAACTAAAATCAACACGTCAAACATCATGATTACGGAAGTTTAAATAAGCATAATTCTTTTATTTCATATTTAATTTCCTTTATTTTATATTTAATTGCACTTCTAATTATCGCATTTTTATTGTTATTGTATTTAATTGCACTTTTAATTATCGTACTTTTTAATTATCGCAAGTTTATTTTATCGCACTTTTATTATTCGCAATTTCATTATCATTATTTACTTTACGCTTTAAATTAAGTCTTGTATTTATTTATTATTTTACATTTGGTTTTAACTGCGACTAAATTTTTAAAATCGACAAACCGGTCATTAAACGGTAAAAACCCCCCTTTATAATAATAATATTACTTATATATATATTTGTATTTTTATAAAAGTAAACTAATATAGCGTTAAGCTTTGTTTAAAGATTTCCCTGTGGAACGAACCGGACTTACTAAAAACTACACTACTGTACGATTAGGTACACTGCCTATAAGTGTTGTAGCAAGGTTTAAGTATATCCATTCTATAAATAAATAAATATCTTGTGTAAAATTGTATCGTATTTAATAGTACTTCCTGCTAAAATTAATAGCTATTTTATATACACCTAGCGAAACATCAAGTTATTTTTGGCGCCGCTGCCGGGGAATCGATTAAAAGCCGGAAGCGCAACGCTAATATAAAAAAAATAAAAATTTTTAGTTTACTTTTATTAAAAGTTGTTTTTATAAAAATACGTTTTAAATATTCAAAAATATAAAAAGAAAAATAAAAATATAAGTATTTTTAAGATTTTGTTAAATATTTAAGTTTTATAAAGTTTCTTTATTTTTATATAAGTTTTATTTAAGTATTTTGTTTTCATTTAAAACATAAAAAAAAACCGAAAAAAATAAAATATATATATAAATCTAGTTTTACGATTTTTATTTTTAAAATTATAAAGTAGTTCTATTTTTTATTCTAGTTTTTAAAATATAAGTTTTTATTATATAAATATAATTATTTAAACATAAAATAAAAAAAACAAAAAAAAAACGCGTCAATTAAAAAACTGTACCAAAGTTGAATTTTGGAACCCCGCGACTCGCGGGGTTTGCTGCTTGAAATACCGCGACTCGCGGAGTTTCTCTGACGCCACCGACAGAAACCCTAAACATCATTAATTAGGGGGTATTTATTAATTTTATTATTATAAAACCCTAATTACCTATTATTATTATAATTAGTTTTATTTTAAAGTTTCTTTTTATTTAATTTGTTTTATTTAGTTAAATTAGTTTAATTAAATTGTAAAATTAATAGTTTTAATAAATAAATAATATAAAAATAATATTTTTTATAAAAATTGTACTTTTTACAACTTTTTGTATATTTTTATATTTTGTCCCTTTTTAATCGTTTTAGCGTAATATTTGTATTTTTAACTCATATTTAGTTTTAAACTTAGTTTTTGCCATAGTTATTTTTACTTCTAGATTTTTAGGCTTTCCCGTAGAATTCCTTAAGTGCTTTTTCTTTAGACTAAGATTTAGGTGCTTTAGAATTTTGCGACGCCTTTTTAAGTTTTAGTTTTTTTTAAGTTATTTGGGATTTAGTTTTTCCTGTAAGCTTTAATATTTTTAGACGACTTTTACCTATGTATCAATTATCATTCCAATTAGTAATCTCAATTTGCGATTATAATTTTAAGTTAGTCGTAGTAATAAGGTTAGGTTAGTCAAGTATTTTTAAGTTTTATAAGTTTCTTTTATTTTTCCGTCACCTTTTATTTTTCAACCATTTTTCTTTTTCGACCTTTTTCGACGAACTCTTTTTCTTTCTTATTTCTCGCTATTCTAGTTTTAGGACATAGATTTTTATTCTACTTCTTATCTAAATTTCTTAAAATTACGAAAATTTATTTTAAGTGGTTAAATTGATAGACATCAAAATTTTCTGGTTCGTAGTAATAGTTGGATTTGTACGTGGACCGGGTTATTGGATCCAAACAGTCCTCAATTATATTGAGATCAAACGAATCCTGCCCCTCTGCTGCATCTTTTGGCTATTCGAAACGTGGGCAAAATCAGAAAAGTCTATTGATTGAATAACTTATTATAATTTTTCTTTCCTTTTAAAAACTAATAGGATATTCAGTGAATGCACCGAGCAAGACGTTCACTACCTTTTGTACGTTCACCACCTGTAACCAGATCAAGGCATTTAGCAAATATTACCGTCGTTGATTTTTCTTTAGAATCGTCATCCAGTCGACCAAGTACTCCAGTTCAAATTTCCGATAATCCATTTTCTGAACCCGACCTCACAATTGAGAATCCGGAGAATATTCAGGAACGATTCGTAGATCCTGAACCACTAAACTTTCCTCCGGAACCACCAATCATTCAAACAGAGATTGTTGAGGAACGAACCATTAAATCAGAATCCTCTAGTGATTCCGATTCAACAAATTCAATTATGGAGAATCTGGAACCTTTAAGTATGGAAGACCGAATGAGAGCTAAACGCACTGGCCAAGGTCACGCAATTACTCATCCAGACATTAATGCGCCAGATTATGAAATCAAAGGACAAATTCTACACATGGTAACTAATCAATGCCAATTTAGTGGTGCGTCGAAGGAAGATCCAAATGAACATCTACGTACCTTTAATAGGATCTGCACACTATTTAAAATAAGAGAAGTGGAGGATGAACAGATATATCTCATGTTATTTCCCTGGACTTTAAAGGGAGAAGCCAAAGATTGGTTGGAATCGTTACCTGAAGGGGCGATTGATACATGGGATGTTTTAGTTGAAAAATTTCTCAAACAATTCTTTCCTGCATCTAAAGCCGTAAGACTTCAAGCAGAAATTGTTACGTTTACACAGAAGCCAAATGAAACTCTATATGAGGCGTGGACAAGATTTGGAAAGTTATTAAGAGGATGTCCGCAACATGGTTTAGACACCTGTCAAATAGTACAAATATTCTACCAAAGATGCGACATCACTACAAGGAAAGACATAGATATAGCAGCTGGTGGTTTTATTATGAAGAAAACCGAAACTGATGCTTACAAAATTATTGATAACACTGCTTCCCACTCACATGAGTGGCACCAAGAAAAAGATATCGTTAGATCATCTAAAGCAGCTAGAGCCGATTCTAGCCATGACTTAGATTCCATTTCCGCAAAGATAGATGCTGTGGAGAGACGAATGGAAAAGATGACTAAAGATATTCACTCAATACGAATTAGTTGTGAGCAGTGTGGAGGACCACATTTGACAAAAGATTGTCTCAGTATTGAATTAACAATGGAACAAAGAGAGAATATTTCATACATAAACCAAAGGCCTGGAAATAATTATCAGAATAATTATCAACCGCCAAGACCGATTTACAATCAAAACCAGAATTATAACCGAAATATTCCATACAACAACCAACAAGGTCCTAGCAATCAACAAGTATCCAATAATACTTACAATCAGCAAAGACCTAATTTTCAAAACAAACCACCACAACAAACCGATGATAAAAAGCCGAATTTAGAAGATATGATGACGAAGCTAGTTGAAACTCAAACGCAATTTTTCACATCTCAGAAACAAACCAATGAACAAAATGCTCAAGCATTTAGAAATCAACAAGCTTCTATTCAAAATCTGGAACAAGAAGTAAGTAACCTAGCAAGGTTAATAGGTGAAAGAAAACCGGGAAGTCTACCTAGTGATACAAATGCTAACCCCCGGAATGAAACAGCTAAAGCCATTACCACAAGAAGTGGTACAACACTTAAACCACCTGAAATACCTGTAACTTCTGATGAAGCTATTCCTACTCCACAAGAACCACAACCTAATCAAGATAAGGAAAAAGAACCGGTAGTTGAAAAGGTTAATGAAGATAACACAGTTAAGGCTAAACCTTATGTTAAACCATACCAACCACCACTTCCTTACCCGAGTAAAATGAAGAAAGAGAAACTTGAAGCCGAGCAATCCAAATTCTTGGATATGTTTAAACAGATAAATGTAAATCTTCCTTTCATTGATGTGATTTCAGGAATGCCTAGATATGCTAAATTCTTGAAAGATCTAATCTCAAATAGAAAGAAAATGGAAGAACTCTCGGCTGTTACTATGAATGCTAATTGTTCAGCAGTACTGTTGAATAAGATACCAGAAAAACTATCTGATCCAGGAAGTTTCACAATTCCATGTTTTCTGGGTAGTCTTAGTTCAATAGAAGCATTAGCAGATTTAGGTGCTAGTATAAATTTAATGCCGTATTCACTATACGCTAAACAAGACCTTGGAGAATTGAAACCAACCAGAATAAGCATACAACTAGCCGATAGATCAATAAAATATCCTAGAGGGATAATGGAGAATATGCTAGTTAAAGTAGGTACTTTAGTATTTCCAGTAGATTTTGTTGTTTTGGACATGGAAGAAGATTCTCAAGTTCCTCTCATATTAGGAAGAGCATTCTTAAACACGGCTAAAGCAATGATAGATGTGTTCGGTAAGAAATTGACCCTAAGTATAGAGGATGAGAGTGTTACCTTTTCAGTTGATAGAGCAATGCAACAACCACAATCTACAGATGATACATGTTATTATATTCAAACTATAGATGCACATGCAGAATTATTAGAAGAATTTCCAGAATTACAAGGAATAGGAGAATGTTCTTTAGGAGAAGGTAATGAACCAATTGATGAAGCTGAAATGTTAGCTACACTTATAGCTAATGGATATGAACCAACAACAGAAGAAATTCAAATGCTAAAAGAAGAAGACAGATATCGATACAAATCATCGATAGAAGAACCACCAAAATTAGAGTTAAAGCCACTTCCAAACCATTTGGAATACGCTTATTTACATGGTGAATCTGAATTACCTGTAATAATATCGTCTTCTCTTACTGAAAATGAGAAATCACAACTCATTTCTGTGTTGAAAGCTCATAAACCAGCCATTGCATGGAAGATTCATGATATTAAAGGAATAAGTCCTTCGTATTGCACACATAAAATCTTTATGGAAGAAGGTCATAAAACGTATGTGCAATGCCAACGAAGACTAAATCCTAATATGCAAGATGTAGTTAAAAAAGAAATTATTAAACTGCTAGACGCAGGTCTAATTTATCCAATCTCTGATAGTCCATGGGTAAGCCCAGTTCAATGCGTGCCTAAGAAGGGTGGCATGACTGTCATTACAAATGAGAAAAATGAGCTTATTCCTACTAGGACTGTAACAGGATGGCGTGTATGTATTGATTATAGAAAATTGAATGACGCCACCAGAAAAGATCACTTTCCCTTACCTTTCATAGATCAAATGTTGGAAAGATTAGCCGGAAATAGTTACTATTGTTTTCTAGATGGATTTTCCGGATATTTTCAAATTCCAATAGCACCCGAGGACCAAGAGAAAACCACATTCACATGCCCTTATGGTACTTTTGCTTACAAACGTATGCCATTTGGACTTTGCAACGCCCCTGCAACCTTTCAAAGGTGTATGATGGCGATTTTTCACGACATGATAGAAGAATGCATGGAAGTTTTCATGAATGACTTTTCAGTCTTCGGTGATACATTTGAATCATATCTAGCTAATCTGGAACGAATGCTTATTAGATGCGAACAATCAAATCTAGTACTTAATTGGGAGAAATGCCATTTCATGGTTAAAGAAGGTATCGTTCTTGGTCATAAAATTTCAAAAGAAGGAATTGAAGTGGATAGAGCTAAAGTAGATGTAATTGCTAAACTTCCACATCCCACCAATGTTAGAGGAGTTAGGAGTTTTCTAGGGCATGCCGGTTTTTACCGACGTTTCATAAAAGATTTTTCTAAAATTGCCACTCCTATGAATAAACTCCTAGAAAAAGATGCTCCATTCATCTTTTCAGATGAGTGTATCAAATCTTTTAATATTCTTAAAGAGAAACTCACTAATGCGCCGATCATGATAACACCAAATTGGAATCTACCATTTGAACTAATGTGCGATGCAAGTGATTTTGCAATGGGAGCCGTTTTAGGACAAAGGATTGAAAAACGATTTCAACATATATATTATGCTAGTAAGACATTACAAGGAGCACAAACGAACTATACAACTACTGAAAAAGAACTCCTTGCTATTGTCTTTGCTTTTGACAAATTTCGTTCATATCTCGTTCTAGCAAAAACGGTGGTCTATACCGACCATTCTGCTCTTAGATACCTATTTTCAAAACAAGATGCTAAACCAAGATTAATCCGTTGGATCTTACTCTTACAAGAGTTTGATATTGAAATCCGAGATAAAAGAGGAGCAGAAAATCTCGCCGCTGATCATCTTTCTCGTCTTGAAAATCCTGAATTAGAAGTTCTAAATGAATAGGCCATACAAGACAACTTTCCTGATGAATATCTATTAAAGATAGATTATAAAGAAATTCCATGGTTTGCAGACTATGCAAACTACTTAGTTTGTGGATTCCTTGAAAAAGGATTATCGTACCAAAAACGAAAGAAATTCTTCAGTGATATAAAACACTATTTCTGGGAAGATCCACATTTGTTTAAAAGTTGTCCAGATGGAATAATACGCCGATGTGTATTTGGAGATGAAGCTAGTAAAATTTTAAACCATTGTCACACAGGACCAACAGGAGGGCATTATGGGCCTCAACTAACAGCAAGAAAAGTTTATGATGCTGGATTCTATTGGCCTACAATTTACAAAGACGCACACCTTCTTTGCAAATCCTGTGATGCTTGTCAAAGGACCGGAAAAATAAGTCAACGTGATGAAATGTACAAAATGTCATCCAAGTATGTGAAGTATTTGACATTTGGGGTATTGACTTTATGGGTCCATTTCCAAAATCTCATAATAATCTATATATACTCGTAGCCATTGATTATGTATCTAAATGGGCGGAAGCACAAGCTCTCCCAACTAACGATGCACGAGTTGTAGTCAACTTTTTAAAACGTCTTTTTGCAAGGTTTGGAACACCGAAAGCTTTAATAAGTGATCGGGGTACTCATTTCTGTAATAATCAACTTGAGAAAGTTCTTAAAAGATATGGAGTAACTCATAAAATCTCAACCGCATATCATCCACAAACAAGTGGATAAGTTGAAAATACCAACCGAGCTTTAAAACGTATTCTAGAGAAAACCGTAGGATCAAATCCGAAGGAATGGTCCATTAAATTGGAGGATGCACTCTGGGCTTTTAGAACAGCCTACAAAACTCCAATTGGAACCACACCTTTTAGACTTGTTTATGGAAAAGCATGTCATCTTCCAGTAGAAATTGAACACAAAGCATTTTAGGCTTTGAAGACATGTAATCTTGATTTACATGAAGCCGGACGTCTACAATTAAGTCAACTAAACGAATTAGAAGAATTAAGACATGAAGCATACGATAATTCGTTAATCTATAAGGAAAGAACGAAGAAATGGCATGATAAAAGAATCAGAAGTTCAAAAGAATTTAAAGAAGGAGACAGAGTTCTTCTTTTCAATTCACGATTCAAGCTATTTCCTGGAAAATTGAAATCAAGATGGTCTGGACCATTCATAGTCAAAAGAGTTTTCCCATACGGAACGGTAGAATTAATAAATTCAAATGGGATTGAATTTAAAGTTAATGGTCACAGAGTTAAACACTACATAGATAGTCCGATGGAAGTCGACAACGAAGTTAATCACAATTTCGACACCACAGCTAACTAAGTGTGGGGAGAATCAAGTCTTTAAAGGATAATATGTATTTCTGTTAGAGTTAGATTGTCTGTTTTCGTGTAGTTCTCGAAAATGGAACCCGAATGGTCTTTCCCTAGCAGACCCTAAAGAACTAGTCTTCTCCCCCCATTCTGAATTTTTATTTTTTTTAGGAAATGAAGACTGCCTATGAACTAAACCATGGTCTAATGCTACACGCTTTGATCACTAAACGTAATAATGACACACTACCGAGTGAAGTAGTATCAGTAATCAGAGAAAGAATGGACGGAGTTAGAAAAGAATCCAGATGCGAAGATAATAAGTTACAATTTGGTAAAGGAAAATCAAAATCCGCAGCGAAAAGAAGAGCACGACACCTAGAAAGATGTCACAAATGCGGAAAATGGTCACATGGAGGTAAATGTTCAAATAATCAAACCTATTGAAACACCGAATTTGTTACTTTATGCAGAGACGGACCGTTCATATGTTTAGAAGAAAAGACACTGAATGCTCGAGGTTACGCCTATGTTGCCATGGAAAACCAATTAAACCGACTATCTTATGAATGGGATAGATCGTATAACTAAGAAATCTATTTCACAGGTATGTCTGTATAGTTTTTATTTTATTTTTTTTATTTTTAACCTTTTGATAATAAACGCTAATTTGTTCGCTATAAAGTATTAAATTGGTATTGAATAAAATTAGGTTTGGCGACCGAAATTATTGATATCATTCAAAAATTTATTACATCACTGCGAAATTTAACGTTTATTCTTAAGGTATAAATATCTTTAATCAATCAACCCAAAATATTTTAAAAATTCGTCATGAGTTAAATTAGGTCTTGGAACCGAAATTACTTTACCGAAAAGAGGGGCGTATATTTTTGATAATATTTGATTGATTAAAGTGGGATAAAAAGCCAAAAAGATTTTTAATTTTATTTTTACCATGTTTTTAAAATTAATATTTAAATCTTAAATTAATATTGTAAACTTTGTAAAATCAATATATTTAAAATTGTGAATATTTGAAAAATTAATATAAGTTTGGTGTGAATTTTTAATTTTTAAAATATGAATTTTTAATTTTATGCATTTCAAATTTTAAGTTTGGTGTGAATTTTTAATATTAATTTTGAATTTTATATTTAAGTTGTGTGAATTTAAAAACAAAAATTTACTTTATCTCATTAAGTTAAAAATATGATTTTTAAAATTCGTCGTAAGTTGAAGACTAGGTCTTTGAACCGAAATTACTTTACCCAAGGGAGGGACGAGAACTTTTATTATCATTATTTTTAATCTTATTGAATTAAAGTATGCCAAAAACATTAAAAAACCAAAAATCTTAGCTTTTAAAACAATAGCTACAAAAAGACAAATTTTGTCGAGGAACGGACTAGGACATCGATCCAAAACGACCTCGTCCTAAATAACAAGAGAAACAAAATTTTAAAATTAATTACTTAATTGTTTTAATTAGTATGAGATGAGATATATTTAATCCGAAAAAAAAAAAAATACAAACTCCGCGAGTCGCGGAGTTTGAAAGGGAAATCCACCGCGACTCGCGGAGGATGAAAAAACCAGAAAAAAATATAAGCTGAACGAACAGCTCAAACCACAAACACAGAAAAAAAAAACACTGCGAAATACTGCGCGAAAAAACCCCAAAAACACCCCCAAAATCACAATTTTTAACCGTTAATCATCAAATCTTTTACTAAAATCATGTTGAGAAGGATGCTATCAAGGAATTACTCAAGAAAAATGGTAAATTTCTACACCTAAACACCATTTAATCCGAAAATTAGTGTTCTTGAGCAATTTTTTTCCCAATTTGATTTTGATGCTTTTTAGTGTAATTATGCTTAAATTGTTTATGTATTATGCTTGTATAACCTAGATTGATGCTATTTAACATGATTAGAAGCCTTAAACTTCAAATTTTTAGTAATCTAGGGTTTGTGTTCTTGAGCAAATTTGGGGCTTTTTGATATAAACAGGTTATGGCCGATTTTTGTCATGAATTGTTGCTAAATTAAGTAGTGTAACATGTTTAGGTAGTTAAATGATCCAAACTTTGAGCCTAAACATGATTTTGAGAATTAAAGTGGACTTTTTCAAGTCTAAAATTCATGAACTCGATTTTTGAAAGATAATGCCATTTGAAACTTGTTTAATTGCTAGTAATGATTATTTTGACATGTTATTTGAGTTAAATGCTTATGACCTTGTCGAACATTTTCGTATATGCTTATTTGAAAAAGTGTAGATTTGATGAAAATATGAAAATGAGGTTAAGTTTGATATAAATTGATCATGTCATTGTAATTATTTTGATTGATGATTTTGCTGACACTAATGCATATTTGGATGCACAAAAATTGTGTTTGATGTGTTTTGCAGACTGAAAGGGGTGAATCTTCATCCCAAGCTCGCAATGCTCCTGCTGAGAATGCGGAACAACAGGAGGTGGATAACTACTACAAGCAAGATATACCTCATCCAGTCATGACATTTTCTGATATGCACTTGGAAGATTTGCATCCAAACCTGAGATTTGACAGACTTTGGATAGATTATCCAAAGTATCAAAGGGGTTTGCATACTCTTCATTCTAAAGTTGTTGAGGTACCGAGGGTCATAGAATGGGGACCATTAGAAGCTATAGAATTGGCCGGGCCAATTAGGGAATTACTTGCACAGAGGTATGGTAATTCTACTTTTAACGACTGGGTACGTTTATTCACCATGCGTAGACCTGTATATAAAGTATGGTGTGAAGAATTGTTGTGTAGTATAGAATTAAATGATCGGGTAGCTAGTTTAACCGATCGATCTTTTATTAGATTTTTGTTAGGAGGTTCGATGCGCCACATGTCTTTACTAGACATGGCTCAGGCTTTACGTATATATACGCCTGAGGAGTTAGCATCTGCCGATTGTAGAGGGTTGATACTAAATGGTAAAAAGATAGATGAAAATTTTGATACACACGGTGTATGGAGTCAAATGACAAGCCATCACCGATTCAAAGGGGGAAATTACTCTTATTTGGATATAGATAGAGCTGAATTAAGAGTAATTCATAGGTTTTTAGCAAATTCGATTACACAAAGAGGTAAGAACAAGAAAAAGGTAAATGAACAGGATTTGTTTTACCATATGTGTATTCGAGACCCACAAAGCGCTGTAAGTATACCTTATTGTGTGGGTTATTATTTATCAGCTATGGTTAGGGGATGAGACCGCATAGCATAATAGGAGGTGGTATTTTTATTTCTTTGATTGCTGAATATCTCGGTGTGGATATAAGTCGGGGGGGATTATTAGTCGAAGAACCAGAACCCCGCGATACTATAGGTTTAAATGTATACCATGGTGCGAAAGTTTTGAAGAGGCGAAATAACGCCGCAGTACAATACCATGGTAGACATCCACAGGTTGAGAGAAACCAACAGCAAGGTAATGTAGGAGGGGGAAATGAGATGCAAGAAATGCAAAGGTTTATAGCTTCACAGGAGTACGAAAATGCTAGACAGAGAGCATTTGAAGATTGGCAAGTTCATCAGAACCAAATCATAGCTCATTGCCAACATATAGGTAGAAACTATATTCCTACACCAAAACCCATATTCCCTCCCTGGTCAATAGAGATGAAACCACCGTATCCTACGTATAACCCTGTCGAAGCATTTTATAGCACCTATGGTTATGCTTGGAACCCCTATTGGTATCAGTATCATCCCTAGTCTACTTAGTTTTATTTATTTTGTAATTTGTAATATTGATACGTTTAATACTTATGTTAATATTGTAATAGTTTTTATAATTTTCTAACTTTTATTCTTAGATTTTAATAATTTTTGAATGTGGGGTAATATACCAAACTTCAAAAATATGTATATATGTTTGCAGTTTATCTTATGTACACAACAGGGTAAAACAACGCATTTTCAAAGACTGGCATTAAGTTCAGCAAAAGCAACTAATTTTGACGACAAGATGCAAAATATATGTGAAATAACAACAAGACGGAATGAACAAATGATGTGCACCATTTATCATTCAGCAAACAAATGCCAATATATTTGGAAACTTTGGTAAAAATTTAATCATTTTCACACAAATCACCCTCAATAATTTAAATTGTTACTGATTTCTTGCAAATGAGGGCATTGCAAGATCTTAAGTGTGGGAAGGGGTTAAATTCTTTCGGATTTTATAATTTTTATCTTAAACACTTGGTTACCATTAAAAATACTAGTAAAGTAGTAGTTGTATTAGAATCTAGTGCTCTATGATAATAAAGAACAGCCCTAGTCTTATATACTGACTACCCAATTCTAGTAAAAATTTTCAAAATTTTCAATTAAATGAACTCAAAATCATGTTTATACATATTTATGAACGATAAAACTAGGTTTTAACACCGAAATTATTGTTACCTCGGAAAGGACATAAATTGAGAAACAAACCAAAATGATAAAATTCATTTAAAATGGAATAGAGGACGATAAAAAGGAAAATAAAAGCCAAGTGTGGGAAAATTCTCCAAGTTATTCAAAACATATATCACATATTTTTGTACAAATAACTGAAAATACTTTTGCTTTGGACTAAACTAAAAAGTTTTACCTGATTTACTGTAAGAAAGATGGATCTACACGATGAATCAATTCCATCATTAAAAGGAAGTAAAGTCTTCCGAAAAAAACACGCGCTTCTTGATTTAGGTCATGAAGTTGTCGTCCAGACCAGCTGTAGGTTGACGAAAAATCTAGAAAAGTCATCAATAAAATCAGCAGGAAATCCACGGACCTCAGCATCAAACAGGGTCGCCAAGTGGTCAGATTTATCCTAACCATGTGAAGGATTTATCTCGTACAATGGGGGGGACACCGTGCAAATTAGCTTGATAAGACTAATGAATCAGATCTCCAGAAAGGATAATCTCCTTAAAGATTAAAAATCAGCTTTTAAGACTGATATTACTCAATCCTCGAGATTGACCTTAAAGATTGAGAATTCAAACTCATGGAATTCAATGATATCTAAACTCGAGCTTGAACGAGAAAATATTTTGATCAAAATTACAAACCGATTTGTTTTCTGAAAACCCTATTCTCAATGCGTTCATTACCATTGAACGTAAAATCCTAGGAATTCACCTGGAATTCATTAGGTCACCTGAACCAAATCGGGTGTCAACCGTAAGAACGATGGTTGCATAGCATGGTCAAAGACAGGACCTTGTGCCAGACCGAAAAGTCATAAGGGTGAGCTTTACTATTGCTCCTACCAAGGATAGTAATTGCGTCCGACACGTTATAGACCATAATTAAAAGCATGTCAAGGGACATTGCCTTAACAGTTGCTTGTTCAACGCTTTCCTTTACAACCGGACGGTAGTTTACCGAAAGGTAATATACGGGACAAGTAAACTGGACGTGTTGCTTTCCAAATACAAGGTTAGCAAGTGGGTGACACAAAACCGCAAGTTTTGAGCTAAAATTTTCAAATCTGAAACCCACCAAACCCACAAAAATATTTTGCAAACACCGGTGAAGGGTTATTCCGGAAAACTTATCTAGGGTAAAAACTAGATTTAATTTTCAAAAGATCAAATGTTTTCATAAAGATCCAATTTCCTTAATGGATCTAAATTTTTATAGTCATGTGGGACTGTAAACCATATCGTTACTACCATTGTTTATACCGCCGTATAGAAATCACTGATGTACAAAGTGTGAAGAATAAAGAAGTGATTCTAGTATTTCAAGACGATATTGCTTGAGGACAAGCAACGCTTAAGTGTGGGAATATTTGATAATGCTAAAAACGAACATATATTTCATAGCATTATTCCTCAAGAAAGACAAGCTTTTAGTTGCAATTGTTCGATTTACAAGTGATATTCGTTTAAATAATAAAAGGTGAAGACAAAAGACAGATTCTACGAATTGAAGACGCAAACGACCAAAAAGCTCAAAAGTACAAAAGACAATCAAAGAGGTTCCAAATATTGATAAGAAACGTCTCGAAATTACAAGAGTACAAGATTCAAAACGCAAAGTACAAGATATTAAATTGTACGCAAGGACGTTCGAAAATCCGGAACCGGGACCAGAGTCAACTCTCAACGCTCGACGCAACGGACTAAAAATTACAAGTCAACTATGCACATAAATATAATATAATATTTAAATAATTCTTATAATTATTTATATATTATATAAATAAAAAAATCCGTCGGCAAGAAAGACTCCAAAATGGAGTGAGCTTTAATTTCAAACTCCGCGACTCGTGGAGTTTGAAGGCAAAAAATGCCGCGAGTCGCGGAGCCCCAATTTCTGAAACTGCCTATAAAGCCAACCGAATTCTGATCATTTTTCATCATCTAATATCTATCTCTCTCTCAATATATACATAAAAATATATATATAATTTATATTTTAATTTTAATTTTAATTTTTAATCCTAATAATAAGGGTATGTTAGCGAATATTGTAAGGGTGTAAGTCGAAATTCTGTCCGTGTAACGCTACGCTATTTTTAATCATTGTAAGTTATGTTCAACCTTTTTAATTTAATGTCTCGTAGCTAAGTTATTATTATGCTTATTTAATCCGAAGTAATCATGATGTTGGGCTAATTACTAAAATTGGGTAATTGGGCTTTGTACCATAATTGGGGTTTGGACAAAAGAACGACACTTGTGGAAATTAGACTATGGGCTATTAATGGGCTTTATATTTGTTTAACTAAATGATAGTTTGTTAATGTTAATATAAAGATTCACAATTGGGCGTCCCTATAAATTACCATATACACTCGATCGGACACGATGGGCAGGGTATTTATATGTACGAATAATCGTTCATTTAACCGGACACGGGAATGGATTAATAGCCACTAGAATAATTAAAACAGGGGTGAAATTATGTACAAGGACACTTGGTATAATTGATAACAAAATATTAAAACCTTGGGTTACACTCAGTCGACATCCTGGTGTAATTATTAAACAAAGTATTAAAATCTTGTTACAGTTTAAGTCCCCAATTAGTTGGAATATTTAACTTCGGGTATAAGGATAATTTGACGAGGATACTCGCACTTTATATTTATGACTGATGGACTGTTATGGACAAAAACCAGACGGACATATTAAATAATCCAGGACAAAGGACAATTAACCCATGGGCATAAAACTAAAATCAACACGTCAAACATCATGATTACGGAAGTTTAAATAAGCATAATTCTTTTATTTCATATTTAATTTCCTTTATTTTATGTTTAATTGCACTTCTAATTATCGCATTTTTATTGTTATTGTATTTAATTGCACTTTTAATTATCGTACTTTTTAATTATCGCAAGTTTATTTTATCGCACTTTTATTATTCGCAATTTCATTATCGTTATTTACTTTACGCTTTAAATTAAGTCTTGTATTTATTTATTATTTTACATTTGGTTTTAACTGCGACTAAAGTTTTAAAATCGACAAACCGGTCATTAAACTGTAAAAACCCCCCTTTATAATAATAATATTACTTATATATATATATTTGTATTTTTATAAAATTAAACTAATATAGCGTTAAGCTTTGTTTAAAGATTTCCCTGTGGAACGAACCGGACTTACTAAAAACTACACTACTGTACGATTAGGTACATTGGCTATAAGTGTTGTAGCAAGGTTTAAGTATATCCATTCTATAAATAAATAAATATCTTGTATAAAATTGTATCGTATTTAATAGTATTTCCTGCTAAAATTAATAGCTATTTTATATACACCTCGCGAAACATCACTTGTCGGTTTACAAACTCTCTCATATGTTCATTTTGAGCATTGAGTTCTTCGAGTTTGATTTTCATATTGTCTAATAAATTTTCAGACACGTAATTTTCCTCGTCTACTGGTTGTTGAGTTTGGAAATATTCTTGGGAATAATCCCAATTTGAATTGTATTCTTCATAATCATTCCATTCAGGTTCCGTGGGTGCATAATTTTCCATAGAAACGTAATAATAACATTCCCATGTTGAGTGATAATCTCCACAGATTTCACAACCAGTTATTGTTTCGTCATTCGTGATCCAAGATTGACCGAACGAATTGTCATCAACACCCGTTTGAGAGTATTGTTTTAATTGATTTTGGATATCAAAAAGAGTTTCCATAGCCTTGTTTTCAAAATTTTTTATTTTATTGCGATGGCCAAATTTTAGCTACAATGTGGTGCATTTACTAATTATCTTATTAGTTATAAAAATAGAAAAACTTATATAAGTTGTCCAATTAATAAACTTTTCTGCTTTTGCCCACGTTTCGAATAGCCAAAAGATGCAGCAGGGAGCCAGAACCCTTTAAATCGGAAGCTCACAACTCAGCCACTAACAAATCCAACTATTACTACGAAGCAGAAAATTGTCAACGTCCATTAATTTAACCACTTAAATAATTTTTCTTTCCGTTTGAGATATTAGATAAGAAATAGAGAAAATTTCTAAGTCCTAAAAACTAAAGCGTCGAGAAATAAGAAAGAAAAAGAATGCGCGTCGAAAAACGTCGAAAAATAAAAATAAGAAAATAGCGCGTCGTAACTTAAAAGTCTAAAAATTATATCTAAAAAGTTGCGCCTAAAGGTCTAAAGGTAAATGCAATTTTATTCAGAAAACGGCAATTACTTAACGGCACTAAAATCTATTTAAAACTAAACCGAAAAACGGTGTCGCAAAATTCCAAAGCGCCTAAATCTTAATCTAAAGAAAAAGCACTTAAGGGATTTTACGGCAAAGCCTAAGAATCTATACATATAAAATAACTACTGAAAAACTAATTTTAAAACTAATTGCGAACGAAAAATATACAAAATATTACAATTACACTAAATAAAAGGATACAAATTTAAAAATAAAAAGTGATAAAATTACTTATTTTTATAAAAATATTATTTTTATATTTATTTTATAAAAGTATTAATTTTTATATATAATAAAACTAATTATAATACAAAATACAAATTAATTTAAAAACTAAAACTAAATATTAATAATAATAAATTAAATAGGGTTTATAAATAATAATAATTAATAATATTCCGTAATTAATGCGAAATAGGGTTTCTGGTCAGGCTGGTCAGGGCGGCTCCGCGAGTCGTGGAGTTTGAAAAACGTTTTTTTTTAATTTTATATTGTTTTTCTAAAATGATATATAAATATATTTATACAAAAATAAATTAAAAATATAGCGTTTCGCCGGTTCCCCAGCAGCGGCGCCAAAAAACTTGATGTGTGCAGCGGGGTGTACGAAATAGTATTAATTTAAATACGAAATACGACGAAATATTACACAAGTTTTAATTATTTATTTACAAAATGGATATACCTAAACCTTGCTACAACACTATAGGCAGTGTACCTAATCGTAGAGTAGTATAGTTTTTAGTAAGTCCGGTTCGTTCCATAGGGAGCGGGCTTATTAAACAATTATATTTGTACAAAATATATTATATTGATAATATATAAAAGGGGGTTTACCGTTTAATGACTGGTTTGTCGATTTTATATTTTAAGTTACAATTAAAACCTAATGCAAAATATAAATGACGATAACTAAAGTAGTGAAAAATAAATGACAATAAATAAATGACGTTAAATAAAATAGCGAGTAAATAAAAGTACGATGAAATATGAAATAAAATATATTATGCTTATTTAAACTTCCGTAACCATGATGGTTGACGTGTTGATTTTAATTTTATGCCCATGGGTTAATTGTCCTTTGTCCTGGATTATTTAATATGTCCGTCTGGTTTTTGTCTATAACAGTCCATCGGTCATAAATTTAAAGTGCGAGTGTCCTCGTCAAATTATCCTTATACCCGAAGTCAAATATTCCAACTAATTGGGGACTTAAACTGTAACAAGGTTTTAATACTTTGTTTAATAATTACACCAGGATATCGACTGCGTGTAACCCAAGGTTTTAATACTTTGTTATCAATTATGCCAAGTGTCCTTGTACATAATTTCACTCCTGTTTTAATAATTCCATAGACTATTAATCCATTCCCGTGTCCGGTTAAATGAACGATTATTCGTACATATAAATATCCCGCCCATCGTGTCCGATCGAGTGTATATGGTTATTTATAGGGACGTCCAATTGTAAATTTTTATATTAAAATTAACAAACTATCATTTAGTTAAATAAATATAAAGCCCATTAATAGCCCATAGTCTAATTTCCACAAGTGTCGTTCTTTTGTCCAAACCCCAATTAAGGTACAAAGCCAAATTACCCCGTCTTTAATATTTAGTCCAACATCATGATTACTTTGGCTCAAATAAGCATAATAATAACTTAAGTACGGGACATTAATTTAAAAAGGAGAACATAGCTTACATTGATTATTTATCGCGTAGTGTTACACGAACAGAGCTCCGACTTTAAAACCCGTAAAATAACCTTTACATAACCCGAACTAATCTAATATAACACTAATCTATACTATATATATATATATATATATATATATATATATATATATATATATATATATATATATATATATATATATATATATATATATATTATATATATTTATTTATATTATACTACGGAGTATTATTATTATTATGTTATTTAAACTCGCAGAATTTGTAGTCTTTTATAGGCATTTTGATTTCTGACAGCTTCGCAAGTCGTGGAGTTTTAAGCCTTCAAACTCCGCGAGTCGTGGAGTTTGAAAATCCAGCTCACAAACTTTTGGCTCCTAGCTTGTCGACATAATAAATATATAAATATAAAATATAAATAATTATTATAATTATTTATATATTATATTATATTCTTGTGCATAGTAGACTTGTAATTTTTGGTCCATTGC
The DNA here is from genome assembly GCF_046630445.1 of Rutidosis leptorrhynchoides. Lineage (NCBI taxonomy): Eukaryota > Viridiplantae > Streptophyta > Magnoliopsida > Asterales > Asteraceae > Rutidosis > Rutidosis leptorrhynchoides. Next base: position 77,737,234 of record NC_092341.1, on the reverse strand, counting down.
GTCGGGCGTTGATAGTTGGCTCGTGTACCGGTTCCGGATTTTCGAACGTCCTTTCGTATAATTTAATATCTTGTACTTTGCGTTTTGTAACTTGTAATCTTGTCATTTTTAGACGTTTTTCATCAATAAATTGAACCTTTTGAATTGTATCTTGTACATTTGAGCTTTTTGGACGTTTTTCTCTTCAAATCTTCGTTTTCGCCTTTTGTCTTCGCACTTATTTATTTAAACAATTACAATAAAAATATAATACAATTACATATGAAAACCTATTATTTAGGAGGGATATTGCTATAAAATATATGTTCCTTTTTAGCCTTATCAGACTCCCAACCCACTGATTTGTGATCTTAACTCGTCCCTAAGTGAAATTACCACAATGCCCTTCTAAAATATCTAATTAAAAAGGCAGAACCCGGCTACAGTAGGAGTGCGCCGCGCGCACCCCTAAGTGTGCACTGAGCGAACTTAGGCCTGATCAGAAATCCGACTTCTGTTTAAAACCAGAATTATTCCCACGCTTTATATACTATATTTACACTTATGTACAATAGATATTAGGGTGTTACAGTATATGCTTTTGTAACCATATTATGTTATGAATTTGATACCACATGATTTCCAGAAACTAATAATTATACAATACATACAATCAATGGTGATGTATATACCCAAAACTACAAAAGATAATCATATCAACAGGTTATTAGTTTTTTCAAGAAAAACCTAAATTAATAACCCTAATTTGACGATATTATAATTGAAAAGTTAATAAACACAATTGATTTGACGAAATCATCAATCAATTTAGGTTAACAATAATAATGCTCACACACCAAAATCAGAAAACAAAAGAACCTGGTAAATCAACTGTTGCTGCTACAAACCCTAATTTAGCGATTGTGAAGAAGGCGACTGTAATCCATAAAGAGGCGATTGCAAAGAGGAGATTCTAAATGCGTAATCATTTATAATCGATCAATTGATTATGAATTCAATCTACATACCGATCGTATAATTAGGTTTAGGACCGATCGTATAATTAGGTTTAGGACCGATCGTATAATTAGGTTTAGGGTTTAACATGTTTGAATTTCTGGCTTTTGAAGTAGAGAATGAAACATGGTTAAGTTGATTTATTGTTAGCAGGTTATGATTTTCATTATCAATCTATCATAACGATCCTATAATTTGTGTAATAAGAATGATAGTAAGAGGGTTATGAATTTCTGGCTTTTGGAGTAGACGACTCAAACCTGCTAGATCGTCATAGATAACTTGAAAACTGTTTAGGCTTTTTGATTCAATGGTAATTGTTGTAGATTATAATTTAATAAGAGGGTATTTTAGTCTTTTAAATGAATGATTAGCTAATCTACTTTTTTTGTTAGCTAATAAGTAAAATGGAAGGTTGTGATTAAAAGTTAGTAATAATCTTATGGTCATAAAGGTGTTAGCTACTTTAATTAAGAGAGATAATGCTCCTCTTATAATGTTTAAAAGAGATCTTTATAAAGTTTTGTTCAAACGGATTAAGATTCAAAAGATAATATTTGAATAACATGTTAAGATCTTGTGAATTTATATCTATAAGTATATAAATCTATACGATTAAGATCTTAAGGTTCAATTAAAATATATATCTATTTATATATTAAATATTAATTGTAATATATATGTATATGTGTGTATATATATATATACACACACACATACACACACATATATATATATATATATATATATATATATATATATATATATATATATATATATATATATATATATATATATATATATATATATATATATATATATAGTGTGTGTGTGTGAAGGGATCCAAAGAGAAATAAGGGTGGGAGAAAACCATTAAACCCACAGAATGAACTCAATCTGCACACAGATTAGTTTAATCTATGAGTTCTCTAAGTTCTCTCACATCCTTAGTTATGACCGTAACTATTTTTATTTGTGTTATATATTATTTGATGAAACTTATATAAATAAAATCGTGTTTAAAACACCAATCTATACATATAAAATTTATCAAATAATGTATTATATAACACAAATAAAATAAAAATATTTACGGTCAAAGTTGACAAAATTTTTTTTTTGAAAATCAAATGTAGTCACTTATAATGGGACATAGGAAGTATATATTTATAATTTTAGTAGATGAAATGATACGATGAAGCTGCCCTGGAGTAGAGAAGGGGATGACTTTCTCTTCCTATGAGTCTCAACTCATGGTTAAAGAAACGACTTCTCTCTTACTCTACAATAGAGGAAGGATTGTCTACATCTCACCTCCCCCATACCTCGCAGGTGCGGGATTGGGTGTTGTTGTTGTTGTTGTCGTTGTAAATGATACGATGAAAATAAATGTGGAGGGAGGTGTGAAATTATTATTTTATTAAGATGATATAATTTAATTGTTTATTAATATTAATCATTAACCATTAATTAATCTTATATACTAAAACTCATACGGATTTCTGTCATTTTTTTTCCTTAATGTCGTTTCGTATATATTATATATTACATTGGCGGATATTTCCAACTGATGTTATTTGGTGCAGTTTGTAGTGACCCGAAGTTTTCCATTTTTATATATATATATATCAAATGAAATTGATATTTACATGATTAGGTGTTTCCAACATGTTAAGCAATCAAACTTTTCAAGACTTGATTAATTGAAATAGGTTTTATATAGACAATTGACCACCCAAGTTGACCGGCGATTTACGAACGTTAAAACTTGTAAAAACTATATGATGACATACATATGGATATATATATATATATAGTTATCATGATATTATGATAAGTATGTACCTCATTAAGTATTTTAACAATGAGTTATATACATAAAAATGAGACTATTGAATTAAGAAACTTGAAAACGGTATATATAACGATTATCGTTATAACAACGTCTTACTAATTACATATGAATCATTTTAAGATATTGATACACTATATATAAACATGTTAAATGATAAGTAAACATATCATTAAGTATAATAACAATGAACTACATATGTAAAAACAAGACTACTAACTTAAGGATTTCGAAACGAGACATATATGTAACGATTATCGTTGTAACGACATTTAACTGTATATATATATATCATATTAAGATATATTAATACATCATTAACATTATATCATGATAATGTAATAATTTAACATCTCATTAGATATAATAAACAATGTGTTAACAACATTTAACAAGATCGTTAACTTAAAGGTTTCAAAATAACATTTACATGTAACGACTAACGATGACTTAACGACTCAGTTAAAATGTATATACATGTAGTGTTTTAATATGAATTCATACACTTTTGAAAGACTTCAAGACACTTACCCAAGTACTTCTACTTAACAAAAATGCTTGCGATTACATCCTCATTCATTTTCATCAACAATTATACTCGTATGCACTCGTATTTGTACTTGTACAATACACAGCTTTTAAATGTATTTACTATTAGTATATACACTTCAATGATCAGCTCTTAGCAGCCCATGCGAGTCACCTAACCATGTGGGAACCATCATTTAACATCTAGCATGACTTATGAGCAAGGAAACAAAAACAAGAACTCCTTTTAACCCCACTCACTTTCACCACTCACCACCTACTCCATTTCACTTCCAATTTTCTTCCCAATTCTCTCTCAAAACACACACACACACACTCTTCCATGAACATCTAAGTTACTATTTTTCCAGTAAAAATCATCAAATACAAGCTTTGGTTATTATCTATAATCATCATAAAAATAATTACTCAAGAACACATCAAGAACACTTCCAAGTTTACAAGTTTACTTCCAAGTTTCCTAATCCATTCCAAGCAATCATCTAAGATCAAGAAACCTTTGTTATTTATAGTAGGTTATCTTTTTAAATCAAGGTAATATTCATATTCAAGCTTTGATTCAATTTCTATAACTATAACTATCTTAATTCGAGTAATAATCTTACTTGAACTTGTTTTTGTGTCATGATTCTATTTCAAGAACTTCAAAGCCATCAAAGATCCTTTGAAGCTCAAATTATTTTTTCATCATTTCCAGTAGGTTTACCTACTAAAATTGATGTAGTAATGATGTTCTTAACATCATTCGATTCATATATGTATAACTATCTTATTCGAAGATTTGAACATGTAATCACTAGAACATAGTTTAGTTAATTCTAAACTTGTTCGCAAACAAAAGTTAATTCTTATAACTTGACTTTTAAAATCAACTAAATACATGTTCTATATCTATATGATATGCTAACTTAATGATTTAAAACCCGAAAACACGAAAAACACCGTAAAACCAGATATACGCCGTCGTAGTAACACCGCGGGCTGTTTTGGGTTAGTTAATTAAAAACTATGATAAACTTTGATTTAAAAGTTGTTCTATTGGGAAAATGATTTTTCATATGAACATGAAACTATATCCAAAAATCATAGTTAAACTCAAAGTGGAAGTATGTTTTCCAAAATGGTCATCTAGACGTCGTTCTTTCGACTGAAATGACTACCTTTACAAAAATGACTTGTAATCTGTATTTCTGACTATAAGCTTATACTTTAACTGCTTAAATTCATAAACTTAAGTTCAATATGAAACCATAGCAACTTGAATCACTCAAAATGGATTTAAAACGAAGAAGTTATGGGTAAAACAAGATTGGATAATTTTTCTTATTGTAGCTACGTGAAAATTGGTAACAAATCTATATTAATCATATCCTAGCTAACTCATATTGTATTATACATATATTCTAATATATTATGTAATCTTGGGATACCATAGACACGAATACAATGTTTTGACATATCATATCGACCCATCTATATATATATTTCGGAACAACCATAGACACTCTATATGCCGTAATGTTGGAGTTAGCTATACAGGTTTGAGGTTGATTCCAAAATATTATATATACTTTGAGTTGTGATCTAGCCTGAGGCTTGTATACACGAGGTCGTGGATTGATTCGAGATATATATATATTGCTCTATTTCTGTACATCTAACTGTGGACAACTAGTTGTAGGTTACTAACGAGGACAGCTGACTTAATAAACTTAAAACAGTAAAACGTATTAAAAATGTTGTAAATATATTTTGAACATACTTTGATATATATGTACATATTTGTTATAGGTTCATGAATCGACCAGTGGCCAAGTCTTACTTTCCGACGAAGTAAAAATCTGTGAAAGTGAGTTATAGTCCCACTTTTAAAATCTAATATTTTGGGATGAGAATACTTGCAGTTTTGAAAATGATTTACAAAATAGACACAAATATTAAAACTACATTCTATGTTGAATCGTTATACCGGATATCGCCCTTGTTGAACTTGGTAACCTAAGAATTGGTGTTTATTATAATTGCCACCAATTGACGCGAATTCTAAAGATAGATCTATGGGCCATTGACAAGCCCCAGTCAGAGAATTTGAACTGCTTTAGTACTTCGATATTTATATATGGGGATATTCTAGATGCATTTGTTAATGTCAGTTACCAGGTGTTCAATCATACGAATGATTTTTATGCAGATTGCATGTTATTGAAAGATGAAATCTTGTGGTCTATTATTACAATTTGATATATAGGTTAAACCTATAACTCACCAACATTTTTGTTGACGTTTTAAAGCATGTTTATTCTTAGGTGATTATTAAGAGCTTCCGCTGTTGCATGCTAATATATGGACAAGATTTGGTGTCAGCATGCTTGTATAATATTGTTTAAAACTGCATTCGAGATTTACTTTGTTGTAACATATTAATATTATAAACCAATATGTATTGGTAGTGTGTAAGTGTGATATTTTTAGATTATCATTTCTGATAATCTAGGTGGTGTCCTTTTAACCTTGTCGATAAAATAAAGGTTATGGTTTGTTTTAAAAACGAATGCAGTCTATGAAAAACGTCTCATATAGTGGTCAAAACGTCGCAACGAAATCAATTAATATGGAACATTTATAATCAATATGAACGGCACATTTCAGTTGGTATCCGAGCGTTGGTCTTAGAGAACCAGAAATTTGCATTAGTGTGTCTTATCGAGTTTGTTAGGATACATTAGTGAGTCTGGACTTCGACCGTGTTTTTTTAAAAAACGATTGCTTAAGACTTTTGTTGGAAACTATATATTATTAACATGTAATTATTATGTGATATATTAACCTCTTAATATGTTTGATATTGTGTGATAGATGTATACCACTAGTACAAATCCCATCGACTCACCTAATAATAATGAAGAGTCGAATATACTTTGGGAAGATTCACAAATTTCCGAAGAGGAACCGAAAGAGGAAGAACCGGAAGAAGAGGAACCGGAAGAAGAGGAACCGAAGAAGAAGAGGTTCCGGAGGAAGAAATATTGATACCTACAGTAAATCGATTAAATAAAAAAAAATTCTCAATAAACGGACCAAAGTTAAAAATGGTCAATGGTGTTTCCACCGAGGAAGCAAATTATTGGGAAGATTGCCAATTTTCTGATGAATCGAATCCCGATGAGGATTCCGATGATGTTATAGAAATTACCTCGACCCAATTTAATGAAGCAAAAGAAAATAATAAGGGAAAATGTATAAAAATAGAGAAACCTGTTTCCAACCCTGATGAACTTTATATGTATCGGAAAAATCCGTATTTCCTAAATTGTAACAATAACCCGGGAACCTCTAAACCACTAGGTTTTTCTAAACCATTGTGGAAAACGACAGCTCGTATTAGACGAACACCATATATCCCTAGAAAATTAGGAAAACGAACCAAGTCCGAAGAAGAAGAAACCAGTGATTCAGATTAGAGGGTTGTAATTATGTTGTGTATTATATGTATTGTAGTGTGCTTGTACTTTTATGTTCTATGTAAAAATTGTTTGTATTATTTGTTAATTATCTTTTACGAATCTAATCCTTGTCTATTTTACAGTATAAAAACAAAATGGACGTTAAGGGTAGACAACCGAATATTTTAGAAGACCTACCAGAGGATATGATTGAGGAAATCTTGTCTAGAGTCGGTCAGAATTCATCTGTACATTTAGTTATGGCGAAATTAACGTGTCAAACATTTGAAAGACTTTCCAGAAATGCCTTAGTTTATAAAAGGCTTTCCTTTGATAGGTGGGGTATATCACATTGGGGAGACCGTAAGTTACGTCGTGTTTTCTTTAAAGCGTTAAATGCGGCGAACCCAAATGCAATTTTACGCTACGGGTTAAGAACCTATTTTGACTCAACATATCCCAACATAGGATTTCGTGAGTTAGAAAGAGCTTCTAACATGCAACATAAAGAAGCATGTTATACTTACGGGTTAGTGATGTTCGCTTCTTACCAAAGTGAGAAGAAGAACATCGGATTACAACTTTTAAATAAAACCTTCCCACAAGTGACGGATTCAGTAGTTGGGGTGAGAAACAAGGTTTTTAGATTATTACGGGGCTGTTGGACATTACGAAACCCTCGTCCTTTTGCCGACATTACAACATGATGCCTAGCCAAATGTCATAACGGTTACTTTCCACAAGACCAAGGATGGGAAGTCGTCTTAGTAAAACCAGAATGCATGACTTGTTTATGGACTTTTGAATTACGTGTCTTTATTTCTTTTGCTGAACAACTTGCGTATTAACTAGAATTGCCTTTATAGCTGCTGAGTAGCAAAGTTATTATGTGCTATATTTCATCCTAAATGTATAATAGCGGTATTGTAAGTTGTAAAATATTATATAAAATTTGAACGCGAAATTTTATTACAATCAGTTTTTCATATGGAATTGTAGTAGTTGAATTGTATATTAGCTACTAAGTATGAACTTAACGGGTAGGTACTACCCGAATTAAAAACTATAAAACGCTAATATAAAGAAAAAGCTTTTATAAATGAGTTCATACTATGCTACGAAATACTATTGACTACTCTTAAAATTCTATATGATTAACTTAATTCTTTTGGCTATTTTGAAGGAAATGGCACTGACTACTCGTCAGAATTTGAACATGAGCGAAGAAGACTTCCGTGTTTTCCTTGCTGCGAACATAGCTGCAGTGCAGGATGCAATGCAAAATAACAATAATAACTCTGGTTCTAGCAGTGGAACTAATTCCACAAGAAATCGTGTAGGATGCTCCTACAAAGAATTCACTGCCTGCAAACCTTTGGAATTCGATGGAACCGAAGGACCAATTGGATTGAAACGGTGGACCAAGAAAGTCGAATCGGTGTTTTCCATAAGTAAGTGTACTGAAGAGGACAAAGTTAAGTGCACTACGCATACCTTCACAGGTACTGCGTTAACGTGGTGGAACACCTATCTTGAACAGGTAGGACAAAATGCTGCTTACGCACTATCGTGGTCGGCATTCAAGCAATTGATGAACGAGCAGTCTCGTCCTAGAAACAAAGTCAATAAGCTCAAGGTAGAGCTTAGAGAGTTACGAATACAAGGGTTCAACATTACCACATATGAACGACGATTCACAGAGTTGTGCCTATTATGTCCAGGAACGTTCGAAGATGAAGAGGAGAAGATCGACGCGTTTATAAAAGGGTTACCAGTAAGGATTCAAGAAGATGTGAGTTCACACGAGCCTGCTTCCATACAAAAGGCAAGTCGAATGGCTCATAAACTCATAAATCAGATTGAGGGAAGAATTAAAGAACAGGCGGCCGAAGAAGACAACACGAAATAACTCAAGAGGAAGTGGGAGGAAAATGGTGACAAGAATCACCAGTACAACAACAATAGCAATCGCAAAAACTATCCCAACAACCGCAACAATAATCGCAATAATAACCGCAATCCTAACAATAACTACAACAAACGTCCCAACAACAACAACAACTACAACAACCGTTCCAACAACAATAACAATCCCAACAACAACCAAATCAATAACAACAATGGCAACAACAATTAGAACAATAAATGTCTAAGGTATGGAGGGTATCATCCAGATAAGTTCAGTGTAGTATTGTGTACCAAGTGTAATAGAACCGGACATAGTGTAACGAAGTGTGATGTCTATGGAACAAAGGCATATAAAAATAACAGAACAAATAATTCCATTATTTGTTACGGATGCGGAAAGCCGGGCCATTTTAGCAAAGCGTGCCCTTATCAAGGGAATAATAATGGGTAAGGCCATGGACGAGTCTTCAACATTAATTCGGCAGAAGCGCAGGAAGACCCGGAGCTTGTTACGGGTACGTTTCTTATTGACGATAAATCTGCTTATGTTTTATTTGATTCGGGTGCGGATAGAAGCTATATGAGTAGAGATTTTTGTGCTAAATTAAGTTGCCCATTGACGCCTTTGGATAGTAAATTTTTACTCGAATTTGCAAACGGTAAACTAATTACAGCAGATAAAGTATGTCGGGATAGAGAAATTAAACTTGTTGATGAAACATTTGAAATTGATTTAATACCAGTTGAGTTAGGGAGTTTTGATATAATAATTGGCATGGACTGGTTGAAAAAGGTGAGAGCAGAAGTCGTTTGTTACAAAAATGCGATTCGCATTGTGCGTGAAAAAGGAAAACCTTTAATGGTGTACGGAGAAAAGAACAATTTGAAATTAAATCTTATTAGTAGTTTGAAGGCACAAAAACTAATAAGAAAAGGTTGTTATGTCATTCTAGCACACATCAAGGAAGTTAAACCTGAAGAAAAGAACATCAGTGATGTTCCCGTCGCAAAAGAATTTCCCGATGTATTTTCGAAAGAATTACAGGGATTACCCCCACATCAATCCGTTGAATTTCAAATAGACCTTGTACCACAAGCTGCACCAATAGCTCGTACTACATACAGACTCGCACCCAGTAAAATGAAAGAATTACAAAGTCAGTTACAGGAACTTTTAGAGCGTGGTTTCATTCGACCAAGTACATCACCGTGGGGAGCTCCTGTTTTGTTTGTCAAGAAGAAGGATGGTACATTTAAGTTGTTTATCGACTACCGAGAGTTGAACAAACTTACCATCAAGAACCGCTACCCACTACCAAGAATCGATGACTTATTTGATCAACTACAAGGCTCGTCGGTTTATTCGAAGATTGATTTACGTTCTGGGTATCATCAAATGCGGGTGAAGGAGGATGATATTCCAAAGACTGCTTTTAGGACGCGTTTTGGTCATTACAAGTTTATGGTTATGCCGTTTGGATTGACTAACACACCAGCTGTGTTCATGGACCTCATGAACCGAGTGTGTGGGCCATATCTTGACAAGTTTGTCATTGTTTTCATCGATGACATACTTATTTACTCGAAGAATGATCAAGAGCACGAAGAACATTTGAGAAAAGTGCTAGAGTTATTAAGGAAAGAAAAACTGTACGCTAAGTTTTCAAAGTGTGCATTTTGGTTAGAAGAAGTTCAATTCCTCGGTCATATAGTGAACAAAGAAGGTATTCAGGTGGATCCAGCAAAGATTGAAACCGTTGAAAAGTGGGAAACCCCGAAAACTCCGAAGCATATACGCCAATTTTTAGGACTGGCTGGTTACTACAGAAGGTTCATCCAAGATTTTTCCAAAATAGCAAAACCTTTGACTGCATTAACGCATAAAGGGAAGAAATTTGAATGGAAGGATGAGCAGGAGAAAGCGTTTCAATTGTTGAAGAAAAAGTTATCTACGACACTTATATTGTCATTGCCTGAAGGGAATGATGATTTTGTGATATATTGTGACGCCTCAAAGCAAGGTCTCGGTTGTGTATTAATGCAACGAACGAAAGTAATTGCTTATGCGTCTAGACAATTGAAGATTCACGAGCAGAATTATACGACGCATGATTTGGAATTAGGCGCGGTTGTTTTTGCATTAAAGACTTGGAGGCACTACTTATATGGGGTCAAAAGTATTATATATACCGACCACAAAAGTCTTCAACACATATTTCATCAGAAACAACTGAACATGAGGCAGCGCAGATGGATTGAATTGTTGAATGATTACGACTTTGAGATTCGTTACCACCCAGGGAAGGCAAATGTGGTAGCCGACGCCTTGAGCAGAAAGGACGAAGAATCCATTCGAGTAAAAGCTATGAATATAATGATTCACAATAGCCTTACTACTCAAATAAAGGAGGCGCAACAAGGAGTTTTAAAAGAAGGAAATTTAAAGGATGAAATACCCAAAGGATCGGAGAAGCATCTTAATATACGGGAAGACGGAACCCGGTATAGGGATGAAAGGATTTGGGTACCAAAATTTGGAGATATGAGAGAAATGGTACTTAGAGAAACTTATAAAACCAGATACTCAATACATCCTGGAACGGGAAGATGTACAATGATCTCAAGAAACATTTTTGGTGGCCGGGTATAAAAGCCGATGTTGCTAAATACGTAGGAGAATGTTTGACCTGTTCTAAGGTCAAAGCTGAGCATCAGAAACCATCAGGTCTACTTCAACAACCCAAAATCCCGGAATGGAAATGGGAAAACATTACCATGGATTTCATCACTAAATTGCCAAGGACTGCAAGTGGTTTTGATACTATTTGGGTAATAGTTGATCGTCTCACCAAATCAGCACACTTCCTGCCAATAAGAGAAGATGACAAGATGGAGAAGTTAGCACGACTATATTTGAAGGAAGTCGTCTCCAGACATGGAATACCAATCTCTATTATCTCTGATAGGGATGGTAGATTTATTTCAAGATTCTGGCAGATATTACAGCAAGCATTAGGAACTCGTCTAGACATGGGTACTGCCTATCATCCACAAACTAATGGGCAGAGCTAAAGGACGATACAAACACTTGAAGACATGCTACGAGCATGTGTTATTGATTTTGAAAACAGTTGGGATCGACATCTACCGTTAGCAGAAATTTCCTACAACAACAGCTACCATTCAAGCATTGAGATGGCGCCGTTTTAAGCACTTTATGGTAGAAAGTGCAGATCTCCGATTTGTTGGAGTGAAGTGGGGGATAGACAGATTACGGGTCCGGAGATAATACAAGAAACTACCGAGAAGATCATCCAAATTCAACAATGGTTGAAAACCGCCCAAAGTAGACAAAAGAGCTACGCTGACATTAAAAGAAAAGATATAGAATTTGAAATTGGAGAGATGGTCATGCTTAAAGTTGCACCTTGGAAAGGCGTTGTTCGATTTGGTAAACGAGGGAAATTAAATCCAAGGTATATTGGACCATTCAAGATTATTGATCGTGTCGGACCAGTAGCTTACCGACTTGAGTTACCTCAACAACTCGCGGCTGTACATAACACTTTCCACGTCTCGAATTTGAAGAAATATTTTGCTAAAGAAGATCTCACTATTTCATTAGACGAAATCCAAATCAACGAAAAACTTCAATTCATCGAAGAACCCTTCGAAATAATGGATCGTGAGGTTAAAAGACTTAAGCAAAACAAGATACCAATTATTAAGGTTCGATGGAATACTCGTAGAGGACCCAAGTTCACCTGGGAACGAGAAGATCAGATGAAGAAGAAATACCCGCACCTATTTCCGGAAGATACGTCAACACCTCCAACTGCTTAAAATTTCGGGACGAAATTTATTTAACGGGTAGGTACTGTAGTGACCCGAACTTTTCCATTTTTATATATATTAAATGAAATTGATATTTACATGATTAAGTGTTTCCAAAAAGTTAAGCAATCAAACTTGTTAAGACTTGATTAATTGAAAAAGGTTTTATATAGACAATTGACCACCCAAGTTGACCGGCGATTCACGAACGTTAAAACTTGTAAAAACTATATGATGACATGCATATGGATATATATATATATATATATATATATATATATATATATATATATATATATATATATATATATATATATATATAGTTATCATGATATTAAGTATGTACCTCATTAAGTATTTTAACAATGAGTTATATACATAAAAATGAGACTATTGAATTAAGAAACTTGAAAACGGTATATATAACGATTATCGTTATAACAACGTCTTACTAATTACATATGAATCATTTTAAGATATTGATACACTATATATAAACATGTTAAATGATAAGTAAACATATCATTAAGTATAATAACAATGAACTACATATGTAAAAACAAGACTACTAACTTAAGGATTTCGAAACGAGACATATATGTAACGATTATCATTGTAACGACATTTAACTGTATATATATATCATATTAAGATATATTAATACATCATTGTATCATGATAATGTAATAATTTAACATCTCATTAGATATAATAAACAATGTGTTAACAACATTTAACAAGATCGTTAAGTTAAAGGTTTCAAAACAACATTTACATGTAACGACTAACGATGACTTAACGACTCAGTTAAAATGTATATACATGTAGTGTTTTAATATGTATTCATACACTTTTGAAAGACTTCAAGACACTTATCCAAGTACTTCTACTTAACAAAAATGCTTACGATTACATCCTCATTCATTTTCATCAATAATTCTACTCGTATGCACTCGTATTTGTACTTGTACAATACACAGCTTCTAAATGTATTTACTATTGGTATATACACTTCAATGATCAGCTCTTAGAAGCCCATGTGAGTCACCTAACCATGTGGGAACCATCATTTAACATCTAGCATGACTTATGAGCAAGGAAACAAAAACAAGAACTCCTTTTAACCCCACTCACCTTCACCACTCACCTACCTACTCCATTTCACTTCCAATTTCCTTCCCAATTCCTTCTCAAAACACACACACTCTTCCATGAATATCTAAGTTACTATTTTTCCAGTAAAAATCATCAAATACAAGCTTTGGTTATTACCTATAATCATCATAGAAATAATTACTCAAGAACACTTCCAAGTTTACAAGTTTACTTCCAAGTTTCCTAATCCATTCTAAGCAATCATCTAAGATCAAGAAACCTTTGTTATTTACAGTAGGTTATCTTTCTAAATCAAGGTAGTATTCATATTCAAGCTTTAATTCAATTTCTATAACTATAACTATCTTAATTCGAGTAATAATCTTACTTGAACTTGTTTTTGTTTCATGATTCTATTTCAAGAACTTCCAAGCCATCAAAGATCCTTTGAAGCTCAAGTTATTTTTTTATCATTTCTAGTAGGTTTACCTACTAAAATTGATGTAGTAATGATGTTCTTAACATCATTAGATTCATATATGTATAACTATCTTATTCGAAGATTTGAACATGTAATCACTAGAACATAGTTTAGTTAATTCTAAACTTGTTCGCAAACAAAAGTTAATCCTTCTAACTTGACTTTTAAAATCAACTAAATACATGTTCTATATCTATATGATATGCTAACTTAATGATTTAAAACCTAAAAACACGAAAAACACCGTAAAACCGGATATACGCCGTCGTAGTAACACCGCGGGCTGTTTTGGGTTAGTTAATTAAAAACTATGATAAACTTTGTTTTAAAAGTTGTTCTCTTGGGAAAATGATTTTTCTAATGAACATGAAACTATATCCAAAAATCATAGTTAAACTCAAAGTGGAAGTATGTTTTCCAAAATGGTCATCTAGACGTCGTTCTTTCGACGAAAATGACTACCTTTACAAAAATGACTTGTAATCTGTATTTCTGACTCTAAGCTTATACTTTACCTGTTTAGATTCATAAACTTAAGTTCAATATGAAACCATAGCAACTTGAATCACTCAAAACGGATTTAAAACGAAGAAGTTATGGGTAAAACAAGATTGGATAATTTTTCTTATTGTAGCTACGTGAAAATTGGTAATAAATCTATATTAATCATATCCTAGCTAACTCATATTGTATTATACATGTATTCTAATATATTATGTAATCTTGGGATACCATAGACACGAATACAATATTTTGACATATCATATCGACCCATCTATATATATATTTCGGAACAATCATAGACACTCTATATGCAGTAATGTTGGAGTTAGCTATACAGGGTTGAGGTTGATTCCAAAATATTATATATACTTTGAGTTGTGATCTAACCTGAGGCTTGTATACACGAGGTCGTGGATTGATTCGAGATATATATATTGCTCTATTTCT
The DNA here is from genome assembly GCF_046630445.1 of Rutidosis leptorrhynchoides. Lineage (NCBI taxonomy): Eukaryota > Viridiplantae > Streptophyta > Magnoliopsida > Asterales > Asteraceae > Rutidosis > Rutidosis leptorrhynchoides. Next base: position 77,722,125 of record NC_092341.1, on the reverse strand, counting down.
GTACATCTAACTGTGGACAACTAGTTGTAGGTTACTAATGAGGACAGCTGACTTAATAAACTTAAAACAATAAAACGTATTAAAAATGTTGTAAATATATTTTGAACATACTTTGATATATATATATATATATATATATATATATATATATATATATATATATATATATATATATATATATATATATGTACATATTTGTTATAGGTTCGTGAATCGACCAGTGGCCAAGTCTTACTTCCCGACGAAGTAAAAATCTGTGAAAGTGAGTTATAGTCCCACTTTTAAAATCTAATATTTTGGGATGAGAATACATGCAGTTTTGAAAATGATTTACAAAATAGACACAAATATTGAAACTACATTCTATGTTGAATCGTTATACCGGATATCACCCTTGTTGAACTTGGTAACCTAAGAATTGGTGTTTATTATAATTGCCACCAATTGATGCGAATCCTAAAGATAGATCTATGGGCCATTGACAAGCCCCAGTCAGAGAATTTGAACTGCTTTAGTACTTTGATATTTATATATGGGGATATTCTAAATGCATTTGTTAATGTCGGTTACCAGGTGTTCAACCATACGAATGATTTTTATGCAGATTGCATGTTATTGAAAGATGAAATCTTGTGGTCTATTATTACAATTTGATATATAGGTTAAACTTATAACTCACCAACATTTTTGTTGACGTTTTAAAGCATGTTTATTCTCAGGTGATTATTAAGAGCTTCCGCTGTTGCATGCTAATATATGGACAAGATTTGGTGTCAGCATGCTTGTATAATATTGTTTAAAACTGCATTCGAGATTTACTTTGTTGTAACATATTAATATTGTAAACCAATATGTATTGATAGTGTGTAAGTGTGATATTTTTAGATTATCATTTCTGATAATCTAGGTGGTGTCCTTTTAACCTTGTCGATAAAATAAAGGTTATGGTTTATTTTAAAAACGAATGCAGTCTTTGAAAAACGTCTCATATAGAGGTCAAAACCTCGCAACGAAATCAATTAATATGTAACATTTATAATCAATTTGAATGGGACATTTCACAGTTGGTCAGGCGTTCCCTTTGTAACCGAAGGGTCTTAGGTACGAATCTTGGACAATTTATTTTTTGAGTGATTTTCTGGGTATGCCACGTGCCCTATGACGTGGTATCCACTTTTTCATTTTCCCTGTTTTATTTGCTTTATTCTTTTCTTTTTTTATTTCTGTTCCAAATAAACTTCCATATAAAATTCTCTCTTACCTTCTGAATCGTTTTTTATGGATTGCATGTCCGTTTTTGCTTCAAGTTTTAGGGTTTATATCGTCTAATTAGGGTTCCTTGCTGCTATTGTTTTGTACTATATTCACCAATTGAAATCGGGTATGTTTTGGTTTTTTTTCCTGTATTTCTTTATGTTGTACATTCTGTATATAGTTGGTTGCTTTATGTATAATCGTTTGCTATTTAGTGTTTAATTAGACGTTTTTGCTGCTGTTGTTGTGCCGATTTTACTTTTGGGGTTTTTTTTGCTTTCATCTGTTCAATTAGTCAGGTATGTCCATGTCTATATGCATGTCTGCTATTTTGCTTAATTTTGTATTGTATTTGTTGAATGTTACCGGTGTTGTCTTTATCTAGGGTTTTTAGCTTTAATTTCACAATATTAGATAGCGGTTTTTGCATTTTTGAATTGCTATTGATTTGTATGTGGTCATGTATTTCTGTCTGCTTGGGTGCTGATTGTGTCGGGATGGGTAAGATTTAACTATGCCACCTAAAAAAAGACCTAAACAACTTCCTGAATCTGTTGCACCATCTGTATCGGGTGGTGTAAGTGGTAATATGGATTTAAGTACTACTAGAAAAGGGAGGAAAGTCATTAGTGAATCACATGCTGGAGATGGTATTCCAATGAGTGTGAGTGGTTGTGCTACTTCTTTTAGTTCATCTTCAGTCGATTTCCGTGATGATGTCGCCTTGCGGGTAGCTCCTTCTTATGGACATTCAGGTTTGTTACTTCAGTTCTTTAAATATTTCTTTATATTATTTGTTGTTGTTTGATTTACATTTTCTGAATATTTTTCGTCTAATTGTAGCCGGAGTATCTGTTAATTTCAATCAGATAGCTTATAGTTTGGAGAATACAGAAGGTACGCTGACTACTATTTCCTAACTAGAAGTTTGCATTTTTAGGGAATTATTGACTAAAATTTTGTTCCTACTTGATTGTCAGGGGCGATGAATGCGTATGATTATCTTGGTGATTGTAATTGTGTTTGTTCTTTTTGTGGTGCCACTTTTTGGTATGAAGAAAGGCTGAGAATTTCTTCGAATGCTTAAAAATTTAATCGTTGTTGCGAAGGAGGTCGGGTTGATTTGCCACGGGAAGACGAAACTCCTGCTATTTTTGTACAGTTGTTAAGTAACAAAAATTATCTTGACAACATTCGTGCATATAATCAGATATTCAGCATGGCTTCATATGGGGCTCATATTGATGATTCAGTCAATAACAATAGAGGTCCATATGTGTTTAAGATTCCGGGCCAAGTTTGTCATTTGATTGGGTCGTTATGTCCGGAAGAAGGTGATCCTCCCCGTTTTTTGCAATTGTATATATACGATTCTGTTAATGAAGTCTGAAAAAGGATGAGATTTTTTGGTGGAGATAATTCTGAAGTTCTTAGGGCTGGGATTTTAGGGCAGCTCATAGAAGTACTAAATGCCAACAATGAATTAGTGAAGTTATTTAGGTCTGCTAGGGATAGGATTTTAATGAATGATGTTCCTAATTTACACATTAGACTGTATAGTGTCGTTGGTTCAAGACAATATGAATTGCCAACCAGTGATGCTATTTGTGCTATTATCTTTTGGTTTAGTGATGGAACTAGGATAGACTATGATATGATCATAGAGTATAAGGGCGGTACACCGAAACGCATAAATAAGTTGCATCCATCCTACATGTCTTTACAATTTCCGCTGTTGTTTGTTTCTGGTCAGATGGGATACCACCTAGGTTTAAAGCTGAGAAATATTCGTGGAGGTGGTGGAAGGAGGAAGGATAAAATGACCATGAACATGTTTTATACTTATCAATTACATGATAGGTATAATATGTTTGGCTTGCTGTCTATGTCTGAGAGGTTATTTCAAAAATATGTCGTTACTGCATATTGCAGTATAGAGTTAGATAGGCTCGACTATGTGAGAAATAATCAGCAAAATATACGTAATGAATTCCTATCCGGTTTATATGATGCTTTAAGTCGAGGTGACTATTATGGTGCCGATGTTGGTTCAAGAACTATATTGCCTGCATCATTTACTGGGGGCCCTAGATACATGTATATTCACTATATGGATGCGCTTGCTATTTGTCGTGTACATGGAAATCCTAAGTTTTTCATTACATTTACCTGTAACGCTAAGTGGCCAGAAATACGAAGGTACTTGCATAGATATCCCGGTCTTACTTCAACTGATTGGGCAGACATCGTTGCTCGGATTTTTAATATGAAGGTGAAGAAGTTCATTTCCGTCCTAAAAGATGAAGAATTATTTGGTGCTTATAGAGCTCGTATGTTATTACCTATTTTCTTTTCGTTTTGTATGTTGTAATGTAGAGTGAACATCAACTATAATACTTTGCTTATTACTATGAAAAATATTTTTATAACCTATTATATATGATTCTCGCATGTTTGATAATAGTTATGTTATCAGAAAATGTAAATGTCCTTATTTAATTCCGATAATTTTGCTTTATTTGTGGATGTTTGTATCATATTAGTTTAGCTTTATCCGCATAGTCAGTGAAATGTCCCGTTCATATTAATTATAAACGTTCCATATTAATTGATTTCGTCGCGAGGTTTTGACCTCTATATGAGACGTTTTTCAAAGACTGCATTCATTTTTAAAACAACCATAACCTTTATTTTATCGATAAAGGTTTAAAAAGCATTACATAGATTATCAAATAATGATAATCTAAAATATACCGTTTACACACGACCATTACATAATGGTTTACAATAAGAATATATTACATCAAAAATAAGTTTCTTGAATGCAGTTTTTACATAATATCATACAAGCATGGACTCCAAATCTTGTCCTTATTTTAGTATGCAATAGCGGAAGCTCTTAATAATCACCTAAGAATAAACATGCTTAAAACGTCAACAAAAACGTTGGTAAGTTATAGGTTTAACCTATATATTATCAAATCATAATAATAGACCACAAGATTTCATATTTCAATATACATCCCATACATAGAGATAAAATTCATTCATATGGTGAACACCTGGTAACCGACATTAACAAGATGCATATAAGAATATCCCCTATCATTTTGGGAAATCCTTCGGACATGATAAAAATGAATTCGAAGTACTAAAGCATCCGGTACTTTGGATGGGGTTCGTTAGGCCCAATAGATCTATCTTTAGGATTCGCATCAATTATTAGATCGGTTTACTAATTCTTAGGCTACCAAGAAAAAGGGGCATATTCGGCTTCGATCATTCACCCATATAATGTAGTTTCAATTACTTGTGTCTATTTCGTAAAATATTTATAAAACTGCATGTATTCTCATCCCAAAATATTAGATTTTAAAAGTGGGACTATAACTCATTTTCACAGATTTTTACTTCATCGGGAAGTAAGACTTGGCTACTGGTCGATTCACGAACCTATAACAAATATGTACATATATATCAAAGTATGTTCAAAATATATTTACAACACTTTTAATACATTTTGATGTTTTAAGTTTATTAAGTCAGCTGTCCTCGTTAGTAACCTACAACTAGTTGTCCACAGTTAGATGTACAGAAATAAATAGATATATATTATCTTGAATCAATCCATGACCCAGTATATACACGTCTCAGGCTAGATCACAACTCAAAGTATATATATATTTTTGGAATCAACCTCAACCCTGTATAGCTAACTCCAACATTACTGCATATAGAGTGTCTATGGTTGTTCCAAATAATATATATACATGGGTCGATATGATATGTCAAAACATTTGCATACGTGTCTATGGTATATCAAGATTACATAATATATTAGAATACATGTATAATACAATATAAGTTAGCTAGGATATGATTTGTATAGAATTGTTAATATTTCACGTAGCTACAAAAATCAAAAAATATCCAATCTTGTTTTACCCATAACTTCTTCATTTTAAATCCGTTTTGAGTGAATCAAATTGCTATGGTTTCATATTGAACTCTATTTTATGAATATAAACATAAAAAGTATAGGTTTATAGTCGGAAATATAAGTTACATGTCATTTTTGTAAGAGGTAGTCATTTCAGTCGAAAGAACGACGTCTTGATGACCATTTTGAAAAACATACTTCCACTTTGAGTTTAACCATGATTTTTGGATATAGTTTCATGTTCATAAGAAAAATCATTTTCCCATAAGAACAACTTTTAAATCAAAGTTTATCATAGTTTTTAATTATCAAACCCAAAACAGCCCGCAGTGTTACTACGACGGCGTATGTCCGGTTTTACGGTGTTTTTCGTGTTTCCAGGTTTTAAATCATTAAGTTAGCATATCATATAGATATAGAACATGTGTTTAGTTGATTTTAAAAGTCAAGTTAGAAGGATTAACTTTTGTTTGCGAACAAGTTTAGAATTAACTAAACTATGTTCTAGTGATTTCAAGTTTAAACCTTCGAATAAGATAACTTTATATGTATGAATCGAATGATGTTATGAACATCATTACTACCTCAAGTTTTCTGGATAAAGCTATTAGAAATGAGAAAAATGGATCTAGCATCAAAGGATCCTTGGATGGCTTGAAAGTTCTTGAAGCAGAATCATTACACGAAAACAAGTTCAAGTAAGATTTCCACTCGAAATAAGATTGTTATAGTTATAGAAATTGAATCAAAGTTTGAATATGAGTATTACCTTGTATTATAAAGATATCTTACTGTAAATAAGAAAGATTTCTTGAGGTTGGTTGATCACTCTACAAGATTGGAAGTAAGCTAGCAAACTTGGAAGTATTCTTGATTTTATGAAACGAAAACTTGTAGAATTTATGAAGAACACTTAGAACTTGAAGATAGAACTTGAGAGAGATCAATTAGATGAAGAAAATTGAAGAATGAAAGTGTTTGTAGGTGTTTTTGGTCGTTGGTGTATGGATTAGATATAAAGGATATGTAATTTTGTTTTCATGTAAATAAGTCATGAATGATTACTCATATTTTTGTAATTTTATGAGATATTTCATGCTAGTTGCCAAATGATGGTTCCCACTTGTGTTAGGTGACTCACATGGTCTGCTAAGAGCTGATCATTGGAGTGTATATACCAATAGTACATACATCTGAAAGTTGTGTATTGTACGAGTACGAATACGGGTGCATACGAGTAGAATTGTTGATGAAACTGAACGAGGATGTAATTGTAAGCATTTTTGTTAAGTAGAAGTATTTTGATAAGTGTATTGAAGTCTTTCAAAAGTGTATGAATACATATTAAAATACTACATGTATATATGATGTCGTGCAAGGTGTATATAAAATACTATTAATTTTAGCAGAAAAATACTATTAAATACGATACAATTTTACACAAGATATTTATTTATTTAGAGAATGGATATACTTAAACCTTGCTACAACACTTATAGGCAGTGTACCTAATCGTACAGTAGTGTAGTTTTTTGTAAGTCCGATTCGTTCCACAGGGAAAATCTTTAAACAAAGCTTAACGCTATATTAGTTTACTTTTATAAAAATACAAATATATATACAAGTAATATTATTATTATAAAGGGGAGTTTTTACCATTTAATGACCGGTTTGTCGATTTTAAAACTTTAGTCGCAGTTAAAACCAAATGTAAAATAATAAATAAATACAAGACTTAATTTTCAGCGTAAAGTAAATAACGATAATGAAATTGCGAATAATAAAAGTGCGATAAAATAAACTTGCGATAATTAAAAAGTACGATAATTAAAAGTGCAATTAAATACAATAACAATAAAAATGCGATAATTAGAAGTGCAATTAAATATAAAATAAAGGAAATTAAATATGAAATAAAAGAATTATGCATATTTAAACTTCCGTAATCATGATGTTTGACGTGTTGATTTTAGTTTTATGCCCATGGGTTAATTGTCCTTTGTCCTGGATTATTTAATATGTCCGTCTGGTTTTTGTCCATAACAGTCCATCGGTCATAAATATAAAGTGCGAGTGTCCTCGTCAAATTATCCTTATACCCGAAGTTAAATATTCCAACTAATTGGGGACTTAAACTGTAACAAGATTTTAATACTTTGTTTAATAATTACACCAGGATGTCGACTGAGTGTAACTCAAGGTTTTAATATTTTGTTATCAATTATACCAAGTGTCTTTGTACATAATTTCACCCCTGTTTTAATTATTCTAGTGGCTATTAATCCATTCTCGTGTCCGGTTAAATGAACGATTATTCGTACATATAAATACCCCGCCCATCGTGTCCGATAGAGTGTATATGGTAATTTATAGGGACGCCCAATTGTAAATCTTTATATTAACATTAACAAACTATCATTTAGTTAAACAAATATAAAGCCCATTAATAGCCCATAGTCTAATTTCCACAAGTGTCGTTCTTTTGTCCAAACCCCAATTATGGTACAAAGCCCAATTACCCAATTTTAGTAATTAGCCCAACATCATGATTACTTCGGATTAAATAAGCATAATAATAACTTAGCTACGAGACATTAAATTAAAAAGGTTGAACATAACTTACAATGATTAAAAATAGCGTAGCGTTACACGGACAGAATTTCAACTTACACCCTTACAACATTCGCTAACATACCCTTATTATTAGGATTAAAATTAAAATTAAAATATAAATATAAATATTTACGTATTATGAGAGAAGAAGAAAAAGGATGATCTTTACGATCAGAATGCGCGAGCTTTATAGGGAGTTTCAGAATTTGGGGCTCCGCGACTCGCGGCCCTTTTTGCCTTCAAACTCCGTGAGTCGCGGAGTTTGTAAATACAGCTCACTCCTTTTGGAGTCTTTCTTGCCGACGGATTTTTATAATTTATATAATATATAAATAATTATAAGAATTATTTAAATATTATATTATATTTATGTGCATAGTTGACTTGTAATTTTTAGTCCGTTGCGTCGAGCGTTGAGAGTTGACTCTGGTCCCGGTTCCGCATTTTCAAACGTCCTTGCGTACAATTTAATATCTTGTACTTTGCGTTTTGAATCTTGTACTCTTGTGATTTCGAGACGTTTCTTATCAATAATTGGAACATCTTTGATTGTATTTTGTACTTTTGAGCTTTTTGGTCGTTTGCGTCTTCAATTCGTCGAATCTGTCTTTTGTCTTCACCTTTTATTATTTAAACGAATATCACTTGTAAATAGAACAATTGCAACTAAAAGCTTGTCTTTCTTGAGGAATAATGCTATTAAATATATGTTCGTTTTTAGCATTATCAAATATTCCCACACTTAAGCGTTGCTTGTCCTCAAGCAATATCGTCTTGAAATACTAGAATCACTTCTTTATTCTTCACACTTTGTACATTAGTGATTTCTATACGGCGGTATAAACAATGGTAGTAACGATATGGTTTACAGTCCTACATGACTATAAAAATTTAGATCCATTAAGGAAATTAGATCTTTATGAAAACATTTGATCTTTTGAAAATTAAATCTAGTTTTTACCCTAGATAAGTTTTCCGGAATAACCCTTTACCGGTTTTTGCAAATTATTTTTGTGGGTTTGGTGGGTTTCAGATTTGAAAATTTTAGCTCAAAACTTGCGGTTTTGTGTCACCCACTTGCTAACCTTGTATTTGGAAAGCAACACGTCCAGTTTACTTGTCCCGTATATTACCTTTCGGTAAACTACCGTCCGGTTGTAAAGGAAAGCGTTGAACAAGCAACTGTTAAGGCAATGTCCCCTGACATGCTTTTAATTATGGTCTAAAAATGTGTCAGACGCAATTACTATCCTTGGTAGGAGCAATAGTAAAGCTCACCCTTATGATTTTTCGGTCTGGCACAAGGTCCTGTCCTTGACCATGCTATGCAACCACCGTTCTTACGGTTGACACCCGATTTGGTTCAGGTGACCTAATGAATTCCTGGTGAATTCCTAGGATTTTACGTTCAATGGTAATGAACGCATTGAAAATAGGGTTTTCAGAAAACAAATCGGTTTGTAATTTTGATCAAAATATTTTCTCGTTCAATCTCGAGTTTAGATATCATTGAATTCCATGAGTTTGTAATTCTCAATCTTTAAGGTCAATCTCAAGGATTGAGTAATATCAGGCTTAAAAGCTGATTTTTGATCTTTTAAGGAGATTATCCTTTCTGGGGATCTGATTCATTAGTCTTATCCAGCTAATTTGCATGGTGCCCCCCATTGTACGAGATAAATCCTTCTCATGGTTAGGATAAATCTGACCACTTGGCGACCCTGTTTGATGCTAAGGTCCGTGGATTTCCTGCTGATTTTAGAGATGACTTTTCTAGATTTTTCGTCAACCTACAGCTGGTCTGGACGACAACTTCATGACCTAAATCAAGAAGCGCGTTTCTTTTTCGGAAGACTTTACTTCCTTTTAATGATGGAATTGATTCATCGTGTAGATCCATCTTTCTTACAGTAAATCAGGTAAAACTTTTTAGTTTAGTCCAAAGCAAAAGTATTTTCAGTTATTTGTACAAAAATATGTGATATATGTTTTGAATAACTTGGAGAATTTTCCCACACTTGATTTTTATTTTCCTTTTTATTGTCCTCTATTCCATTTTAAATGAATTTTAACATTTTGGTTTGTTTCTCAATTTATGTCCTTTCCGAGGTTACAATAATTTCGGTGTTAAAACCTAGTTTTATCGTTCATAAATATGTATAAACATGATTTTGAGTTCATTTAATTGAAAATTTTGAAAAATTTTACAAGAATTGGGTAGTCAGTATATAAGACTAGGGCTATTCTTTATTATCAGAGAGCACTAGATTCTAATACAACTACTGCTTTAGTAGTATTTTTAATGGTAACCAAGTGTTTAAGATAAAAATTATAAAATCCGAAAGAATTTAACTCCTTCCCATACTTAAGATCTTGCAATGCCCTCATTTGCAAGAAATCAGTAACAATTTAAATTATTGAGGGTGATTTGTGTGAAAATGATTAAATTTTTACCAAAGTTTCCAAATATATTGGCGTTTGTTTGCTGAATGATAAATGGTGCACATCATTTGTTCATTCCGTTTTGTTGTTATTTCACATATATTTTGCATCTTGTCGTCAAAATTAGTTGCTTTTGCTGAACTTAATGCCAGTCTTTGAAAATGCGTTGTTTTACCCTGTTGTGTACATAAGATAAACTGCAAACATATATACATATTTTTGAAGTTTGGTATATTACCCCACATTCAAAAATTATTAAAATCTAAGAATAAAAGTTAGAAAATTATAAAAACCATTACAATATTAACATAAGTATTAAACGTATCAACATTACAAATTACAAAATAAATAAAACTAAGTAGACTAGGGATGATACTGATACCAATAGGGGTTCCATGCATAACCATAGGTGCTATAGAATGCTTCGGCTGGGTTATACGTAGGATACGGTGGTTGCATCTCTATAGACCAGGGAGGGAATATGGGTTTTGGAGTAGGAATATAGTTTCTACCTATATGTTGGCAATGAGCTATGATTTGGTTTTGATGAACTTGCCAATCTTCAAATGCTCTCTGTCTAGCATTTTCGTACTCCTGTGAAGCTATAAACCTTTGCATTTCTTGCATTTCATTTCCCCGTCCTACATTACCTTGCTGTTGGTTTCTCTCAACCTGTGGATGTCTACCATGGTATTGTACTGCAGCGTTATTTCGCCTCTTCAAAACTTTCGCACCATGGTATACATTTAAACCTATAGTATCACGGGGTTTTGGTTCTTCGACTAATAATCCCCCCGACTTATATCCACACCGAGATATTCAGTAATCAAAGTAATAAAAATACCACCTCCTATTATGCTATGCGGTCTCATCCCCCTAACCATAGTTGATAAATAATAACCCACACAATATGGTACACTTACAGCGCTTTGTGGGTCTCGAATACACATATGGTAAAACAAATCCTGTTCATTTACCTTTTCCTTGTTCTTACCTCTTTGTGTAATCGAATTAGCTAAAAACCTATGAATCACTCTTAATTCAGCTCTATCTATATCCAAATAAGAGTAATTTCCCCCTTTGAATCGGTGATGGCTTGTCATTTGACTCCATACACCATGTGTATCAAAATTTTCATCTATCTTTCTACCATTTAGTATCAACCCTCTACAATCGGCAGATGCTAACTCCTCAGGCGTATATATACGTAAATCCTGAGCCATGTCTAGTAAAGACATGTGGCGCATCGAACCTCCTAACAAAAATCTAATAAAGGATCGATCGGTTAAACTAGCTACCCGATCATTTAATTCTATACTACACAACAATTCTTCACACCATACTTTATATACAGGTCTACGCATGGTGAATAAACGTACCCAGTCGTTAAAAGTAGAATTACCATACCTCTGTGCAAGTAATTCCCTAATTGGCCCAGCCAATTCTTCAGCTTCTAATGGTCCCCATTCTATGACCCTAGGTACCTCAACAACTTTAGAATGAAGAGTATGCAAACCCCTTTGATACTTTGAATAATCTATCCAAAGTCCGTCAAATCTCAGGTTCGGATGCAAATCTTCCAAGTGCATATCAGAAAATGTCATGAGTGGATGAGGTATATCTTGCTTGTAGTAGTTATCCACCTCCTGTTGTTCCGCATTCTCAGCAGGAGCATTGCGAGCTTGGGATGAAGATTCACCCCTTTCAGTCTGCAAAACACATCAAACACAATTTTTGTGCATCCAAATATGCATTAGTGTCGGCAAAATCATCAATCAAAATAATTACAATGACATGATCAATTTATATCAAACTTAAGCTCATTTTCATATTTTCATCAAATCTACACTTTTTCAAATAAGCATATACGAAAATGTTCGCCAAGTTCATAAGCATTCAACTCAAATAACATGTCAAAATAATCATTACTAGCAATTAAACAAGTTTCAAATGGCATTATCTCTCAAAAATCAAGTTCATGAATTTTAGACTTGAAAAAGTCCACTTTAATTCTCAAAATCATGTTTAGGCTCAAAGTTTGGATCATTTAACTACCTAAACATGTTACACTACTTAATTTAGCAACAATTCATGACAAAAATCGGCCATAACCTGTTTATATCAAAAAGCCCCAAATTTGCTCAAGAACACAAACCCTAGATTACTCTAAATTTGAAGTTTAAGGCTTCTAATCATGTTAAATAGCATCAATCTAGGTTATACAAGCATAATACATAAACAATTTAAGCATAATTACACTAAAAAGCATCAAAATCAAATTGGGGAAAAAATTGCTCAAGAACACTAATTTTCGGATTAAATGGTGTTTAGGTGTAGAAATTTACCATTTTTCTTGAGTAATTCCTTGATAGCATCCTTCTCAACATGATTTTAGTAAAAGATTTGATGATTAACGGTTAAAAATTGTGATTTTGGGGGTTTTTTTCGTGTATTTTCGGCAGTATTTCGCTGTATGTTTGAGTTGTGGTGTGCAACTGAGCTGTTCCAGCTCCTTTTATTTTTTCTGTAATTCGATCCCTCCGCGAGTCGCGGAGATTTCCCCTTCAAACTCCGCGAGTCGCGGAGTTTTTTTTTTTTTTTTTTAACATCTTATAATAATTAAAACAATTAAGTAATTAATTTTAAAATTTTTTTTCCCTTGTTATTTAGGACGGGGTCATTTCGGATCGATGTCCTAGTCCGTCCTTCGACAAAATTTTAAAATTTGTCTTTTTGTAGCGATTGTTTTAAAAGCTAAGATTTTTGGGTTTTTTAATGTTTTTGGCATACTTTAATTCAATAAGATTAAAAATAATGATAATAAAAGTTCTCGTCCCTCCTTCGGGTAAAGCAATTTCGGTTGAAAGACCTAGTCTTCAATTTACGACGAATTTTAAAAATCATATTTTTAACTTAATGAGATAAAGTAAATTTTTGTTTTTAAATTCACACAATTTAATTATAAAATTCAAAATTAATATTAAAAATTCACACCAAACTTAAAATTTGAAATGCATAAAATTAAAAATTCATATTAAAAATTCACACCAAACTTATATTAATTTTTCAAATATTTACAATTTTAAAAATATTGTTTTTACAAAGTTTACAATATTAATTTAAGATTTAAATATTAATTTTAAAAAAACATGGTAAAAATAAAATTAAAAATCTTTTTGGCTTTTTATCCCACTTTAATCAATCAAATATTATCAAAAATATGCGCCCCTCTTTTCGGTAAAGTAATTTCGGTTCCAAAACCTAATTTAACTCATGACGAATTTTTGAAATATTTTGGGTTGATTGATTAAAGATATTTATACCTTAAGAATAAACGTTAAATTTCGCAGTGATGTAATAAATTTTTGAATGATATCAATAATTTCGGTCGCCAAACCTAATTTTATTCAATACCAATTTAATACTTTATAGCGAACAAATTAGCGTTTATTATCAAAAGGTTAAAAATAAAAAAATAAAAACTGTACAAACATACCTGTGAAATAGATTTCTTAGTTATATGATCTATCCCATTCATAAGATAGTCGGTTTAATTGGTTTTCCATGGCTACATAGGCGTAACCTCGAGCATTCAGTGTCTTTTCTTCTAAACATATGAACGGTCCGTCTCTGCATAAAGTAACAAATTCGGTGTTTGAATAGGTTTGATTATTTGAACATTTACCTCCATGTGACCATTTTCCGCATTTGTGACATCTTTCTAGGTGTCGTGCTCTTCTTTTCGCTGCGGATTTTGATTTTCCTTTACCAAATTGTAACTTATTATCTTCGCATCTGGATTCTTTTCTAACTCCGTCCAATTTTTCTCTGATTACTGATACTATTTCACTCGGAAGTGTGTCATTATTACGTTTAGTGATCAAAGCGTGTAGCATTAGACCATGGTTTAGTTCACAGACAGTCTTCATTTTGTAAAAACCTAAAAAAAATAAAAATTCAGAATGGGGGGAGAAGACTAGTTCTTTCGGGTCTGCTAGGGAAAGACCATTCGGGTTTCATTTTCAAGAACTACACGAAAACAGACAATCTAACTCTAACAGAAATACATATTATCCTTTGAAGACTTGATTCTCCCCACACTTAGTTAACTGTGGTGTCGAAATTGTGATTAACTTCGTTGTCGACTTCCATCGGACTATCTATGTAGTGTTTAACTCTGTGACCATTAACTTTAAATTCAATCCCATTTGAATTTATCAATTCTACTGTTCCGTATGGGAAAACTCTTTTAACTATGAATGGTCCAGACCATCTTGATTTCAATTTTCCAGGAAATAGCTTGAATCGTGAATTGAAAAGAAGAACTCTGTCTCCTTCTTTAAATTCTTTTAAACTTCTGATTCTTTTATCATGCCATTTCTTCGTTCTTTCTTTATTGATTAACGAATTTTCGTATGCTTCATGTCTTAATTCTTCTAATTCGTTTAGTTGACTTAACCGTAGACGTCCAGCTTCATGTAAATCAAGATTACATGTCTTCAAAGCCCAAAATGCTTTGTGTTCAATTTCTACTGGAAGATGACATGCTTTTCCATAAACAAGTCTAAAAGGTGTGGTTCCAATTGGAGTTTTGTAGGCTGTTCTAAAAGCCCAGAGTGCATCCTCCAATTTAATGGACCATTCCTTCGGATTTGATCCTACGGTTTTCTCTAGAATACGTTTTAAAGCTCGGTTGGTATTTTCAACTTGTCCATTTGTTTGTGGATGATATGCGGTGGAGATTTTATGAGTTACTCCATATCTTTTAAGAACTTTCTCAAGTTGATTATTACAGAAATGAGTACCCCGATCACTTATTAAAGCTTTCGGTGTTCCAAACCTTGCAAAAAGACGTTTTAAAAAGTTGACTACAACTCGCGCATCGTTAGTTGGGAGAGCTTGTGCTTCCGCCCATTTAGATACATAATCAATGGCTACGAGTACATATAGATTATTATGAGATTTTGGAAATGGACCTATAAAGTCAATACCCCAAATGTCAAATACTTCACATACTTGGATGACATTTTGTGGCATTTCATCACGTTGACTTATTTTTCCGGCCCTTTGACATGCATCACAGGATTTGCAAAGAAGGTGTGAGTCTTTGTAAATTGTAGGCCTTAGAATCCAGCATCATAAACTTTTCTTGCTGTTAGTTGAGGCCCATAATGCCCTCCTGTTGGTCCTGTGTGACAATGGTTTAATATTTTACTAGCTTCATCTCCAAATACACATCGGCGTATTATTTCATCGGGACAACTTTTAAACAGATGTGGATCTTCCCAAAAATAGTGTTTTATATCACTGAAGAATTTCTTTCGTCTTTGGTACGATAATCCTTTTTCAAGGAATCCACAAACTAAGTAGTTTGCATAGTCTGCAAACCATGGAATTTCTTTATAATCTATCTTCAATAGATATTCATCAGGAAAGTTGTCTTGTATGGTCGATTCATTTAGAACTTCTAATTCGGGATTTTCAAGACGAGAAAGATGATCAGCGGCGAGATTTTCTGCTCCTCTTTTATCTCGGATTTCAATATCAAACTCTTGTAAGAGTAAGATCCAACGGATTAATCTTGGTTTAGCATCTTGTTTTGAAAATAGGTATCTAAGAGCAGAATGGTCGGTATAGACCACCGTTTTTGCTAGAACGATATATGATCGAAATTTGTCAAAAGCAAAGACAATAGCAAGGAGTTCTTTTTCAGTAGTTGTATAGTTCGTTTGTGCTCCTTGTAACGTCTTACTAGCATAATATATAGGTTGAAATTGTTTTTCAATCCTTTGTCCTAAAACGGCTCCCATTGCAAAATCACTTGCATCGCACATTAGTTCAAATGGTAGATTCCAATTTGGTGTTATCATGATCGGCGCATTAGTGAGTTTCTCTTTAAGAATATTAAAAGATTTGATACACTCATCTGAAAAGATGAATGGAGCATCCTTTTCTAGGAGTTTATTCATAGGAGTGGCAATTTTTGAAAAATCTTTTATGAAACGTCGGTAAAAACCGGCATGCCCTAGAAAACTCCTAACTCCTCTAACATTGGTGGGATGTGGAAGTTTAGCAATTACATCTACTTTAGCTCTATCCACTTCAATTCCTTCTTTTAAAATTTTATGACCAAGAACGATGCCTTCTTTAACCATGAAATGGCATTTCTCCCAATTAAGTACTAGATTTGATTGTTCGCATCTAATAAGCATTCGTTCAAGATTAACTAGACATGTTTCAAATGTATCACCGAAGACTGAAAAGTCATCCATGAAAACTTCCATGCATTCTTCTATCATGTCATGAAAAATCGCCATCATACACCTTTGAAAGGTTGCAGGGGCGTTGCAAAGTCCAAATGGCATGCGTTTGTAAGCAAAAGTACCATAAGGGCACGTGAATGTGGTTTTCTCTTGATCTTCGGGTGCTATTGGAATTTGAAAATATCCGGAAAATCCATCTAGAAAACAATAGTAACTATTTCCGGCTAATCTTTCCAACATTTGATCTATGAAAGGTAAGGGAAAGTGATCTTTTCTGGTGGCGTCATTTAATTTTCTATAATCAATACATACACGCCATCCTGTTACAGTCCTAGTAGGAATAAGCTCATTTTTCTCATTTATAATGACAGTCATGCCACCCTTCTTAGGCACGCATTGAACTGGGCTTACCCATGGACTATCAGAGATTGGATAAATTAGACCTGCATCTAGCAGTTTAATAATCTCTTTCTTAACTACATCTTGCATATTAGGATTTAGTCTTTGTTGGCGTTGCACATACGTTTTATGACCTTCTTCCATAAGGATTTTATGTGTGCAATACGAAGGACTTATTCCTTTAATATCATGAATCTTCCATGCAATGGCTGGTTTATGAGCTTTCAACACAGAAATGAGTTGTGATTTCTCATTTTCGGTAAGAGAAGACGATATTATTACAGGTAATTCAGATTCACCATGTAAATAAGCATATTCCAAATGGTTTGGAAGTGGCTTTAACTCTAATTTTGGAGGTTATTCTATCGATGATTTATATGGATATCTGTCTTCTTCTTTTAGCATTTGAATTTCTTCTGTTGTTGGTTCATATCCATTAGCTATAAGTGTAGCTAACATTTCAGCTTCATCAATTGGTTCATTACCTTCTCCTAAAGAACATTCTCCTGTTCCTTGTAATTCTGGAAATTCTTCTAATAATTCTGCATGTGCATCTATGGTTTGAATATAATAACATGTATCATCTGCAGATTGTGGTTGTTGCATTGCTCTATCAACTGAAAAGGTAACACTCTCCTCCTCTATACTTAGGGTCAATTTCTTACCGAACACGTCTATCTTTGCTTTAGCCGTGTTTAAGAATGGTCTTCCTAATATGAGAGGAACTTGAGAATCTTCTTCCATGTCCAAAACAACAAAATCTACTGGAAATACTAAAGTACCAACTTTAACTAGCATGTTCTCCATTATCCCTCTAGGATATTTTATTGATCTATCGGCTAGTTGTATGCTTATTCTGGTTGGTTTCAATTCTCCAAGGTCTAGTTTAGCGTATAGTGAATACGGCATTAGATTTATACTAGCACCTAAGTCTGCCAATGCTTCTATTGAACTAAGACTACCCAGAAAACATGGAATTGTGAAAATTCCTGGATCAGATAATTTTTCTGGTATCTTATTCAACAGCACTGCTGAACAATTAGCATTCATAGTAACAGCCGAGAGTTCTTCCATTTTCTTTCTATTCGAGATTAGATCTTTCAAGAATTTAGCATATCTAGGCATTCCTGAAATCATATCAATGAAAGGAAGATTTACATTTATCTGTTTAAACATATCCAAGAATTTGGATTGCTCGGCTTCAAGTTTCTCTTTCTTCATTTTACTCGGGTAAGGAAGTGGTGGTTGGTATGGTTTAACATAAGGTTTAGCCTTAACTGTGTTATCTTCATTAACCTTTTCAACTACCGGTTCTTTTTCCTTATCTTGATCAGGTTGTGGTTCTTGTGGAGCAGGAATAGCTTCATCAGAAGTTACAGGTATTTCAGGTGGTTTAAGTGTTGTACCACTTCTTGTGGTAATAGCTTTAGCTGTTTCATTCCGGGGGTTAGCATTTGTATCACTAGGTAGACTTCCCGGTTTTCTTTCACCTATTAACCTTGCTAGGTTACTTACTTCTTGTTCCAGATTTTGAATAGAAGCTTGTTGATTTCTAAATGCTTGAGCATTTTGTTCATTAGTTTGTTTCTGAGATGTGAAAAACTGCGTTTGAGTTTCAACTAGCTTCGTCATCATATCTTCTAAATTCGGATTTTTATCATCGGTTTGTTGTGGTGGTTTGTTTTGAAAATTAGGTCTTTGCTGATTGTAAGTATTATTGGATACTTGTTGATTGCTAGGACCTTGTTGATTGTTGTATGGAATATTTCTGTTATAATTCTGGTTTTGATTGTAAATCGGTCTTGGCGGTTGATAATTATTCTGATAATTATTTCCAGGCCTTTGGTTTATGTATGAAATATTCTCTCTTTGTTCTATTGTTAATTCAATACTGAGACAATCTTTTGTCAAATGTGGTCCTCCACACTGCTCACAACTAATTCGTATTGAGTGAATATCTTTAGTCATCTTTTCCATTCGTCTCTCCACAGCATCTATCTTTGCGGAAATGGAATCTAAGTCATGGCTAGAATCGGCTCTAGCTGCTTCAGATGATTTAACGATATCTTTTTCTTGGTGTCACTCATGTGAGTGGGAAGCAGTGTTATCAATAATTTTGTAAGCATCAGTTTCGATTTTCTTCATAATAGAACCACCAGCTGCTATATCTATGTCTTTTCTTGTAGTGATGTCGCATCCTTGGTAGAATATTTGTACTATTTGACAGGTGTCTAAACCATGTTGCGGACATCCTCTTAATAACTTTCCAAATCTAGTCCACGCCTCATATAGAGTTTCATTTGGCTTCTGT
The DNA here is from genome assembly GCF_046630445.1 of Rutidosis leptorrhynchoides. NCBI lineage: Eukaryota > Viridiplantae > Streptophyta > Magnoliopsida > Asterales > Asteraceae > Rutidosis > Rutidosis leptorrhynchoides. The sequence continues at coordinate 77,702,903 of NC_092341.1, read as the reverse complement.
GTAAACGTAACAATTTCTCCTTGAAGTCTTACGGCTTTAGATGCCGGAAAGAATTGTTTAAGAAATTTTTCAACTAAAACATCCCATGTATCAATCGCCCCTTCAGGTAATGATTCCAACCAATCTTTGGCTTCTCCCTTTAAAGTCCAGGGAAATAACAAGAGATATATCTGTTCATCCTCCACTTCTCGGATTTTAAATAGTGAAATAGTGTGCAGATCCTATTAAAGGTACGTAGATGTTCATTTGGATCTTCCTTCGGCGCACCACTAAATTGGCATTGATTAGTTACCATGTATAGAATTTGTCCTTTGATTTCATAATCTGGCGCATTAATGTCTGGATGAGTAATTGCGTGACCTTGACCAGTGCGTTTAGCTCTCATTCGGTCTTCCATACTTAAAGGTTCCAGATTCTCCATAATTGAATTTGTTGAATCGGAATCACTAGAGGATTATGATTTAATGGTTCGTTCCTCAACAATCTCTGTTTGAATGATTGGTGGTTCCGGAGGAAAGTTTAGTGGTTCAGGATCTACGAATCGTTCCTGAATATTCTCCGGATTCTCAATTGTGAGGTCGGGTTCAAAAAATGGATTATCGAAAATTTGAACTGGAGTACTTGGTCGACTGGATGACGATTCTAAAGAAAAATCAACGGCAGTAATATTTGCTAAATGTCTTGATCTAGTTACAGGTGGTGAACGTACAAAAGGTGGTGAACGTCTTGCTCGGTGCATTCACTGAATATACTATTAGTTTTAAAAGGAAAGAAAAATTATAATAAGTTATCCAATCAATAGACTTTTCTGATTTTGCCCACGTTTCGAATAGCCAAAAGATGCAGCAGAGGGGCAGGATTCGTTTGGTCTCAATATAATTGAGGACTGTCTGGCTCCAATAACCCGGTCCACGTACAAATCCAACTATTACTACGAACCAGAAAATTTTGATGTCTATTAATTTAACCACTTAAAATAAATTTTTGTAATTTTAAGAAATTTAGATAAGAAGTAGAATAATAATCTATGTCCTAAAACTAGAATAGCGAGAAATAAGAAAGAAAAAGAGCGCGTCGAAAAAAGGTCGAAAAAGAAAAATGGTTGAAAAATAAAAGGTGAGGGAAAAATAAAAGAAACTTATAAAACTTAAAAACACTTGACTAACCTAACCTTATTACTACAACTAACTTAAAATTATAATCGCAAATCGAGATTACTAATTGGAATGATAATTGATAAATAGGTAAAAGTCGTCTAAAAATATTAAAGCTTACAGGAAAAACTATATCCCAAATGGAAATAACTTAAAAAGAAACTAAAAATTAAAAAGGCGTCGCAAAATTCTAAAGCACCTAAATCTTAGTCTAAAGAAAAAGTACTTAAGGAATTCTACGGGAAAGCCTAAAAATCTAGAAATAAAAATAACTATGGCAAAAACTATGAGTTAAAAATAAATACGAGCGAAAAGTACAAAAATTACGCTAAAACTATTAAAAAGGGACAAAATATAAAAATATACAAAAAGTTGTAAAAAATACAATTTTTATAAAAATATTATTTTTATATTATTTATTTATTAAAACTATTAATTTTATATTTTAATTAAACTAATTAAACAAAATAATAATAAAAACTAAAATAAATAATTAATTAAAACCTAAGTAGGGTTTTATAATAATAATTATAATAATTACCCGTAATTAATGCTTGATTAGGGTTCTGTGTACCCGTGTCAGAGTGTCTCCGCGAGTTGCGGTATTTCAAGCAGCAAACCCCGCGAGTCGCGGGGTTCCAGAATTCAACTCAGGTACAGTTTTAAATTTGACGTTTTTATTTTTCTTTTTTTTATTTTATATTTTTTGTTTTTATATTTTCTATTTATATCAAAATATTTATATAATAAAAACTTATATTTAAAAACTTAAATAAAAATAGAACCACTTTATAAATTTAAAAATATCTTAAAAATAGATTTATATATATTAATTTTTTTTTTCGGTTTAATTTTTTATGTTTTAAATAAAAACAAAATACTTAAATAAAACTTATATAAAAATAAAGAAACTTTATAAAAATTAAATATTTAACAAAATCTTAAAAATACTTATATTTTTGTTTTCTTTTTTATATTTTCGAATATTTAAAACGTATTTTTATAAAAACGAATTTTAATAAAAGTAAACTAAAAATCTTTTTTTTAATCTTTTTTTTTTTATATTAGCGTTGCACTTCCGGCTTTTAAGCGATTCCCCGGCAGCGGCGCCAAAAATAACTTGATGTCGTGCGAGGTGTATATAAAATACTATTAATTTTAGCAGAAAAATACTATTAAATACGATACAATTTTACACAATATATTTATTTATTTAGAGAATGGATATACTTAAACCTTGCTACAACACTTATAGGCAGTGTACCTAATCGTACAGTAGTGTAGTTTTTAGTAAGTCCGGTTCGTTCCACAGGGAAAATCTTTAAACAAAGCTTAACGCTATATTAGTTTACTTTTATAAAAATACAAATATATATACAAGTAATATTATTATTATAAAGGGGGTTTTTTACCGTTTAATGACCGGTTTGTCGATTTTAAAACTTTAGTCGCAGTTAAAACCAAATGTAAAATAATAAATAAATACAAGACTTAATTTTCAGCGTAAAGTAAATAACGATAATGAAATTGCGAATAATAAAAGTGCGATAAAATAAACTTGCGATAATTAAAAAGTACGATAATTAAAAGTGCAATTAAATACAATAACAATAAAAATGCGATAATTAGAAGTGCAATTAAATATAAAATAAAGGAAATTAAATATGAAATAAAAGAATTATGCTTATTTAAACTTCCGTAATCATGATGTTTGACGTGTTGATTTTAGTTTTATGCCCATGGGTTAATTGTCCTTTGTCCTGGATTATTTAATATGTCCGTCTGGTTTTTGTCCATAACAGTCCATCAGTCATAAATATAAAGTGCGAGTGTCCTCGTCAAATTATCCTTATACCCGAAGTTAAATATTCCAACTAATTGGGGACTTAAACTGTAACAAGATTTTAATACTTTGTTTAATAATTACACCAGGATGTCGACTGAGTGTAACTCAAGGTTTTAATATTTTGTTATCAATTATACCAAGTGTCCTTGTACATAATTTCACCCCTGTTTTAATAATTCTAGTGGCTATTAATCCATTCCCGTGTCCGGTTAAATGAACGATTATTCGTACATATAAATACCCCGCCCATCGTGTCCGATCGAGTGTATATGGTAATTTATAGGGACGCCCAATTGTAAATCTTTATATTAACATTAACAAACTATCATTTAGTTAAACAAATATAAAGCCCATTAATAGCCCATAGTCTAATTTCCACAAGTGTCGTTCTTTTGTCCAAACCCCAATTATGGTACAAAGCCCAATTACCCAATTTTAGTAATTAGCCCAACATCATGATTACTTCGGATTAAATAAGCATAATAATAACTTAGCTACGAGACATTAAATTAAAAAGGTTGAACATAACTTACAATGATTAAAAATAGCGTAGCGTTACACGGACAGAATTTCGACTTACACCCTTACAACATTCGCTAACATACCCTTATTATTAGGATTAAAATTAAAATTAAAATTAAAATATAAATATAAATATTTACGTATTATGAGAAAAGAAGAAAAAGGATGATCTTTACGATCAGAATGCGCGAGCTTTATAGGGAGTTTCAGAATTTGGGGCTCCGCAACTCGCGGCCCTTTTTGCCTTCAAACTCCGCGAGTCGCGGAGTTTGTAAATACAGCTCATTCCTTTTGGAGTCTTTCTTGCCGACGGATTTTTATAATTTATATAATATATAAATAATTATAAGAATTATTTAAATATTATATTATATTTATGTGCATAGTTGACTTGTAATTTTTAGTCCGTTGCGTCGAGCGTTGAGAGTTGACTCTGGTCCCGGTTCCGAATTTTCGAACGTCCTTGCGTACAATTTAATATCTTGTACTTTGCGTTTTAAATCTTGTACTCTTGTGATTTTGAGACGTTTCTTATCAATAATTGGAACCTCTTTGATTGTATTTTGTACTTTTGAGCTTTTTGGTCGTTTGCGTATTTAATTCGTCGAATCTGTCTTTTGTCTTCACCTTTTATTATTTAAACGAATATCACTTGTAAATAGAACAATTGCAACTAAAAGCTTGTCTTTCTTGAGGAATAATGCTATGAAATATATGTTCGTTTTTAGCATTATCAATATACATTTTAACTGAGTCGTTAAGTCATCGTTAGTCGTTACATATAAATGTTGATTTGAAACCTTTAAGTTAACGATCTTGTTAAATGTTGTTAACTCAATGTTTATTATATCTAATGAGATGTTAAATTATTATATTATCACGATATTATGATACATTAATATATCTTAATATGATATATATACATTTAAATGTCGTTACAACGATAATCATTACATATATGTCTCGTTTCAAAATCATTAAGTTAGTAGTCTTGTTTTTACATATGTAGTTCATTGTTAATATACTTAATGATATGTTTAATTATCATAATATCATGTTAACTATATATATATCTATATATATGTCATCATATAGTTTTTACAAGTTTTTAACGTTCGTGAATCACCGGTCAACTTGGGTGGTCAATTGTCTATATGAAACCTATTTCAATTAATCAAGTCTTAACAAGTTTGATTTCTTAACATGTTGGAAACACTTAATCATGTAAATAACAATTTCATTTAATATATATATAAACATGGAAAAGTTCGGGTCACTACAGTACCTACCCGTTAAATAAATTTCGTCCCGAAATTTTAAGCAGTTGGAGGTGTTGACGTATCTTCTGGAAATAAATGCGGGTATTTCTTCTTCATCCGATCTTCTCATTCCCAGGTGAACTCGGGTCCTCTACGAGCATTCCATCAAACCTTAACAATTGGTATCTTGTTTTGCTTAAGTCTTTTAACCTCACGATCCATTATTTCGACGGGTTCTTCGATGAATTGAAGTTTTTCGTTGATTTGGATTTCATCTAACGGAATAGTGAGATCTTCTTTAGCAAAACATTTTTTCAAATTCGAGACGTGGAAAGTGTTATGTACAGCCGCGAGTTGTTGAGGTAACTCAAGTCGGTAAGCTACTGGTCCGACACGATCAATAATCTTAAATGGTCCAATATACCTTGGATTTAATTTCCCTCGTTTACCAAATCGAACAACGCCTTTCCAAGGTTCAACTTTAAGCATGACCATCTCTCCAATTTCAAATTCTATATCTTTTCTTTTAATGTCAGCGTAGCTCTTTTGTCGACTTTGTAGTGACCCGAACTTTTCCATGTTTATATATATTAATTGAGATTGATATTTACATGATTAAACGTTTCCAACATGTTAAGCAATCAAACTTGTTAAGACTTGATTAATTGAAATAGGTTTCATATAGACAATTGACTACCCAAGTTGACCGGTGATTCACGAACGTTAAAACTTGTAAAAACTATATGATGACATATATATGGTTATATATATAGTTAACATGATATTATGATAAGTAAACATATCATTAAGTATATTAACAATGAACTACATATGTAAAAACAAGACTACTAACTTAATGATTTTTAAACGAGACATATATGTAACGATTATCGTTGTAACGACATTTAAATGTATATATATCATATTAAGATATATTAATATATCATAATATCATGATAATATAATAATTTAACATCTCATTAGATATAATAAACAATGGGTTAACAACATTAATTGAGATCGTTAACTTAAAGGTTTCAAAACAACACTTACATGTAACGACTAACGATGACTTAACGACTCCGTTAAAATGTATATACATGTAGTGTATTTAGATGTATTAAAATACTTTTGGAAGACTTCAAGACATATATCGAAACACTCATACTTAACGAAAATGGTTACAGTTACTTTCCCATTCTTTTCTTTCATCAAGAATTCTAGTCGTATTCTTACCCGTATTATACACAGCTTCAAAACGTACTTACTATGGGTATATACCAATAGGAACTAGCATGGGATTCCACTCTTGATTATGTCATGTATGACTAATCAATTTTAACTTCTACCATGAGCTAGTCAACTAACTAGAACTCCTTTTAACCCCACTCACCACTCACCAATTAACACTCATCATTCACTCCATTTCACTTCCAAATCTCTTTCTAATTCTCTCTCAACACACCCACACTATTATGAACGTATTTTTCCAGTAGTTAATCATCATCTTCATCAAAAATCACTTCAAGAATCAAGCTATAATCATCATAGGAAGAACACTTCAAGAATACTTCAAAAATCCCTTCAAGTTTACTAATTTACTTCCAAGCTTTCTAATCCATTCCAAGTAATCATCTAAGATCAAGAAACCTTTGTTATATACAGTAGGTTATCTTTCTTATTCAAGGTAATATTCATATTCAAACTTTGATTCAATTTCTATAACTATAAACTATCTTAATTCGAGCAAAAATCTTACTTGAACTTGTTTTTGTGTCATGATCCTTCTTCAAGAACTTTCAAGCCATCCAAGATCCTTTGAAGCTAGATCATTTCTTGTCACTTCCAGTAGGTTTACCTACTAAACTTGAGGTAGTAATGATGTTCATAACATCATTCGATTCATATATATAAAACTATCTTATTCGAAGGTTTAAACTCGTAATCACTAGAACATAGTTTAGTTAATTCTAAACTTGTTCGCAAACAAAAGTTAATCCTTCTAACTTGACTTTTAAAATTAACTAAACACATGTTCTATATCTATATGATATGCTAACTTAATGATTTAAAACCTGGAAACACGAAAAACACCGTAAAACCGGATTTACGCCGTCGTAGTAACACCGCGGGCTGTTTTGGGTTAGTTAATTAAAAACTATGATAAACTTTGATTTAAAACTTGTTATTCTGAGAAAATGATTTTTATTATGAACATGAAACTATATCCAAAAATTATGGTTAAACTCAAAGTGGAAGTATGTTTTCTAAAATGGTCATCTAGACGTCGTTCTTTTGACTGAAATGACTACCTTTACAAAAACGACTTGTAACTTATTTTTCCGACTATAAACCTATACTTTTTCTGTGTAGATTCATAAAATACAGTTCAATATGAAACCATAGCAATTTGATTCATTCAAAACGGATTTAAAATGAAGAAGTTATGGGTAAAACAAGATTGGATAATTTTTATCATTTTAGCTACGTGAAAATTGGTAACAAATCTATTCCAACCATAACTTAATCAACTTGTATTGTATATTATGTAATCTTGAGATACCATAGACACGTATACAATGTTTCGACCTATCATGTCGACACATCTATATATATTTCGGAACAACCATAGACACTCTATATGTGAATGTTGGAGTTAGCTATACAGGGTTGAGGTTGATTCCAAAATATATATAGTTTGAGTTGTGATCAATACTGAGATACGTATACACTGGGTCGTGGATTGATTCAAGATAATATTTATTGATTTATTTCTGTACATCTAACTGTGGACAACTAGTTGTAGGTTACTAACGAGGACAGCTGACTTAATAAACTTAAAACATCAAAATATATTAAAAGTGTTGTAAATATATTTTGAACATACTTTAATATATATGTATATATTGTTATAGGTTCGTGAATCAACAGTGGCCAAGTCTTACTTCTCGACGAAGTAAAAATCTGTGAAAGTGAGTTATAGTCCCATTTTTAAAATCTAATATTTTTGGGATGAGAATACATGCAGGTTTTATAAATGATTTACAAAATAGACACAAGTACGTGAAACTACATTCTATGGTTGAATTATCGAAATCGAATATGCCCCTTTTTATTAAGTCTGGTAATCTAAGAATTAGGGAACAGACACCCTAATTGACGCGAATCCTAAAGATAGATCTATTGGGCCTAACAAACCCCATCCAAAGTACCGGATGCTTTAGTACTTCGAAATTATATCATATCCGAAGGGTGTCCCGGAATGATGGGGATATTCTTATATATGCATCTTGTTATTGTCGGTTACCAGGTGTTCACCATATGAATGATTTTTATCTCTATGTATGGGATGTGTATTGAAATATGAAATCTTGTGGTCTATTATTATGATTTGATATATATAGGTTAAACCTATAACTCACCAACATTTTTGTTGACGTTTTAAGCATGTTTATTCTCAGGTGATTATTAAGAGCTTCCGCTGTCGCATACTTAAATAAGGACGAGATTTGGAGTCCATGCTTGTATGATATTGTGTAAAAACTGCATTCAAGAAACTTATTTTGTTGTAACATATTTGTATTGTAAACCATTATGTAATGGTCGTGTGTAAACAGGATATTTTAGATTATCATTATTTGATAATCTACGTAAAGCTTTTTAAACCTTTATTGATGAAATAAAGGTTATGGTTTGTTTTAAAATGAATGCAGTCTTTGAAAAACGTCTCATATAGAGGTCAAAACCTCGCAACGAAATCAATTAATATGGAACGTTTTTAATCAATAAGAACGGGACATTTCAGTTGGTATCAGAGCGTTGGTCTTAGAGAACCAGAAAATTTGCATTAGTGTGTCTTATCGAGTTTGTTAGGATGCATTAGTGATTCTGGACTTCGACCGTGTTTTCTTTAAAAATGATTGCTTAACATTTTTGTTGGAAACTATATATTTTTAACATATGAATATTATGTGATATATTAATCTCTTAACGTGTTTGATATTATGTGATAGATGTCTACCTCTAGAACAAGTCCCATTGACTCACCTAATAATAATGAAGAGTCAAATGTAAATTGGAATGATTCGTGGACTGATTCACAAGTTCCCGAAGAGGAACCGGAAGAAGAGTCGGAACCGGAAGAAGAATCAGAACCGGAAGAAGAATCGGAACCGGAAGAAGAATCGGAACCGGTGGGGGAAATAATAAAACGGTTAAGTAAAAGAGAATCCTCAACCAACCGACCAAGGTTAATTATGGTCAATGGTGTTTCCGCCAAGGAAGCAAAATATTGGGAGGATTACCAATTCTCCGATGAATCGGATTCCGACGAGAATTCCGATGATGTTATAGAAATTACCCCAACTGAATTTAAAAAGGCAAAAGAAAATAATAAGGGAAACGGCATAAAAATAGAGAAATCTAATTCCAACCCCGATGAACTTTATATGTATCGTCAACCCCCGAAGTCCTTAAGTTGTAACAATGACCCGGGAACCTCTAAACCACCAGGTTTTTCTAAACCAATGTGGAAAATTACGGCTCGTATTAGGGGAACATCATATATCCCTAGAAACTTGGCAAAACGAACCAAAACCGAAGAAGAAGAAACAAGCGAGTCGGAATAAGATAGTTGTATTCGTGTAGTGTAATATATGTAATATAGTGTGCTTATGCTTTATGATATATGTAAAAATTGCTTGTATTAATAAGTATTTTTTTTTTATGAATCTAACTTTTGTCTATTTTACAGTATAAAAACACAAAATGGATAGACAACCCAATATTTTAAGAGACCTACCCGGAGACATGATTGATGAAATCTTGTCTAGAGTCGGTCAGAATTCCTCGGCACAACTATTTAAGGCGAGATCAGTTTGTAAGACATTCGAAGAACGTTCCAAGAATGATTTGGTTTATAAAAGGCTTTCGTTCGGAAGATGGGGGATATCACATTGGGAAATCCATAAGTTACGATGTGTTTACTTTGACGCATATATTGCGGGGAACCCAAATGCTATTTTACGCAACGGGTTAAGAAATTATTTTGACTCAGTATATCCAAATATAGGACTTCGTGATTTAGAAAAAGCGGCTAACATGCAACATAAAGAAGCATGTTATGCTTACGGGTTAGTAATGTTCGCTTCTCACCAAAGTGAGAACAAGAACATCGGGCTACAACTATTAAACAAAACGTTCCCTCAAGTGACGGAGTCGGTAATTGGGGTAAGAAATGAGGTTTTTAGGTTATTACGAGACTGTTGGTCATTACGTAACCCTCGTCCCTTTGACGACGTTACAACACGCTGTCTTATCAACGGCCATAACGGTTATGTTCCACAAGACCAAGGATGGGAAGTAGTCCTAGTAAAACCAGAATGCATGACTTGTTTCTGGACGTATGAATTACGTGTCTTTATTGCCTTTGCTGAACGACTTGTGTACTAGCTAGAATTATCTTCACAACTATCTTGTATCAAAGTTATTGTGTGCTATATTTCATGCTTTATGTAAAATAAGCGGTATTGTAAGTTTGTAAAATATTGTATAAAAGTTTGAACGCGAAATATTATTATAATCAGTTTTTCATATAGAATTGTAGTAGTTGAATTGTATATTAGCTACTAAGTATGAACTTAACGGGTAGGTACTACCCGAATTTAAACTTATAAAACGCTAATATGAAGAAAAAGCTTTTATAAATGAGTTCATATTATGCTACGAAATACTATTAACTACTCTTAATATTCTGTATGATTAACTTGTTCCATTTGACTATTTTGAAGGAAATGGCACCGACTACTCGACACACCGTGAATTTGAATGAAGAGGAATTCCGTACTTTTCTAGCTTCAAACATAGCCGCAGTACAGGCTGCGCTATATACCAACAATAACCTTGGATCTGGCAGTACAGGAAATCGTGTAGGATGCACCTACAAAGAATTCACTGCCTGCAAACCTTTGGAATTTGATGGAACCGAAGGACCGATCGGATTGAAACGGTGGACCGAGAAGGTTGAATCGGTGTTTGCCATAAGTAAGTGTACTGAAGAGGACAAAGTGAAGTACGCTACGCATACCTTCACAGGTTCTGCGTTAACATGGTGGAATACCTATCTAGAGCAAGTGGGACAAGATGATGCGTACGCACTACCGTGGTCAGCATTCAAGCACTTGATGAACGAGAAGTACCGTCCCAGAACCGAGGTCAATAAGCTCAAGACAGAACTTAGAGGGTTACGAACCCAAGGATTTGATATTACCACGTACGAAAGACGATTCACAGAATTGTGCCTATTGTGTCCGGGAGCGTTCGAAGATGAGGAAGAGAAGATCGACGCGTTTGTGAAAGGATTACCGGAAAGAATCCAAGAAGATATAAGTTCACACGAGCCCGCCTCCATACAACAGGCATGTAGAATGGCTCACAAACTAGTGAACCAGATTGAAGAAAGAATTAAAGAACAGACTACTGAAGAGGCCAATGTGAAGCAAGTCAAAAGAAAGTGGGAGGAAAACGGTGATAAGAATCGCCAATACAGCAACAACAGCAATTACAACAATAATCGCAACAATTATCCCAATAATCGCAACTACAACAAACGGCCCAACAACAACAACAACAACAACAACAACAACAACTACAACAATCATCCTAACAACAATAATAACCGCAACAACAACAACAATCAGAAGCAGCTATGCCAAAGGTGTGAAAAGAATCACTCGGGGTTCTGCACCAAATTTTGCAACAAGTGTAAAAGAAATGGTCATAGCGCGGCGAAGTGTGAGGTCTACGGACCAGGGGTTAATAGAATGAAAGGAACAAATGGTGTCGGAACGAGTAATGGCGGAGCAAGTAGTGTCGGAGCAAGTTATGCCAATGTAGTTTGTTATAAATGTGGAAAACCGGGCCACATTATTAGAAATTGCCCGAACCAGGAGAACACGAATGGACAAGGTCGTGGAAGAGTTTTCAATATTAATGCTGCAGAGGCACAGGAAGACCCGGAGCTTGTTACGGGTACGTTTCTTATTGACAATAAATCTGCTTACGTTTTATTTGATTCGGGTGCGGATAGAAGCTATATGAGTAGAGATTTTTGTGCTAAATTAAGTTGTCCATTGACGCCTTTGGATAGTAAATTTTTACTCGAATTAGCAAATGGTAAATTAATTTCAGCAGATAATATATGTCGGAATCGAGAAATTAAACTGGTTAGCGAAACATTTAAGATTGATTTGATACCAGTAGAGTTAGGGAGTTTTGATGTGATAATCGGTATGGACTGGTTGAAAGAAGTGAAAGCAGAGATCGTCTGTTACAAAAATGCAATTCGCATTATACGAGAAAAAGGAAAACCCTTAATGGTGTACGGAGAAAAGGGCAACACGAAGCTACATCTTATTAGTAATTTGAAGGCACAAAAACTAATAAGAAAAGGTTGCTATGCTGTTCTAGCACACGTCGAGAAAGTACAAACTGAAGAAAAGAGCATCAATGATGTTCCCATTGCAAAAGAATTTCCCGATGTATTCCCGAAAGAATTACCGGGATTACCCCCACATCGATCCGTTGAATTTCAAATAGATCTTGTACCAGGAGCTGCACCAATAGCTCGTGCTCCTTACAGACTCGCACCCAGCGAGATGAAAGAACTACAAAGCCAATTACAAGAACTTTTAGAGCGTGGTTTCATTCGACCAAGCACATCACCGTGGGGAGCTCCTGTTTTGTTTGTCAAGAAGAAAGATGGTACATTCAGGTTGTGGATCGACTACCGAGAGTTGAACAAACTTACCATCAAGAATCGCTACCCACTACCGAGAATCGACGACTTATTTGATCAACTACAAGGCTCGTCTGTTTATTCAAAGATTGACTTACGTTCCGGGTATCATCAAATGCGGGTGAAAGAAGATGATATTCCAAAGACTGCTTTCAGAACACGTTACGGTCATTACGAGTTTATGGTCATGCCGTTTGGTTTAACTAATGCACCAGCTGTGTTCATGGACCTTATGAACCGAGTGTGTGGACCATACCTTGACAAGTTTGTCATCGTTTTCATTGATGACATACTTATTTACTCAAAGAATGACCAAGAACACGGTGAACATTTGAGAAAGGTGTTAGAAGTATTGAGGAAGGAAGAATTGTACGCTAAGTTTTCAAAGTGTGCATTTTGGTTGGAAGAAGTTCAATTCCTCGGTCACATAGTGAACAAAGAAGGTATTAAGGTGGATCCAGCAAAGATAGAAACTGTTGAAAAGTGGGAAACACCGAAAACTCCGAAACACGTACGCCAGTTTTTAGGACTAGCTGGTTACTACAGAAGGTTCATCCAAGACTTTTCCAGAATAGCAAAACCCTTGACTGCATTAACGCATAAAGGGAAGAAATTTGAATGGGATGATGAACAAGAGAAAGCGTTTCAGTTATTGAAGAAAAAGCTAACTACGGCACCTATATTGTCATTGCCTGAAGGGAATGATGATTTTGTGATTTATTGTGACGCATCAAAGCAAGGTCTCGGTTGTGTATTAATGCAACGAACGAAGGTGATTGCTTATGCGTCTAGACAATTGAAGATTCACGAACAAAATTATACGACGCATGATTTGGAATTAGGTGCGGTTGTTTTTGCATTAAAGACTTGGAGGCACTACTTATATGGGGTCAAAAGTATTATATATACCGACCACAAAAGTCTTCAACACATATTTAATCAGAAACAACTGAATATGAGGCAGCGTAGGTGGATTGAATTATTGAATGATTACGACTTTGAGATTCGTTACCACCCGGGAAAGGCAAATGTGGTAGCCGATGCCTTGAGCAGGAAGGACAGAGAACCCATTCGAGTAAAATCTATGAATATAATGATTCATAATAACCTTACTACTCAAATAAAGGAGGCGCAACAAGGAGTTTTAAAAGAAGGAAATTTAAAGGATGAAATACCCAAAGGATCGGAGAAGCATCTTAATATTCGGGAAGACGGAACCCGGTATAGGGCTGAAAGGATTTGGGTACCAAAATTTGGAGATATGAGAGAAATGGTACTTAGAGAAGCTCATAAAACCAGATACTCAATACATCCTGGAACGGGGAAGATGTACAAGGATCTCAAGAAACATTTTTGGTGGCCGGGTATGAAAGCCGATGTTGCTAAATATGTAGGAGAATGTTTGACGTGTTCTAAGGTCAAAGCTGAGCATCAGAAACCATCAGGTCTACTTCAACAACCCGAAATCCCGGAATGGAAATGGGAAAACATTACCATGGATTTCATCACTAAATTGCCAAGGACTGCAAGTGGTTTTGATACTATTTGGGTAATAGTTGATCGTCTCACCAAATCAGCACACTTCCTGCCAATAAGAGAAGATGACAAGATGGAGAAGTTAGCACGACTGTATTTGAAGGAAGTCGTCTCCAGACATGGAATACCAATCTCTATTATCTCTGATAGGGATGGCAGATTTATTTCAAGATTCTGGCAGACATTACAGCAAGCATTAGGAACTCGTCTAGACATGAGTACTGCCTATCATCCACAAACCGATGGGCAGAGCGAAAGGACGATACAAACGCTTGAAGACATGCTACGAGCATGTGTTATTGATTTCGGAAATAGTTGGGATCGACATCTACCGTTAGCAGAATTTTCCTACAACAACAGCTACCATTCAAGCATTGAGATGGCGCCGTTTGAAGCACTTTATGGTAGAAAGTGCAGGTCTCCGATTTGTTGGAGTGAAGTGGGGGATAGACAGATTACGGGTCCGGAGATTATACAAGAAACTAACGAGAAGATCATCCAAATTCAACAACGGTTGAAAACTGCCCAAAGTCGACAAAAGAGCTACGCTGACATTAAAAGAAAAGATATAGAATTTGAAATTGGAGAGATGGTCATGCTTAAAGTTGCACCTTGGAAAGGCGTTGTTCGATTTGGTAAACGAGGGAAATTAAATCCAAGGTATATTGGACCATTCAAGATTATTGATCGTGTCGGACCAGTAGCTTACCGACTAGAGTTACCTCAACAACTCGCGGCTGTACATAACACTTTCCACGTCTCGAATTTGAAGAAATGTTTTGCTAAAGAAGATCTCACTATTCCGTTAGATGAAATCCAAATCAACGAAAAACTTCAATTCATCGAAGAACCCGTCGAAATAATGGATCGTGAGGTTAAAAGACTTAAGCAAAACAAGATACCAATTGTTAAGGTTCGATGGAATGCTCGTAGAGGACCCGAGTTCACCTGGGAGCGTGAAGATCAGATGAAGAAGAAATACCCACATCTATTTCCAGAAGATTCGTCAACACCTTCAACAGCTTAAAATTTCGGGACGAAATTTATTTAACGGGTAGGTACTGTAGTGACCCGAACTTTTCCATGTTTATATATATTAATTGAGATTGATATTTACATGATTAAACGTTTCCAACATGTTAAGCAATCAAACTTGTTAAGACTTGATTAATTGAAATAGGTTTCATATAGACAATTGACTACCCAAGTTGACCGGTGATTCACGAACGTTAAAACTTGTAAAAACTATATGATGACATATATATGGTTATATATATAGTTAACATGATATTATGATAAGTAAACATATCATTAAGTATATTAACAATGAACTACATATGTAAAAACAAGACTACTAACTTAATGATTTTTAAACGAGACATATATGTAACGATTATCGTTGTAACGACATTTAAATGTATATATATCATATTAAGATATATTAATATATCATAATATCATGATAATATAATAATTTAACATCTCATTAGATATAATAAACAATGGGTTAACAACATTAATTGAGATCGTTAACTTAAAGGTTTCAAAACAACACTTACATGTAACGACTAACGATGACTTAACGACTCCGTTAAAATGTATATACATGTAGTGTATTTAGATGTATTAAAATACTTTTGGAAGACTTCAAGACATATATCGAAACACTCATACTTAACGAAAATGGTTACAGTTACTTTCCCATTCTTTTCTTTCATCAAGAATTCTAGTCGTATTCTTACCCGTATTATACACAGCTTCAAAACGTACTTACTATGGGTATATACCAATAGGAACTAGCATGGGATTCCACTCTTGATTATGTCATGTATGACTAATCAATTTTAACTTCTACCATGAGCTAGTCAACTAACTAGAACTCCTTTTAACCCCACTCACCACTCACCAATTAACACTCATCATTCACTCCATTTCACTTCCAAATCTCTTTCTAATTCTCTCTCAACACACCCACACTATTATGAACGTATTTTTCCAGTAGTTAATCATCATCTTCATCAAAAATCACTTCAAGAATCAAGCTATAATCATCATAGGAAGAACACTTCAAGAATACTTCAAAAATCCCTTCAAGTTTACTAATTTACTTCCAAGCTTTCTAATCCATTCCAAGTAATCATCTAAGATCAAGAAACCTTTGTTATATACAGTAGGTTATCTTTCTTATTCAAGGTAATATTCATATTCAAACTTTGATTCAATTTCTATAACTATAAACTATCTTAATTCGAGCAAAAATCTTACTTGAACTTGTTTTTGTGTCATGATCCTTCTTCAAGAACTTTCAAGCCATCCAAGATCCTTTGAAGCTAGATCATTTCTTGTCACTTCCAGTAGGTTTACCTACTAAACTTGAGGTAGTAATGATGTTCATAACATCATTCGATTCATATATATAAAACTATCTTATTCGAAGGTTTAAACTCGTAATCACTAGAACATAGTTTAGTTAATTCTAAACTTGTTCGCAAACAAAAGTTAATCCTTCTAACTTGACTTTTAAAATTAACTAAACACATGTTCTATATCTATATGATATGCTAACTTAATGATTTAAAACCTGGAAACACGAAAAACACCGTAAAACCGGATTTACGCCGTCGTAGTAACACCGCGGGCTGTTTTGGGTTAGTTAATTAAAAACTATGATAAACTTTGATTTAAAACTTGTTATTCTGAGAAAATGATTTTTATTATGAACATGAAACTATATCCAAAAATTATGGTTAAACTCAAAGTGGAAGTATGTTTTCTAAAATGGTCATCTAGACGTCGTTCTTTTGACTGAAATGACTACCTTTACAAAAACGACTTGTAACTTATTTTTCCGACTATAAACCTATACTTTTTCTGTGTAGATTCATAAAATACAGTTCAATATGAAACCATAGCAATTTGATTCATTCAAAACGGATTTAAAATGAAGAAGTTATGGGTAAAACAAGATTGGATAATTTTTATCATTTTAGCTACGTGAAAATTGGTAACAAATCTATTCCAACCATAACTTAATCAACTTGTATTGTATATTATGTAATCTTGAGATACCATAGACACGTATACAATGTTTCGACCTATCATGTCGACACATCTATATATATTTCGGAACAACCATAGACACTCTATATGTGAATGTTGGAGTTAGCTATACAGGGTTGAGGTTGATTCCAAAATATATATAGTTTGAGTTGTGATCAATACTGAGATACGTATACACTGGGTCGTGGATTGATTCAAGATAATATTTATTGATTTATTTCTGTACATCTAACTGTGGACAACTAGTTGTAGGTTACTAACGAGGACAGCTGACTTAATAAACTTAAAACATCAAAATATATTAAAAGTGTTGTAAATATATTTTGAACATACTTTAATATATATGTATATATTGTTATAGGTTCGTGAATCAACAGTGGCCAAGTCTTACTTCTCGACGAAGTAAAAATCTGTGAAAGTGAGTTATAGTCCCATTTTTAAAATCTAATATTTTTGGGATGAGAATACATGCAGGTTTTATAAATGATTTACAAAATAGACACAAGTACGTGAAACTACATTCTATGGTTGAATTATCGAAATCGAATATGCCCCTTTTTATTAAGTCTGGTAATCTAAGAATTAGGGAACAGACACCCTAATTGACGCGAATCCTAAAGATAGATCTATTGGGCCTAACAAACCCCATCCAAAGTACCGGATGCTTTAGTACTTCGAAATTATATCATATCCGAAGGGTGTCCCGGAATGATGGGGATATTCTTATATATGCATCTTGTTATTGTCGGTTACCAGGTGTTCACCATATGAATGATTTTTATCTCTATGTATGGGATGTGTATTGAAATATGAAATCTTGTGGTCTATTATTATGATTTGATATATATAGGTTAAACCTATAACTCACCAACATTTTTGTTGACGTTTTAAGCATGTTTATTCTCAGGTGATTATTAAGAGCTTCCGCTGTCGCATACTTAAATAAGGACGAGATTTGGAGTCCATGCTTGTATGATATTGTGTAAAAACTGCATTCAAGAAACTTATTTTGTTGTAACATATTTGTATTGTAAACCATTATGTAATGGTCGTGTGTAAACAGGATATTTTAGATTATCATTATTTGATAATCTACGTAAAGCTTTTTAAACCTTTATTGATGAAATAAAGGTTATGGTTTGTTTTAAAATGAATGCAGTCTTTGAAAAACGTCTCATATAGAGGTCAAAACCTCGCAACGAAATCAATTAATATGGAACGTTTTTAATCAATAAGAACGGGACATTTCAGACTTTGGGCTGTTTTCAACCGTTGTTGAATTTGGATGATCTTCTCGGTAGTTTCTTGTATTATCTCCGGACCCGTAATCTGTCTATCCCCCACTTCACTCCAATAAATCGGAGACCTGCACTTTCTACCATAAAGTGCTTCAAACGGCGCCATCTCAATGCTTGAATGGTAGCCGTTGTTGTAGGAAAATTCTGCTAACGGTAGATGTCAATCCCAACTGTTTCCGAAATCAATAACACATGCTCGTAGTATGTCTTCAAGCGTTTGTATCGTCCTTTCACTCTGCCCATCAGTTTGTGGATGATAGGCAGTACTCATGTCTAGACGAGTTCCTAATGCTTGCTGTAATGTCTGCCAGAATCTTGAAATAAATCTGCCATCCCTATCAGAGATAATAGAGATTGGTATTCCATGTCTGGAGATGACTTCCTTCAAATACAGTCGTGCTAACTTCTCCATCTTGTAATCTTCTCTTATTGGCAGGAAGTGTGCTGATTTGGTGAGACGATCAACTATTACCCAAATAGTATCAAAACCACTTGCAGTCCTTGGCAATTTAGTGATGAAATCCATGGTAATATTTTCCCATTTCCATTCCGGGATTTCAGGTTGTTGAAGTAGACATGATGGTTTCTGATGCTCATCTTTGACCTTAGAACGCATCAAACATTCTCCTACGTATTTAGCAATATCGGCTTTCATACCCGGCCACCAAAAATGTTTCTTGAGATCCTTGTACATCTTCCCCGTTCCAGGATGTATTGAGTATCTGGTTTTATGAGCTTCTCTAAGTACCATTTCTCTCATATCTCCAAATTTTGATACCCAAATCCTTTCAGCCCTATACCGGGTTCCGTCTTCCCGAATATTAAGATGCTTCTCCGATCCTTTGGGTATTTCATCCTTTAAATTTCCTTCTTTTAAAACTCCTTGTTGCGCCTCCTTTATTTGAGTAGTAAGGTTATTGTGAATCATTATATTCATAGATTTTACTCAAATGGGTTCTCTGTCCTTCCTGCTCAAGGCGTCGGCTACCACATTTGCCTTCCCCGGGTGGTAACGAATCTCAAAGTCGTAATCATTCAACAATTCAATCCACCTACGCTGCCTCATATTCAGTTGTTTCTGATTAAATATGTGTTGAAGACTTTTGTGGTAGGTATATATAATACTTTTGACCCCATATAAGTAGTGCCTCCAAGTCTTTAATGCAAAAACAACCGCGTCTAATTCCAAATCATGCGCCGTATAATTTTATTCGTGAATCTTCAATTGTCTAGACGCATAAGCAATTACTTTCGTTCGTTGCATTAATACACAACCGAGACCTTGCTTTGAGGCATCATAATATATCACAAAATCATCATTCCCTTCAGGTAATGACAATATAGTTGCCGTAGTTAACTTTTTCTTCAATAACTGAAACGCTTTCTCTTGTTCATCCTTCCATTCAATTTTCTTCCCTTTATGCGTTAATGCAGTCAAGGGTTTTGCTATTCTGGAAAAGTCTTGGATGAACCTTCTGTAGTAACCAGCTAGTCCTAAAAACTGGCGTATGTGTTTCATAATTTTTGGGGTTTCCCACTTTTCAACGGTTTCAATCTTTGCTGGATCCACCTGAATACTTTCTTTGTTCACTATGTGACCGAGGAATTGAACTTCTTCTAACCAAAATGCACACTTTGAAAACTTAGCGTACAGTTTTTCTTTCCTTAACAACTCTAGCACTTTTCTCAAGTGTTCTTCGTGCTCTTGATCATTCTTCAAGTAAATAAGTATGTCATCGATGAAAACAATGACAAAATTGTCAAGATATGGCCCACACACTCGGTTCATGAGGTCCATGAACACAGCTGGTGCGTTAGTCAATCCAAATGGCATAACCATAAACTCGTAATGACCGTAACGCATTCTAAAAGCAGTCTTTGGAATACCATCCTCCTTCACCCGCATTTGATGATATCCAGAACGTAAATCGATCTTCGAATAAACAGACGAGCCTTGTAGTTGATCAAATAAGTCGTCGATTCTTGGTAGTGGGTAGCGGTTCTTGATGGTAAGTTTGTTCAACTCTCGGTAGTCGATACACAACCTGAATGTACCATCTTTCTTCTTGACAAACAAAACAGGAGCTCCCCACGGTGATGTGCTTGGTCGAATGAAACCACGCTCTAAAAGTTCTTGTAATTGGCTCTGAAGTTCCTTCATCTCGCTAGGTACGAGTCTGTATGGAGCACGAGCTATTGGTGCAGCTCCCGGTACGAGGTCTATTTGAAATTCAACGGATCGGTGTGGAGGTAGTCCCGGTAATTCTTTCGGAAATACATCGGGAAATTCCTTTGCGACGGGAATATCATTGATGTTCTTTTCTTCGGAATTGACTTTCTCGACATGTGCTAGCACATCATAGAAACCTTTTCTTATTAGTTTTTGTGCCTTCAGGTTACTAATAAGATTTAACTTTGCGTTGCTCTTTTCTCCGTACACCATTAAGGGTTTTCCTTTTTCTCGTATAATGCGAATTGCATTTTTGTAACAAACGATCTCTGCTTTCACTTCTTTCAACCAGTCCATACCGATTATCACATCAAAACTCCCTAACGCTACTGGTATCAAG
Source organism: Rutidosis leptorrhynchoides (assembly GCF_046630445.1). Taxonomy (NCBI): domain Eukaryota; kingdom Viridiplantae; phylum Streptophyta; class Magnoliopsida; order Asterales; family Asteraceae; genus Rutidosis; species Rutidosis leptorrhynchoides. The sequence goes on along the minus strand of NC_092341.1, from coordinate 77,681,863 downwards.
TAAATCTTAAATGTTTCGCTAACCAGTTTAATTTCTCGATTCCGACATATATTATCTTCTGAAATTAATTTACCATTTGCTAATTCAAGTAAAAATTTACTATCCAAAGGCGTCAATGGGCAACTTAATTTAGCACAAAATTCTCTACTCATATAGCTTCTATCCGCACCCGAATCAAATAAAACATAAGCAGATTTATCGTCAATAAGAAACGTACCCGTAACAAGCTCCGGGTGATCCTGTGCTTCTGCCGCATTAATATTGAAAACTCTTCCACGGCCCTGCCCATTAGTATTCCCCTGATTCGGTCAATTTCTAATAATGTGGCCCGGTTTTCCACATTTATAACAAATAGCGTTGGTATTACTTGCTCCGACACTATTCGTTTCGGCATTACTTGTTTCGGCATTATTTGCTCCCTTAGTTCTGTTAAACTTTGGTCCGTAGACCTCACACTTTGTCGCGCTATGACCATTTCTTTTACACCTGTTGTAAAATGTCGTGCAAAACCCCTGGTGATTTTCTTCACACCTATGACATGGCTGTTTTTGGTTTTTGTTGCCGTTGTTGTTATTGAGGTTGTTGTTGGGATTGTTATTGTTGTTGAAATGGTTGTTGTAGTTGTTGTTGTTGTTGTTGGGATGTTTGTTGTAGTTATTGTTATGATTGCGGTTATTGTTACGATTGTTGTTACGGTTGTTGGGATAGTTGTTACGATTGTGGTTGTAATTGTTATTGTTGTTGTACTAGTGACTCTTGTCTCCGTTTTCCTCCCACTTCTTCTTGAGTTGTTTCGTGTTGGCTGCTTCGGCCGCCTGCTCTTTAATTCTTCCCTCAATCTGATTTATGAGTTTATGAGCCATTCGACTTGCCTTCTGTATAGAAGCGGGCTCGTGTGAACTTACATCTTCTTGAATCGTTACTGGTAACCCTTTTACAAACGCGTCGATCTTCTCTTCTTCATCTTCGAATGCTCCCGGGCACAATAGGCACAACCTGTGAATCGTCGTTCATATATGGCAACATCGAACCCTTGTGTTCGTAACTCTCTAAGTTCTGCCTTGAGTTTATTGACTTCGTTTGTAGGACGGTACTGCTCGTTCATCAATTGCTTGAATGCCGACCACGGTAGTGCGTAAGCAGCATTTTGTCCTACCTGTTCAAGATAGGTGTTCCACCACGTTAACGCAGTACCTGTGAAGGTATGTGTAGCGTACTTAACTTTGTCCTCTTCATTACACTTACTTATGACAAACACCGATTCGACTTTCTCGGTCCACCGTTTCAATCCAATTGGTCCTTCGGTTCCATCAAATTCCAAAGGTTTACTGGCAGTGAATTCTTTGTAGGTGCATCCTACACGATTTCTTGCACCGTTAGCTACATTGCTAGATTCAGAGTTATTGTTGGTATGTAGCACAGCCTGTACTGCGGCTATGTTTGCAGCAAGAAAGGTACAAAATTCCTCTTCGCTCATATTCATGGTTTGTCGAGTCGTCAGTGCCATTTCCTTCAAAACAGCCAACTGAATCGAGTTAATCATACAGAATATTAAGAGTAGTCAATAGTATTTCGTAGCATAATATGAACTCATTTATAAAAGCTTTTTCTTCATAATAGCGTTTTATAAGTTTAAATTCAGGTACTACCTACCCGTTAAGTTCATACTTAGTAGCTAATGTACAATTCAACTACTACAATTCCATATGAAAAACTGATTATAATAATATATCACATACAAATATTCTTCAAACTTACAACTTCGCTATTTTACATATAACATGAAATATAGTACACTTTGATACATGACAGTTTTGAAGATAAACCTAGTTAATACGCAAGTTGTTCAACAAAGGATATAAAGACACTCAATTCATAAGTCCAGAAACAAGTCATGCATTCTGGTTTTACTAAGAAGACTTCCCATCCTTGGTCTTGTGGAAAATAACCGTTATGACCATTGGCTAGGCAGAATGTTGTAATGTCGTCAAAAGGACGAGGGTTTTGTAATGTCCAACAGCCCCGTAATAATCTAAAAACCTTGTTTCTCACCCCAACTACTGAATCCGTCACTTGTGGGAAGGTTTTATTTAAAAGTTGCAATCCGATGTTCTTTTTCTCACTTTGGTAAGAAACGAACATCACTAACCCGTAAGCATAACATGCTTCTTTATGTTGCATGTTAGAAGCTCTTTCTAATTCACGAAATCCTATGTTGGGATATGTTGAGTCAAAATAGGTTCTTAACCCGTAGCGTAAAATTGCATTTGGGTTCCCCGCATTTAATGCTTTAAAGAAAACACGGCGTAACTTACGGTCTCCCCAATGTGATATACCCCACCAATCAAAGGAAAGCCTTTTATAAACTAAGGCATTTCCGGAAAGTCTTTCAAATGTTTGACAACTTAATTTTGCCATAACTAAATGTGCTGATGAATTCTGACCGACTCTAGACAAGATTTCCTCAATCATATCCTCTGGTAGGTCTTCTAAAATATTCGGTTGTCTACCCTTAACGTCCATTTTATTTTTATACTGTAAAATATACAAGGATTAGATTCGTAAAAGATAATTAACAAACAATACAAGCAATTTTTACATAGAACATAAAAGTACAAGCATACTACAATACACATAATACACAACATGATTACAACCCTCTAATCTGAATCGCTGGTTTCTTCTTCTTCGGACTTGGTTCGTTTTCCTAATTTTCTAGGTATATATGATGTTCCTCTAATATGAGTCGTCATTTTCCACATTGGTTTAGAAAAACCTGGTGGTTTAGAGGTTCCCGGGTTATTGTCACGATATTGAAAATACGGGTGTTGACGGTACATATAAAGTTCATCGGGGTCGGAATCAGATTTCTCTATTTTGATGCTTTTTCCCTTATTATTTTCTTTTGCCTCATTAAATTGGGTCGGGGTAATTTCTATAACATCATCGGAATCCGATTCATCAGAAAATTGGTAATTTTCCCAATATTTTTCTTCCTTAGCGGAAACACCATTGACCATTATTAATTTTGGTCCATTGGTTGAGGATTTTTTTTTATTTGACCGGTTTTCTGTGGTTCCTACTATTCCCCCCTCTGGAACCTCTTCTTCTTCCTGTTCCTCTTCTTCTGGTTCCTCTTCTTCCGGTTCCTCTTCTTCCGGTTCCATTTCCTCTTCTTCCGGTTCTTCGGGAACTTGTGAATCTTGCCAATATATATTCGAATCTTCGTTATTATTAGGTGAGTCAATGTGATTTGTGCTAGAGGTAGACATCTATCACACAATATCAAATATGTTAAGAGATTAATATATCACATAATATTTACATGTTAATAATATATAGTTTCCAACAAAAATGTTAAGCAATCATTTTTAAAGAAAATACGGTCGAAGTCCAGACTCACTAATGCATCCTAACAAACTCGATAAGACACACTAATGCAAATTTTCTGGTTCTCTAAGACCAACGCTCTGATACCAACTGAAATGTCCCGTTCATATTAATTATAAATGTTCCATATTAATTGATTTCGTCGCGAGGTTTTGACCTCTATATGAGACATTTTTCAAAGACTGCATTCATTTTTAAAACAACCATAACCTTTATTTTATCGATAAAGGTTTAAAAAGTATTACGTAGATTATCAAATAATGATAATCTAAAATATACCGTTTACACACGACCATTACATAATGGTTTACAATAAGAATATATTACATCAAAAATAAGTTTCTTGAATGCAGTTTTTACATAATGTCATACAAGCATGGACTCCAAATCTTGTCCTTATTTTAGTATGCAACAGTGGAAGCTCTTAATAATCACCTGAGAATAAACATGCTTAAAACGTCAACAAAAATGTTGGTGAGTTATAGGTTTAACCTATATATTATCAAATCAGAATAATAGACCACAAGATTTCATATTTCAATATACATCCCATACATAGAGATAAAATTCATTCATATGGTGAACACCTGGTAACCGACATTAACATGATGCATATAAGAATATCCCCTATCATTCCGAGAAATTCTTCGGACATGATAAAAACAAATTCGAAGTACTAAAGCATCCGGTACTTTGGATGGGGTTCGTTAGGCCCAATAGATCTATCTTTAGCATTCGCGTCAATTAGTAGATCGGTTTACTAATTCTTAGGCTACCAAGCAAAAGGGGCATATTCGGCTTCGATCATTCACCCATATAATGTAGTTTCAATTACTTGTGTCTATTTCGTAAAACATTTATAAAACTGCATGTATTCTCATCCCAAAATATTAGATTTTAAAAGTGGGACTATAACTCACTTTCACAGATTTTTACTTCGTCGGGAAGTAAGACTTGGCTACTGGTCGATTCACGAACCTATAACAAATATGTACATATATATCAAAGTATGTTCAAAATGTATTTACAACACTTTTAATACATTTTGATGTTTTAAGTTTATTAAGTCAGCTGTCCTCGTTAGTAACCTACAACTAGTTGTCCACAGTTAGATGTACAGAAATAAATAGATATATATTATCTTGAATCAATCCACGACCCAGTGTATACATATCTCAGGCTAGATCACAACTCAAAGTATATATATATTTTTGGAATCAACCTCAACCCTGTATAGCTAACTCCAACATTATTGCATATAGAGTGTCTATGGTTGTTCCAAATAATATATATACATGGGTCGATATGATATGTCAAAATATTTGCATACGTGTCTATGGTATATCAAGATTACATAATATATTAGAATACATGTATAATACAATATAAGTTAGATAGAATATGATTTGTATAGAATTGTTAATATTTCTCGTAGCTACAAAAATCAAAAAATATCCAATATTGTTTTACCCATAACTTCTTCATTTTAAATCCGTTTTGAGTGAATCAAATTGCTATGGTTTCATATTGAACTCTATTTTATGAATCTAAACATAAAAATTATAGGTTTATAGTCGGAAATATAAGTTACAAGTCATTTTTGTAAGAGGTAGTCATTTCAGCCGAAAGAACGAGGTCTTGATGACCATTTTGAAAAACATACTTCCACTTTGAGTTTAACCATGATTTTTGAATATAGTTTCATGTTCATAAGAAAAATTATTTTCCCAGAAGAAAAACTTTTAAATTAAAGTTTATCATAGTTTTTAATTATCAAACCCAAAACAGCCCGCGGTGTTACTACGACGGCGTATGTCCGGTTTTACGGTGTTTTTCGTGTTTCCATATTTTAAATCATTAAGTTAGCATATCATATAGATATAGAATATGTGTTTAGTTGATTTTAAAAGTCAAGTTAGAAGGATTAACTTTTGTTTGCGAACAAGTTTAGAATTAACTAAACTATGTTCTAGTGATTTCAAGTTTAAACCTTCGAATAAGATAGCTTTATATGTATGAATCGAATGATGTTATGAACATCATTACTACCTCAAGTTTTGTGAATAAACCTACTGGAAAAGAGACAAATGGATCTAGTTTCAAAGGATCTTGGATAGCTTGAAAGTTCTTGAAGTAGAATCATGACACGAAAACAAGTTCAAGTAAGATTTCCACTCGAAATAAGATTGTTATAGTTATAGAAATTGAATCAAAGTTTGAATATGAGTATTACCTTGAATTAGAAAGATATCTTACTGTAAATAAGAAAGATTTCTTGAGGTTGGATGATCACTCTACAAGATTGGAAGTAAGCTAGCAAACTTGGAAGTATTCTTGATTTTATGAAACTAGAACTTGTAGAATTTATGAAGAACACTTAGAACTTGAAGATAGAACTTGAGAGAGATCAATTAGATGAAGAAAATTAAAGAATGAAAGTGTTTGTAGGTATTTTTGGTCGTTGGTGTATGGATTAGATATAAAGGATATGTAATTTTGTTTTCATGTAAATAAGTCATGAATGATTACTCATATTTTTGTAATTTTATGAGATATTTCATGCTAGTTGCCAAATGATGGTTCCCACATGTGTTAGGTGACTCACATGGGCTGCTAAGAGCTGATCATTGGAGTATATATACCAATAGTACATACATCTAAAAGCTGTGTATTGTACGAGTACGAATACGTGTGCATACGAGTAGAATTGTTGATGAAACTGAACGAGGATGTAATTGTAAGCATTTTTGTTAAGTAGAAGTATTTTGATAAGTGTCTTGAAGTCTTTCAAAAGTGTATGAATAATATTAAAACACTACATGTATATACATTTTAACTGAGTCGTTAAGTCATCGTTAGTCGTTACATGTAAATGTTGATTTGAAACCTTTAAGTTAACGATCTTATTAAATGTTGTTAACTCAATGTTTATTATATCTAATGAGATGTTAAATTATTATATTATCATGATATTATGATATATTAATATATCTTAATGTGATATATATACATTTAAATGTCGTTACAACGATAATCGTTACATATATGTCTCGTTTCAAAATCATTAAGTTAGTAGTCTTGTTTTTACATATGTAGTTTACTGTTAATATACTTAATGATATGTTTACTTATCATAATATCATGTTAACTATATATATCCATATATATGTCATCATATAGTTTTTACAAGTTTTTAACGTTTGTGAATCACCGGTCAACTTGGGTGGTCAATTGTCTATATGAAACCTATTTCAATTAATCAAGTCTTAACAAGTTTGATTGCTTAACATGTTGGAAACACTTAATCATGTAAATAACAATTTTATTTAATATATATATAAACATGGAAAAGTTCGGGTCAGTACAGTCAGTCATGAACATTTTGATGAGTGATTGAAGTAGAACGTATAGAAGCAAGTAATAGTACATACAGGGTTAGTGAATCTTTGGAAGTATGTCAATTTAGACTGTTTACATTGTGTGTTAAGTCTGCTTCATGCCGCCAACTATACATATTGTTTTCATTAAATATGTTAGACCCGTTTTAGTTGCTTATTTTTTATTAATTAATTCGGACTTTATACCTTTATACATCATTGTCTGCAATCCTTATAATTCATACATATTAGACTCTAATTATTATTATTTTTTTGTTTATGCAGTACTTTATACAATCGAATTTCAGAAAATGGGGCTTCCTCACTATCATACATTATTATGGATTCAATCACTTTAAGGTCTTATCAACCGCAGGATGTAGCCCGTTTTATTTCGGCCAAGTTACCTAACCCCGTGACTGACCCAAATGGTTTCAAAGTCGTGGCTTACATGATGATGCATGGTCCCTGCGGTTTATCAAATACGAAAGCACCCTGTATAGAGGAAACTTTGCAGGAGCCAGTTTTGTCACGACCCTACTTTTTCCGTTATCTTTTACCGTTTATTATTTAACATCCGTTAATTGGTATTCGTGCCACATCATTTCTATGACCTATATTATTATTTTTGTAATAATATATTAATTATTATGTGTTATGTGAATATTTGTATTCATATTTTAAATTGTACGTTTCTAAGTGTCGTGGATTTTTAAAGTGATTTTAAATTGTACGACCCTACTTTTATATTTGTATTCTATCCGGCGAATCTTTTCGGTTTTCAAACCAACGGTCAAACTTTTGGGATTTTTAAATCCATATTATTTTAAATAAGATATTTTGATATCATATGATTATATATAGTGTTTATATATTTTATTTGTCGCGTATATGTTATCTCTCCGAATAATTAATCGCGTAGTAGCGTTTTCGCGTTTGGGGCTTTGATCGGGCGTTCGGGCCACAAGTAAACTATCATTTAACAAAATTGGGCCATGTGACCCACCCCCTCAAACCCATTTGGCTGAACACTCCCAAGGGGAGGGAGTGTTGGCTCTTTTGCTCCCACTTTTTGCAATTCATTTCATTTCATCAAAACCTAACTTTCATATTTTTCTCACATCTCTCCCTCTTTCTCCCTTTTGGCCATCGCCTACTACCACCACCATCATCATTATTTTATCATCAAAACTTGCTTGGATCATCCAATTTATTACATAATCGGATTGTTCTATTCATTCTCTACGCGTTCATATCTCTTGATTACTGATTAGGGTATAAACCCTAACCCTAGCTTTTTGATTTTTAATTAATTTTTCTATTTTTGATGATTATTATGATGGTATAGTACTTGTGGATTGTTGGATTAATGATTGTATGCATAGAATCACTCGTTATTACATTTTTTCTGTTTGTTTAATTTTGTATAGCGGAATAATTGATCATTTCTGTACACTTAACTGATGTTTTTGATAAAATAAAGTATTTAGATGAGTTCCTCTCATCAAGACATTGATTTTACACTCCGGATTCATGTTATTTCGATTCCCGGAACTTAAATTATGCATAAAATGGTGTTTTCATGGAATTAAAGTATAAAAACGAATGTATTCAGTTTTGGTTCAACTTTGTGACCACTTTTGGAGTCTCTAGGGTGTACTAGTGTGTTAGGATTGATGATTGGATGAACATTCATGTTCGGGTCATCGAAATCCGAGCCACGGATCACCCGGTATGACTAAAACAATATTTTGAACAGATTAAAGTTCCAAGTTGAATTATGGATATGGTCATGACTTGGGGACTGATTTTGGGGTGTTCTTGAGTGCACTAATATTTCGGATGATTTGGTTAGGCGAGTATATATATAAGACTCGCCGAAAACCGACACCCGGGGCTCAAGTTATGACCCGATGAACTTTTAATTAAAACTTATGGTTATAAAATGGAACTTATGATAAATAATGATTTTGATTATTATTAAAGTACTTATAATATAAAAGTAATTATTTTAATTTAAGACTTATGATATATATATTTATTATATCATTTATTAACTACATTATGATTTAATTAAATTTTGATTAATAATACTTCTATTATTAATGAAAAATACTTATGATAAGTATTAAACTTATGATATGATATTATTATAATAAGACTTATAATAAGGATTAATTAATTATTTAATTATTATAAGGCTTAGTTATTATTTAATTTTAATTTAATTATTAAATACTTATGGTTTAATAATTATAATTAAATACTTATGATATGATTAATAATTCATTATTAATTAATAATACTTATTATATGATTAAAAACTTATTGTTAATTAATAATACTTATGTTATGATTAATATTTAATTAACTAATTAAATACTTATGTTATATTAATTATATCATTTAAACTTATGTTAACTTATTAATTCAATTTAATTTAATTAAACTTATGATATGACATGATTATACATATATAACTTTAAATAACATTATAACTTATATTATTATCATAATATACACTTTAAAATTCAACGTTGACTATGTTTGACCAAGGTTGACTTTTGAGTTGACTTTCGGTTGACTTTGACTTTCAGTTGACTTTTGTTGACTTTCTAATCAAGAAAACTTTCCTAAGTTAAAAACTTTCTAAAAATAGAAACCTTCTAATTATAGAAACTTTCCTAATATAGTAACTTTCTAAATATGAAAACTTTCCAAAAAATAGAAACTTTCCTAAAAATAGAAACTTTCCAAAAATAGAAACTTTCCAAAAATGGAAACTTGCTAAAAATAGAAACTTTCAAAAAATAGGAAGTACGTGTTATACGTTGTCCTGATCATACCGAAACATACTGAGTGTTGTTCTATGTTTACTTGCAACAAGTACTATAGCTATCATACTAAGACTTGACCTAAGTTAGTTATTTATATCGACCTGCTTTATTTATAGATCGGCGTTGTGATCATTCTTGATCACTTACTTTATGTACGGTTCACTTTTTTGTGTGGTTACTTCATTTTCGTTAAGGTGAGTTATAGTCCCGTTTTTCATACTATTTAAAGTATTTTGGGATGTGATTACATGCATTTTGTTTTACGTTTAGACACAAGTGGCGATTAAATTTAACTTATTCATTATGAGTTGAACGGAAATATTCCCTAGTCTAGTAACTGTAATCACTGATTTCTACTGGTGAACGCGAATCCTATGGATATCTATCGGGCCTGACAGCCCCATTTCGAGCTAGTCGCGCTAGTAATTTATAATCGGAATGTATTAGTACTTCGTTATTATTTGAAGATACACCTGTTCAGTGTATATTGTGTCTGGTAAGGTAATGGAAATGGTTAAGTGGTTGCCAGATGACTCATGGATTAATGGAATAATAGTTTAATATTTTCTAACATTTTAAACCTTGTGGTCTAAAGTTTAATAGTTTATTTAAACCTATAATTCACTCAACATTTTTGTTGACAGTTTACTTGCATGTTTTCACAGATACGTGATTATTTGGGCTTCCGCTGTGTTATAGGGTCTGCATACATTTTGGCAGATTTTGATAAACATTAAAACATTGCATTCTTTTTGGTTATTTAAACTTGTGGGTGTTTGTTGACATGTTTTGGTCAACTTTGGATATTTTAATAAGTTGAGTTGTTTAGAACTACTTATTTTGGGTAAATTTCCTTTTTGGGAAACTTTTTGGTTAAAGAATGCAATGTTGTTTAATAAATTCATTTAAAGTTCGATCAAGCTGTGGGACCAAGTGACGGAGCCGTTAAGGGTACTTGACGGGGCCATCACAGTTGGTATCAGAGCTCTGGTTGCAGGGAACTAGGCGGTCATAATGTGGTTAACCCTTGGTCTTTAGGGTGCATTAGATTCTAGTCTACAGCCCGGCCTTTCTTGATATAGCATTATTATGCATTTCATTTCGTATGAGGAATAATTAAAAGTTATTGCTTATGTTGTTTCTATTTTGTACGTGGTATGTGGTTTTGCTGTTTGCAGATGTCGGCTTCGAGCAACAGTTCCGTTCCTGCTCCTGCTTCCCAGTCTGTCGCCCGTCTGCCGCCCGTCGTCGTGCTCGGCAGCCTCGCATGAATGACCCTGTTAACTACAACATGGCTACCATCACTCATATGACTAGGACATATATGGCCGAGACCCTCATTGATGCTCTTAGCGACTATATGCGTGTCTTACCGCATACGGAGGTGATGGATGGGATTAGAGCTGATATGGATACGTTCGTTAGTTTCATGAATGAGGTCTAGATCAAGATGCAGAATCGTAACCGAGAGGTGGACGCTAAGTTCGAGGCTCTTGAGAGCGTGGTTCGTGGTCTTAAGACGGAGTTGGAGGAGGTGAAGAGCAAGTTGAGGAAGTATGAGACTCCCAAGGAGCCTCATACAGGCCCAGCTTATCACACCCGCACCAAGCATATGTGATGTGATGATATCATGAGTGATCATTTTATTTCATAAACTTATTATCCTTTTTATACATTCATTTTTGGGTGATATACGACGTATTGTCGAGGATTTTGTTATGAGATGTTTTCATTTATGTATGGATGGTTATTTCTTTTATAACATCTGTTTATCATTATCATATCTTTTTTTGGTGTTGTGACTCTTGGCATGTTATATTATGGTAATATAGTTCATGTATGTTAGATGCTATGTATGATGTATGATTTTTATCATAAGTATGTATGCATGTGGAGGCTATTTCTATAACTATCATAACTATCATGTTATTACTCATAGTGTTCATTGACTACTATTTTAATGGTTAATCTTTTCATGTTCGATCTATTCCTTTATAACACTGATATTATTCTTAGTACTAACAGTTGTGTTATTCTGTTTTGAAGATCATGCCTCCCCGTGAGTCCAACGAAGCTCGCATGTAACGTTTAATTGCTGAAGGGATAGCAGCTGCAATGGCAGCTAATGCTAATGCCAATGCCAACAATCAGGTGGGATGCTCCCACAAGACTTTCATGGCTAGTCGTCCACAAGAATTTAGTGGCACCAAAGGACCCATTGGACTTACCCGCTGGTTTGAGAAAGTTGAGTCTATCTTTCGGGTTAGTAGAGTTCGAGATGAGGACAAGGTTAGTTTCGCCAGCTGCACTCTCAAGGACAGTGAATTAACTTGGTGGAATAATTTGGTTAGCAGTTTGGGTAATGATGTTGCTTATGGTTTGTCTTGAAATGATTTTAAAGAGAGGATGATCACCCGTTATCGCCCCAGGGGTGAAGTTAAAAAGTTGGAGACTGATCTTAAGAACTTAAAGATGAAGGGCACCGAGCTCGATGCTTATGAGCAAAGATTCTTTGAATTGACGTTGTTGTGTCCAAACGCTTATTCGGATGAGGACCGTAAGATTGAAGCTTATATTAATGGGTTATTTGAGCAGATTGAAACTGGGGTTGAGTCTAGTGAGCCTCAGACTATTGAAGCTGCCATGTCTATGGCACATAAGCTTAATGATGAGATTTTGAGAAGAGGTAAGTGATCAATCCTTAATTAGCGATGTTACTTAATTACGAATTGAGTGCAATAAGATTATAATAGAGGACGGAATGTTTGATGATTATTTTGAGCCCCGATGATCGTCTTTCAGTTTAACTATCAAGTGATCAACCACCCCGACCCGGTCTTGATTGTTAATTAGCATAATTCACCTTTGTGCGATGTAAAAATCCCTTGGGCAAAATCACAAGTGGAAATTACAAAGGCTTAGGCAAAATGGCAGAGAATCAACAACCCCTTAAATGAGAGGCCAAGCTCCCTATTTATAGTATTCGAAATATCCGCGGTCTGCGAACTACTTATCCATCCGCGGAAACTCAGCGGATTAAACCGCAGTCCCTTATTAACGCGAAAATACAACTACTGCACTTTATTTTCAGCGAATATTGCATATCTTAGCTTTAGGGTCCGCGCAATTCTGCTTTTAGCCTTTAGTAAATAAAACACACACATACAATGCTATGTATATGATCAAGTCCCCCCAGTTTATTATGATACATTTCCGCGAAGCAAATGTATCATGATACACTCTAAAAATAAAAAAGTGCTTATTTAAAATATTTCACAAGCAATATTTTATAATTTTTACCGTCCATCTATTACCGTTGTTTCAATTTGCTCAACGCGTAATTACAACGGTAACTTTCGCCATTCTGTCAAATCAATTACACTGTAACGGTTAGAAATTTACCATTTATACGTTGCGGTAATTTCAGCCGTTTAAATGTAATGATTACCTTTTCCACTTGCTCGCCCTAATTCCAATTATAAATAGCTGAATAATCCGCATAAAAACTTTACGCTTTCTCACTCGATTTCATTTTCAATCAAATTCATATAATCACAATCGTACCGAGCAATTAACGAATCCAACCTTTAATTTCTTCAATTCCAACAACCGATTTATTTTCCTTATTACAAATGGCATCGTCTTCATCTATGCATACTCCTGGAGGTTATGTTTCCTATATTGACGGAAACAAAACTCCAAACCCTACAGGAGTGGTATCCGCCCCTTGCCCAATTTGTTCCTACCGCACCCGCGGCAGAACAACGAGCTGACACTCCCCTTAAGGGGATGATTACCGTATATGAGGCTGCCATCTCACAGGGCAACCTACGATTCCCACTCACTCAATTCTTCTGCAGTGTTTGTGAGTATTATAAGATTGCGATGGCGCAGCTTCATCCCAACACAATTAATAAAATTGTGTTGTTTGAGATGTTTTGCAATGCCACCAATGTACAACCGCTGCTAAACGTGTAACAGTCTGATTTTATACGATGTGGGATGGTTTTCATTCCGCAGCAAACTGGGCACAATGATTTCGCCAAAAGACTCAATCGGTAACTGGCGCAGTTCTTTCTTTTATATTAACGACACTGCCAATGTGAACAGCGACATACTAAGAACATGGTGTACAGAACTTGATCCCAACCTCAATGAGAAACCTGTACTTGATGATCTTGAGAATTATATTCTCAAGACACTCAAAAACGCAGGCCTAATTCCGCGATCTTATTCGAATGTACCGCTGTACATCGGCAGAGTTTCAATTCAATGGCCATGGAGCGACTATGACGTGCTTTTGGTTGACCAGGCAAAAAATGATATTTCGCTTAAGCTTATCGCATAATACTTTTTATGCTTTTCGCAGTATATTTTTGCTTCACATAGCACTATATGTTTATATTTTTTGTAGAGATTGCTCTTGACCTTATCATGAGGTCTGCCGATATCAGCAGGATCAGCCCTGCTCGTCACCTAAAGAATGGCGACGGCGACATTGTTCTTATTGATGAGCCAATCATCAATACACGTTATATTACTAGTGGCGAGGACCCCGGGAAGTGAAAATTTGTGGAAAGTGCCACCACCCCGTGTAGAAAACGATTATGCTCTCTTGCTAAACAAGAAACGAGTACGTATTTGTGAATTCGCGGTATTTATTTATTACGCGTTTTTACTTTCGCATAAACTCGCTATATTTGTTTATCTGGTTATAGTTGTTCTTTCAGAGTCATCCGCTGAAGCCACCCCGCTCTACAACATCAGAGGGAGCATCCCTACAGATGTTCTCGAAGAGCCCGGGCAAGAAGATTTGTCTCTTCCATCTGACGCAGAAGCGTCTAATCAGGAGGAGGAAGAAGAAGATGATGCGGAAGAAACCGCAGCAGCAGAACTGGCCAACCAACTATACCGCAAACTTTACAAATTTATCCTAAAGGATACAAAAGAGCAATACCGCAATTTATCATATCCTAAAGCTGCAAGGCAACGATTGCATAATTGCTATAACGTGATTTGTCTTACTGTAGACAGTATGGAGCGTTACACCGAAATGTCGGATGAATACGATAATGTTGTGAAGATTGCCAACGCTAGCGAGAGAAAAGCGCAAAGGGCGGAGGCGCGGTTAAAAAAGGCTGCGGAAGAGAACGCCATTCTCAAAAAGAGGGCGGAAACTGCGGAACAAAATTTCGCACAGCTGGTCAAGTATCTCCCAACTTCCGCAGATAAAGTGATGGACTCCAATCCAGTCACTGAAAAATTTCAAGCGTATGCCCAAGCAGCAAAACTTGCTACCCGCTGTGAGTGGTATGATTTATTATGCAAGCTTGGCGATCTTTCTCAACCTCTACCTTCTGACATGGCGAAAGAAATATGCGCCACAGATGATCCTCGCGAAGCACCCGAGAGAGCGAAGAAGGAGGTCTAGAAAGTTAGCATACCTGCCCTGGAGGAACTTAGTCAGCGCGAGGGCGTTTCATTCACAGATATTGAAGCATTAGAGCTTTAAATTTGACTTAGCTAGCTTTTGAATGTATTCTCGCAATCTTGAATTGCATTTTTTGTAACGACCCACGTTGTTTACACGCTTAATATTAATTACTAACCATTCGCAGTTGCAACTTCTTTTATTTATATAGCGCTTTACATTATCATATATTCATAATTCAGACTTGCCCTTTGTAATTTCCGCATTTGCTATTGTGCACATAACAAAGCGTACTTTATACGAAACAGTCTTTTAATTATTATGAATCTTCTAAGTTCGACAAATCGATCCTTAGGCAAATTTAGCATTGTGAAGCATCTAAGTATTGGCAAGATCAAATACTTAGGAAATTTTATCCTTTCGCAATTAGTAACACAAGTGGGCAATTTCATCACTTTGTTTTTAACAAATTATTTCGCAATGCATTTCTGCATTATAGTAACATTTAAGTAGGTCATGTTTAGCGAAAAGCATGCCACCTTACTTAAAGTATCCGCAGAACAAACATTAACTTAGTGTTATAAAAGATAAGTAATTGTATTCTGCGAAATTATCACTACGTGTGGCCACACGCAATGCATTCGCTTTGTTAAAGAAACAACTACTAACACTGAAATTAACTTTGCCTCATTAATTATTGTTTCGCATTACAAGGTTAAAAAATAAACGCATCAATCATATTCGCATTATTATATCATACATTGATGAAGTTTTCCTTAGCATCTCATTATAACTTTTAAGATTTCGCACTTATTCAGGATTAACTGAATGTCCTTCAAGACCCATATTCGCATTTTCCATGATCATAGCGCAAAATGCCTCCATCTCCACAGAAATTAGCGTGCCAATTCCTTTATTTGCAGAAAATTTAACCAAGCCATGTATAGTAGAAGGAATAGCGCCAAACATGCGCAGAGCAGTGCGCCCAGTATCGTATTGAATCGTGATTGATCAATCCTTAATTAGCGATGTTACTTAATTACGGATTGAGTGCAATAAGATTATAATAGAGGACGGAATGTTTGATGATTATTTTGGGCCCCGATGATCGTCTTTCACTTTAAACATCAAGTGATCAACCACCCCGACCCGGTCTTGATTGTTAATTAGCATAATTCACCTTTGTGCGATGTAAAAATCCCTTGGGCAAAATCATAAGTGGAAATTACAAAGGCTTAGGCAAAATGGCAGAGAATCAACAACCCCTTAAATGAGAGGCCAAGCTCCCTATTTATAGTATTCAAAATATCCGCGGTCTGCGAACTACTTATCCATCCGCGGAAACTCAGCGGATTAAACCGCAGTCCCTTATTAACGCGGAAATACAACTACTGCACTTTATTTTCAGCGAATATTGTATATCTTAGCTTTAGGGTCCGCGTAATTCTGCTTTTAGCCTTTAGTAAATAAAACACACATATACAATGCTATGTATATGATCAGTAAGAAAGCTGCGTCAGATGCTAGTGATGAAGTTGTTAAGAAGGCTGATGATGGAAAGGGGAAGTGGGATAACAACCGCAACCCGAACCAAAGTCAGCAGAAGCAACAAAATACTTCTAGTTCGAATAACCGTAATCAGTGTGTTTGCCCGAGATGTTATAAAGCTCACGATGGTTATTGTTCAGTTACTTGTAAAAGGTATTCCAAGCAGGGACACATTGCTAAAGGTTGTAAGGTGATCCTGCCGGATACTGCTCCTCCTGCTGCAAGTGGTGGTAATAATGGTGGTAATGGTAATGGGAAGACGAAGAATGGGGGTACTCAGAAGGTGTGTTATGAATGTGGTAAACTGGGGCATTTCCGTGATACCTGCCCTAATAAGAAGACTAGTGAGAACGCACGTGGAAGGGAGTCAACATTAATACCAGGGATGCTGAGGAAGATCCAAAACTTGTTACTGGTACGTTCTCGGTCAACAACTTATCGGTTTATGTACTATTTGATTCAGGGGCTGATTTAAGTTTTGTGTTAAGTAAATTTAGTCTAAAAATCAAAACTCCGTTAACACCTCTAGACAGAACTTATGTGGTAGAGATAGCTAATGGTAAAGTGCTTACTGCTAAGACCGTGTATCGTAAATGTAACATTAATCTGACTGGTAGAGATTTTGAGGTAGATTTAATACCGATTGACCTAGGCAGTTTTAACGTTGTTATTGGTATGGATTGGTTGTTTGTGAATCGTGCTGAAATCATGTGTTATGAGAAATCTGTTCGTATTACTGATGTGGTTGGAGAGCCGTTGATGATTTTTGGGGATAGGAAATGCAGACAGTTAAATCTTATTAGTTGTTTGAAAGTTCATAAATATCTTCGCAAAGGTTGTCATGCTATTCTAGCTCATGTCTTTGATTCTGATAAAGAAGAGAAGAACATTGGTGATGTTCCTATTGTTAGAGATTTTCCCGAGGTATTTTCCGAAGATTTACATGGCCTTGCGCCGCAACGCGCAGTAGAATTTCAAATCCATCTTGTTTCCGGTGCTGCTCCTGTAGCACGTGCTCCTTATCGACTTGCACCTTCCGAACTTCAAGAGTTGTCGAGTCAACTCCGTGAGTTGTTAGACAAAGGTTTTATTTATCCCAGTTCATCTCCTTGGGGAGCTCCTGTTCTGTTTGTTAAAAAGAAGGATGGTGAAATGTCCCGTTCATATAGATTATAAACGTTCCATATTAATTGATTTCGTTGCGAGGTTTTGACCTCTATATGAGACGTTTTTCAAAGACTGCATTCGATTTTAAAACAAACCATAACCTTTAAAATATTACGACGATTATCAAATAATGATAATCTAAAATATAGCATTTTCACACGACCATTACATAATGGTTTACAATAATATTACACAAAAATATATGTCTTCGAATGCAGTTTTTAAACAATATTATACAAGCATGCTGACTCCAACTCTTGTCCATAAATTAGCATGCGACAGCGGAAGCTCTTAATAATCACCTGAGAATAAACATGCTTTAAATGTCAACAAAAATGTTGGTGAGTTATATGTTTAACCTATATATTTATCAATTCGTAATAATAGACAACAATATTTCAAATTTCCATTTCTCATAAACAACATGCAATCTACATAAAAATTATTCATATGATGAACACCTGGTAACCGACATTAACAAATGCATCTAGAATATCCCCAATATACAGGTACACTCATCTGTATATAAGATCGAAGTACTAAATCATCCTTAACCCGGATGGGGTTTGTTAGGCCCATAGATCTATCTTCAGGATTCTCGTCCATTTGGGGGTCTGTTCCCAAATTCTTAGGCTACCAAGCTTTTTAAAGGGTGATATCCGGTATAATGAATCAATAATAGAATATAGTTTCAAGTACTTGTGTCTATTTTATAAAACATTTATAAAACTGCATGTATTCTCATCCCAAAAATATTAGATTTTAAAAGTGAGACTATAAGTCACTTTCACAGATTTTTCCTTCGTCGTAAATAAGACTTGGCCACGGGTCGATTCACGAAGCTATAACAAATAATACATATATATTAAAGTATGATCGAAATATATTTACAATATGTTTTAACGATTTAAGTTTGTTAAGTTAGCAGTCCAACGTTAGTAATCTACAACTAGTTGTCCACAGTTAGATGTACAGAAATAAATCAATATATATTATCTCGAATCAATCCACGATCCAGTATATACAAGTCTCAGGCTAGATCAAAACTAAATGTATATATATTATTTCGAAATCAACCTCAACCCAGGATAGCTAACTCAAGCATTACTGCATATAGAGTGTCTATGGTTGTTCCCAAATAATATATATAGATGAGTCGATATGATATGTCAAAACATTGTATACGTGTCTATGGTATCCCAAGATTACATAATATATGTTAGAATATATGTATAATACAATATAAGTTAGTTAAGTTATGATTTGTATAGATTTGTTAAAAATTTCACGTAGCTACAACAAGCAAAATTATCCAATCTTGTTTTACCCATAACTTCTTCGTTTTAAATCCGTTTTGAGTGATTCAAGTTGCTATGGTTTCATAATGAACTGAAATATATGAAACTAAACAGAAAATGTATAAGTTTATAGTCAGAAATATAGGTTACAAGTCAATATTGTAAGAGGTAGTCATTTCAATCGAAAGAACGACGTCTTGATGACTATTTTGGAAAACATACTTCCACTTTGAGTTTAACCATGATTTTTGGATATAGTTTCATGTTCATAATAAAAATCATTTTCCCAGAAAAACAACTTTTAAATCAAATTTTATCATAGTTTTAAATTATCTAACCCAAAACAGCACCCGGTTTACTATGACGGCGTATGTCCGGTTTTACGGTGTTCTTCATGTTTCCAGGTTTTAAATTATTAAGTTAGCATATTATATTGATATAGAACATGTGTTTATTTGATTTTAAAAGTTAAGTTAGAGGGATTAACTTTGTTTGCGAACAAGTTTAGAATTAACTAAACTATGTTCTAGTGATTACAAGTTATAATCTTCGAATAAGATAGTTTTATATATATGAATTGAATGATGTTATGAATATCATTACTACCTCATGTTTAGTAGGTAAACCTACTGGAAGTGATAAGAAATGATCTAGCTTCAAAGGATCTTGGATGGCTTGAAAGTTCTTGAAGTAGAATCATGACATGAAAACAAGTTCAAGTAAGATTATCACTCGAATTAAGATAGTTTATAGTTATAGAAATTGAATCAAAGTTTGGATATGAATATTACCTTGAATAAGAAACATAACCTACTATAAATAACAAAGGTTTCTTCATCTTAGATGATTACTTGGAATGCATTTTCAAGATTGAAAGTAAACTAGCAAACTTGAAAGGATTTTCGAAGTGTTCTTGAAGTGTTCTTCCTATGATGATTATAGCTTGATTCTTGAAGTAATTTTTGATGAAGATGATGATTAGTTTACTGGAAATTTCATTCCTAAGAGTGTGTGTGTGTGTGTTTAGAGAGAATTAGAAAGAGAATTGGAAGTGAAATGGATTGAGTGGTGAGTTGTGAATGGTGAGTGGTGAGTGGGGTTAAAAGGAGTTCTAGTTAGTTGACTAGTTCATGGTAGAAGTTAAATTTGATTAGTCATTCATGACATAATCAAGAGTGGAATCCCATGCTAGTTCCTATTGGTATATACCCATAGTAAGTACGTCTAGAAGCTGTGTATAATACGAGTACGAATACTGAATGACTACGAGTAGAATTGTTGATGAAAATGAATGAGAACGTAATTGTAAGCATTTTTGTTAAGTAGAAGTACTTTGATATGTGTCTTGAAGTCTTTCAAAAGTGTACTAATATATCTTAATACACTACATGTATATTCATTTTAACTGAGTCGTTAAGTCATCGTTAGTCGTTAAATGTAAGTGTTGTTTTTGAAAGCTTTAAGTTAACGATCTCATTTAATGTTGTTGAAAGCTTTAAATCAAATTTTAACACATTTTTAATATAGCGATATTAACCCAAACAAAAAAATTTCCAAGCTGACCTGGCAGCTCGACCCCAGCCAGGGGCTCTGCCACTTGGACCCTGCCAGGGGTTGCCACCCCTTGGACCCCGCTATTGGGGGTGCTGCCCCCGAACCCCCATCATAATTACGATAAGTTCAAACAAGTATGCACTCCACACTTTCCCAAACTTGTTCGATATTTATCAAGGTTATTTTGGTTTAACAAATTAATCCCATTACACTTAAATTATATTAGTGACACAAATCACCAACAATGAATATATCTTAATATGATACATATGTAGTTAGTAAGGCGTTGCTATAACGATAATCGTTATATATATCGTTTCGAGTTTCATAATTCAATAGTCTCATTTTATGTATATAACTCATTGTTAATATACCTAATGAGATACTTACTTTTCATAATATCATGTTAGCTATATACATATCCATATATATATCATCATATAGTTTTTACAAGTTTTAACGTTCGTGAATCGCCGGTCAACTTGGGTGGTCAATTGTCTATATAAAGCTCATTTCAAATAATCAAGTCTTAACAAGTTTGATTGCTTAATATGTTGGAAACATTTAATCATGTAAATATCAATTTCATTTAATATATAATCATGGGATAATCATGGAAAAGTTCAGGTCACTACAGATGGTTTGTTCCGTATGTGTATTGATTATCGCGAATTGAACAAGCTCACAGTTAAAAACCGATACCCTCTTCCGAGAATTGATGATCTATTCGATCAGCTTCAGGGTTCGTCTGTTTATTCTAAGATCGATCTTCATTCCGGTTATCATCAACTGCGGGTTAAAGAATCTGATGTTCCGAAAACCGCATTCCGCACCCGTTATGGTCACTACAAATTTCTTGTTATGCCGTTCGGATTGACTAATGCACCTGCTGTGTTCATGGACCTCATGAACCGTGTGTGTAGACCCTATCTGGACAAATTCGTCATTGTTTTCATCGATGACATTCTTATTTATTTCAAGAGTGATGAAGAGTACGAAGAACATTTGAAGTTGGTGCTTGATTTGTTGAGGAAAGAAGAGATGTACGCTAAGTTCTCTACGTGTGCTTTCTGGTTAAGAGAAGTTCAATTCCTTGGACATGTTGTTAGTAAACAGGGAATACAAGTTGATCCTACCAAGATTGAGGCAATTGAGAAGTGGGAAATTCCGAAGACTCCTACTCAGATTCGTCAGTTTCTAGGGTTGGCAGGTTACTATAGAAGGTTCTTTCAAGATTTCTCTCGTATAGCGAAACCTCTGACTGCTTTAACGTACAAGGGGAAGAAGTATGAGTGGAAGGATGAACAAGAGACTACTTTTCAAACTCTGAAGAAAAAGTTAACGTCCGCTCCGATATTGTCACTACCTGAGGGTAATGACGATTTTGTTGTCTATTGTGATGCATCACGTCAGGGCTTTGGTTGTGTTTTGATGCAACGAAAGAAAGTCATCGCTTACGCGTCACGCCAGTTGAAGATCCATGAATAGAATTATACAACCCACGATTTAGAATTGGGAGCTGTTGTGTTTGCACTTAAGATTTGGAGACATTATTTATATGGGGTCAAAAGTACAGTGTACACTGATCACAAAAGTCTTCAACATATTCTTGATCAAAAACAGCTAAATATGAGGCATCGAAGATGGGTTGAGACGTTGAATGATTATGATTGTGAACTTTTATATCATCCAGGGAAGGCCAATGTTGTGGCCGATGCGTTAAGTCGAAAAGAGAGGGTTGAACCTCGCAGATTTAGAGCCTTGAACATGACAATTCGAACTAAACTCGCTAGGCAGATTCTTGAGGCACAACAAGAAGCCTTAAATGAGGAGAACTTCGTGAACGAGAAGTTCAGAGGCATGGCTAAGAAATTTAAGGTACGAGCAGATGGTACACGATTTTTCACGGGACGCCTTTGGGTTCTGTAACGACCCGTCAAAATCGCTATTGACGCGGTACGTTATTCATTGATTTCATAGTGAGGTTTTGACCTCTACATGATATGTTTTGTAAACATTGCATTCTTTTGAAAAGACAAACCATAAATGAATATCTAATTCCAAGGTTTTTGACATCTGTTGATTTCTACATACAGACAATCACCGTAAATAATTGTTTACAATAATACATCCGTTGACAATGCAGTCAAAATAAGATACATGGTGATGATTTTGTGAATGCAAAGTTTTCTCGAATAAAGCATGTATGACTCCATGCACATAGCTTGTATAACGTATAAGCAAACAACGGAAGACTTCTACGAACCTGAGAATAAACATGCTTAAAAGTGTCAACACAAAGGTTGGTGAGTTCATAGTTTTAATATTTCGCATACTCTATATATAAAGGTGAATCACAAGATTTTAGTTGTTTCATCCAAAACGTTTATCAAAATATTCTACGAAATTGAGCACTCTGGTAACTAAACTTAACGTATAATATAATAACTACCCCTGTTTTAACATACATGCAACCAAACATGTACAATACACGTAAACCAACGTGTACTAAACTCAAATAGCATACGTCCGCTTTATAGTTTAGGCTAGGGTCTCTATACCTGGAACGGACGGGGATGTCAAGTCCTATGGATCCATATACAACTACTCGCGCCCACCAGTTCTTATAACTGGCAGTTACTAGTTACCAAAGCTAAGGGATTTTCGGTTCAAACTCAGTGTAGAATTTATTATGTACTTGTGTCCATTGCGTTTAAAATAAAGTGCATGTATTCTCAGCGCAAAAATATTTAAAGCATTTAAAAAGGGATATATAAACTCACAGTTCAATATTGAGATTCAATATAGTAGGTAAATTGCGTAGATGTAATGATAGTAGACGACTGTATGGTTGACCTTGGATTCAAGAACAATACCCCCGAACAATACCCAATATTTTCTTAGTTATAATCGGTTTGAAACCCGAAAAACCTATCTATAATCTATTTATAGTATATTATTATTAATCTTGGAATTTAACTTGAAATTGTATGGATTAAATATAGAGATAAAAAAAAATATATATGATACGGAGTATGTTAATTTATTTGTGTGTGAGGTTCGGCAGATATATATATATATATATATATATATATATATATATATATATATATATATATATATATATATATATATATATATATATATATATATATATATATATATATATATATGTATGTACATATATATAATAAAATAATAAATATAATAATATAATAATTAAAGAGAATAAAACATGTTAAATTAAAAGCCGCCATCTTCCTATTCCATGTCGACGAGAAATGAATATCAAATTTTTAAAAATTAAAAAAAATCGTATATCTTAAATACTTTAGGGGTAAGTTATGTAACTTATAATTAATAATTTCTATCATGTCGTTTTCATGTGAATAGTAAATTAATTAATTTCGTTTCATTTACTATTCATATGAATAGTAAATGAATTAATTTTGATTCAACTATTTAAGTTACATTGTTGTACGTTGTGCTTTACAGCTTGTACATCTTTGATTTAATTGCGTTTTTCTTATAAATTAATAAAAATTACATCATAAAAATAAAACGATTAAATACGTAAAATTCTTAATTTGAAAATTGAATCATTCAATAGTAAATTTTTATCATTTCATATATAAATATTATTCGCATGTTTCCGTATATATATATATATACACACACACAATTATATAATTATCACAAGTTATGACGTTCATGAATCATCGGACAAACAAGATGGTCAACCGTTATATAAAACTCATTTACAAAAGTTTTAAAACTTGTCAAAATACATTGCTTATCATGACGAAAATATTAAATCATATAGAGAATTGGTTTAAATAAGTTGAAATTTTTCAGGTCATCACAGTACTCCCCGTTAAAGAAAATTTCGTCCCGAAATTTTGAAAGAGGTCGTCATGGTTGATCGTAAGAATATTTTTATGAAGAATATAAGTTGAAATTTAGAGTTTTATCACCATTGAGTAATATGGATAAAAAAATTCGATTACTCGAAGCGTATGAGAGAAGTTATCGTAAAAGAGTAAAATGATGAAATCAAAAATTCGTTTCAACTCTTGACGTAGTCACGGTTAATTTCCGAGATTTAAGGAAGTTAAACAAGATTTTCGTAATCTATATAAGATTTGATTAATAAAATTAGGATCCTCTTTGATTAAATGCGGTAACCTGCCTCGATTGCTATGTCCATTATTTCGCTATAAATCAACTTCTCCCGTCCCATTATTTTCATCACTCCTCCATCTTCTTCCTCATTTCATACTTTCCAAAAGATTGTGAAAATGCTTCATCCAGTTCTGATCTTTGATCTCATTCTGACTATCACCACAATCATCCTCCTATTCCAACTCCCACCGGAGGAATCTGTTTACTTCTACTTCGCTCTTGGGGTAGTGGTTTTCATAATCCTTCTTTGCATTTGTCTTTTCATAATTATTGATGTCTACGGTTAATGATCCCTTCTGTTTGCTGTGATTTATACTCCTATATTTCGAAGCTTTGTGCTATTGTTTTCTCTTCTCGACTTTGTGTGAAGCAAATAATGGTCCAGAATTCGTAGGTATGAAGTTTTGGATGAACATAACTAATGTTCTAAGAAAGAAATGGTAATAGCGCGATCTGACTTGTTAAATTACCAAAAAATCACAGAAAAGACCGAATCATCAAGAAAAATATTTTCTTAATATGTTTAGAGGTTAAATAGAATGAAAGAGTTATGTAACATGGTTCATGATGAGGGTATGATCTGTGAACCTTTATCATGTTTCATTAGAAACTCAGCATGACTTACTGTAATATAACCACGTTGGCCCGACGTCATTATATTATACTAACTCATGCTTCAATTCCCAACACTTCTCCAAAAATCATTCATAGTTTAAACACAAATTTTACAAAAGGATAGAAACTAAAACAGTTTCTTTTATGATGTAACATAGATAGCACGAGGAGATAGATGATTTCAGACAAGAATAATTATGAAGGTATCTTTAGAAATATCGAGGATATTTATACTTAAAGATACGAGATATCTTAGAATTTCTAAGATCGAAGGATGATGAAGAAGATTTGTCCGCAAAGGTTTAGAGTAAGGAGCAAGGTGTTCGCTAAAGACTTCAGCAGACACTGAATCATTTGGATTCTTTGAAGGCAGGTTTAGTCTTTGTGATTTGTTCGCAGCCTCCTTCATAGTTTGCTCAACCGTTTTTAGTACCAAATTTTCTCATTTTCTGAGCTTTTTCAACACACTATTCTTTATCATCAAACTTTTGACTGTTAGGGTCATTTACAGTTTTTGCTACTTCATCAGTTTTTTTTTAAATTCCAAGAATTGATTCGTAAACTGGGGTGCTTATTCAGAAATTCAGAATTGAAGTACGTAAGTCCAGAAGATAGACGTTATATGAATATATTACTGTTGATGTAGAAACGCTACAAAATTTGAGAATAACGATTGAAGCTTTTTAGTATGACAACTACCATTACAAGATGCAGATGAGTACATGATAGGGTTTCAATGAATAAATATAGTGACTTTTCGGAGAGGCTTAAGTCAAAGGGTAATGAAGTTGTTGGTACGTTTACTGTTAATATGGTGGAATATAAAAGGTTCTCCGGTAACAATGACATACATGGCAACACGTATATCAAGGTTATAATAAGGCTAATCCGAATGAAAAGGCGAAGTTGACTTATTGGAAGGGTGATTACACTGAATACCTTGAAAAGGAATTGCAAGGTTATTTTCGGTAATAACAACACCAATGGATCACAGATTCATGTTAAACTTCTATTTATGTTCCGGGAGTTTTCCAGGTGCATAACTATATGCATAAATCTTTCTTTTCGTAAACGTGTGGTTGGATCATCCTCTCGATTGTTTCTTAATTGAGGTGATTTCAAGAATCATGAAGGGTTTGAACATAGATTGTAATCATCAATATACATATGATGTTCTAGAATTTTGAATGATACAAATATTTTTCTGGGTTTTATGAATAGAAGTGATGTTCTGGCACAGTTTTGAAGTCAAAGTATAGCTTTGAAAGATGTAGGGATCTAAGAGTGACGCTATCTGTTATATCTTAACTTGGATTCTGGATTCTGATTTGTTTAAAATCAGAATATGTAATTAAATTTGAGTGAGAAAGGCTGTTCTGCTTTCTATGAAAGAATGTATATCGTTGTGAAAGTAATGAGTATGGTTAATGATTATCGAGTAATTTAAGAATGTACAATGTAACATATTAACGTGAAATCTAAATATTTCTCGAGTATTACTTGCCCGTTAAAATATTTTCACAATTAGTAGTTTATACAAAAAGAATCTTTATTACAATCTTTTTGAAAATATATGAATGTATATTTTCTTCAGATATAATACAGATTTAATGAGTTAATATTCTATTAAACTAGTTTGATTTTCAGCTGGAACTTAGAAATGAATAATCTCTGAAACATTAGAGATTACATAATCTTCGCAGTGTAATTCACTAGTGTAATCAATACTTCATTATTTATTCTTATTGATATTCCTCGGTGATGGATGTTGGTGCTCGTGGAATTCTTGTGAACTTCACAAGGCACGAATTTTTTTTTTTCTAGTAAGTTTTGAATACATCGATAATGAAAGTGTAACATCAAACATGTAATTAAGTAATACACTTGGTTTATTAGAAGATGAAATTCATTGAGTTGAAACAGAGATTGTAGTAAACGATGGTTAAGTCATACATCGTAGCATATTAGTAATATGAATTAACCGAGTAGTGCTTACCCTTAAAAATTCATACATAATATATATATATATATATATATATATATATATATATATATATATATATATATATATATGAATATAATATAAATTCTTTGGAAATAATAAGTTAATACTCCATAACTCGTTATTTCAATATAACCATTGGTGATTGTGTTGTCGATATCATCGGTGGTTATGGAGCTGGTGGAGCTGGTGGTGCTACAGGTGTTGCTGGTGATACTGATGGTGATGCTGGTGATACCGCTGGTGGCGCTTGTATAACAAGTCTAGCTTGTAAGTCACACACCATTCTTGTCAGGGTTTCCTCTATCATCTCTATCCATCTACTCATCTGGTTTACGGTTAGAACTAGAATAAGTAATCTCTAAAACTTTTAGAAACTACATATTCTCTGCAGAATATTTCTTCAATGAAGTGATGAATTAATACTTCATCGTTTGTTGTTGTTGGTACTCCTTGGTACCTATGGTGCGTATGATGTTGATGCTCGAGGTATAGATTGTGATGTGGAGGTGGTTGTTAGTGGTGGTAATGATACTGTTGGTGTTGATGATGGTGGTACTTTTGATGCCGGTGATGCTGCTGGTGCTTGTGGTATTGAGGCTTGCGATGTGGATGTTGTTGGTGGTACTGGTGTTGTTGCTGGTGCTTATAATATTTGCACCATATTCTCCAACTCCACTACTCAAGCGCGAAGATCGTTGACTTCTTCTATTACACCGGGATGATTGGCGGTTCAAACGAGCGGATGAATAAGATTTATAATAGTAGATGTTACGTAATCGTTGCGAGCTATTCTGGAAATGAGGGTGAAAATGGTGTTACGGATTGGTTCGCCGGTAAGTGCTTCAGGTTCTTCGCCTAGAGGGAAATCTGGTGGATGGAAGGGATCACCATCTTCTTGTCTCCAATAATTAAGTAGATTACGAACACATCCCCAATTCATCCAGAATAGATGATGGCTAATTGGTTGAACCATTCCGGTTACACTGCTTTTGAAGCTTAGGTAGAAATCCATATCGGAAGATCTATCGGAATCTGAGGAATTCGGACTAGATGCGGGATCCATCTTATATAATCAGGGAAATGATTTTTGATGTGAAATAGATTATATGACTTAGATTGGTATTCTTCAATACATATTTTACATATGTATATGTAATACCAAAATCCCATAAATTACGGAGGAATCTTCAGAACATGTCAGGCAAAGTTTACAGTAACAGATATGCTAAGATATGAATTCGTCTGTACACTATCTATGCAATAAATGCAGAAAAACGTGTCTAGACTGAAGAATGATAAGTGTGTAATTTCCGACAAGAAATGATAAGCAAAAAGTAAAAACAAATACGGTCATAGTCCAGAATCACTAATGCATCCTAACAATTACCAGTCAAACACACTAATGAAAATTCTGGTTCCCTATGACCTCAAGCTCTCATACCAACTGTAACAACCCGTCAAAATCGCTATTAACGTGGTACATTATTCATTGATTTCATAGTGAGGTTTTGATCTCTACATGATACGTTTTGTAAACATTGCATTCTTTTGAAAAGGCACACCATAAATGAATATCTAATTCCAAGGTTTTTGACATCTGATGATTTCTACATACAGACAATCACTGTAAATAATAGTTTACAATAATACATCCATTGACAATGCAGTTAAAATAAGATACATGGTGATGATTTTGTGAATGCAAAGTTTTCTCGAATAAAGCATGTATGACTCCATGCACATAGCTTGTATAACGTATAAGCAAACAACAGAAGACTTCTAGGAACCTGAGAATAAACATGCTTAAAAGTGTCAACACAAAGGTTGGTGAGTTCATAGTTTTAATATTTCGCATACTCTGTATATAAAGGTGAATCACAAGATTTCAGTTGTTTCATCCAAAACGTTTATCAAAATATTCTACGAAATTGAGCACTCTGGTAACTAAAATTAACGTATAATATAATAAGTACCCCTGTTTTAACATACATGCAACCAAACATGTACAATACACGCAAACCAATGTGTACTAAACTCAAATAGCATATGTCCGCTTTATAGTTCAGGCTAGGGTCTCTATACCTGGAACGGACGGGAATGTCAAGTCCTATGGATCCATATACAACTAATCGCGCCCACCAGTTCTTATAACTGGCAGTTACTAGTAACCAAAGCTAAGGGATTTTCGGTTCAAACTCAGTGTAGAATTTAGTATTTACTTGTGTCCATTTCCTTTAAAATAAAGTGCATGTATTCTCAGCCCAAAGATATTTAAAGCATTTAAAGAGGGATCTATAAACTCACAGTTCAATACTGAGATTCAATATTGTAGGTAAATTGCGTAGATGTAATGATAGTAGACACTGTACGGTTGGCCTTGGATTCAAGAATAATACCCCCGAACAATATCCAATATTTTCTTAGTTATAATCGGTTTGAAACCCGAAAAACCTATCTATAATCTATTTATGGTATATCATTATTAATCTTGGAATTTAACTTGAAATTGTATGGAGTAAATATAGAGATAAAAAAAATATGATACGGAGTATGTTAATTTATCTGTGTGTGAGGTTCGGCAGATATGCATATATATATGTACATATATATAATATAATAATAAATATAATAATATAATAATTAAAGAGAATCAAACGTGTTAAATTAAAAGCCGCCATCTTCCTATTCCATGTCGACGAGAAATGAATATCAAATTTTTAAAAATTAAAAAAAGTCGTAGTTCTTATATACTTTAGGGGTAAGTTATGCAACTTATAATTAATAATTTCTATCATGTCGTTTTCATGTGAATAGTAAATTAATTAATTTCGTTTCATTTACTATTCATATGAATAGTAAATGAATTAATTTTGATTCAACTATTTAAGTTACATTGTTGTACGTTGTGCTTTACAGCTTGCACATCTTTGATTTAATTGCGTTTTTCTTATAAATTAATAAAAATTACATCATAAAAATAAAACGATTAAATACGTATAATTCTTAATTTGAAAATTGAATCATTCAATAGTAAATTTTTATCATTTCATATATAAATATTATTCGCATGTTTCTGTATATATATATATATATATATATATATATATATATATATATACACACACACACACACACACACACAATTATATAATTATCACAAGTTATGACGTTCGTGAATCGTCGGACAAACAAGGTGGTCAACCGTTATATAAAACTCATTTACAAAAGTTTTAAAACTTGTCAAAATACATTGCTTATCATGACGAAAATATTAAATCATATAGAGAATTGTTTAAATAAGTCGACATTTTTCGGGTCATCACAGGTTTCGAAATTTGGCGATCTGCGACAACTTGTTTTAGATGAGGCTCATAAGTCTAGGTACTCCATTCATCCTAGTTCAGGAAAGATGTATCATGATCTTAAGGAGCTATATTGGTGGCCTAATTTGAAAAATGATGTGGCTACGTATGTGTCTAAGTGTTTGACATGTGTTAAGGTTAAAGCCAAACATCAGAAACCGTCTGGACTTTTGGTGCAACCTGAGATTCCCGAGTGGAAGTGAGAAGGTATTACGATGGACTTTATTACGAAATTACCGAGAGTAGTGGGTGGTTATGATACCATTTGGGTGATTGTTGACTGACTCACAAAGTCAACTCATTTCTTGCCGATTAAGGAAACATATTCGATGGAGAAGCTTACCCGCTTATATTTGAAGGAAATTGTTTCAAGACATGGTGTTCCTGTATCTATTATTTCAGACCGAGACAGTCGATTTACATCGAGGTTTTGGCAATCCTTACAAGAAGCTTTGGGAAAAAAATTGGATATGAGCATCGCTTATCATCCACAGTCGGATTTTCAGAGTGAAAGGACCATTCAAACGTTAGAGGACATGTTACGAGCGTGCGTTATTGATTTTGGTAATGGTTGGGATAGATATTTGCCATTGGCTGAATGTTCCTATAATAACAGCTATCATGCAAGTATTAAAGCCACACCGTTTGAGGCTCCGTATGGTAGAAAGTGTACGTCTCCTATCTGTTGGAATGAGGTTGGGGATGCTCAACTCACAGGCCCAGAGATTATTCATGAGACTACCGAGAAGATCGTACAGATTAAAAAAAGGTTGAGAACCGCCAGAAGTCAGCAAAAGAGTTACTCCGATGTTAGAAGAAAGGATATAGAATTTCAAGTTGGTGATCGTGTTATGTTGAAGGTATCACCTTGGAAGGGTGTAGTACGATTTGGTAAAAGATGAAAGTTGAATTCTCATTTTGTTGGACCGTTTGAGATTACAAAGAGGATTGGACCCGTGGCATACCGTTTGAAATTGCCATAAGAACTTAGTGCCGTTCATGACGTTTTTCATGTGTCGAATTTAAAGAAGTGTTTGGCTGAGGCCAATGAAACTATTCCTCTAGATGAACTTCATGTTGATAAATAACTCCATTTTATTGAGGAACCTATTGAAATTATAGATCGAGAGGTTAAGACATTCAAGCAGAGTAGAATTCCTATCGTCCGAGTTAGATGGAATGCCAAAAGCGAACCCGAGTTCACTTGAGAACGTGAAGATCAGATGAGGCAGAAGTACCCACATTTTTTCCCAGATGACGAGTCAACCCCTGCACCTGCTTAAATTTCGGGACGAAATTTCCGTAACGGGAAGGTACTGTCACGACCCTACTTTTTCTATTTTCTTTTACCGTTTATTATTTAACGTCCATTAATTGGTATTCATACCACGTCATTTCTATAACCTATATTATTATTTTGTAATAATATATTAATTATTATGTGTTATGTGAATATTTGTATTCATATTTTAAATTGTACGTTTCTACGTGTCGTGGATTTCTATCCGGCGAATCTTATCGGTTTTCAAACCAACGGTCAAACTTTTGGGATTTTTAAATCCAAATTATTTTAAATATGATATTTTGATGTTATATGATTATATATAGTGTTTATATATTTTATTTGTCGCGTATATATTATCTCTCCGAATAATTAATCGCGTAGTAGCGTTTTCACGTTTGGGGCTTTGATCGGGCATTCGGGCCACAAGTAAACTATCATTTAACAAAATTGGGCCATGGGACCCACCCCCTCACACCCATTCGTCCGAACACTCCCAAGGGGAGGGAGTGTTGGCTCTTTTGCTCCCACTTTTTGCAATTCATTTCATTTCATCAAAACCTAGCTTTCATATATTTCTCCCATCTCTCCCTCTTTCTCCCTTTTGGCCGTCGCCTACTACCACCATCATCATCATCATCATTTGATCATCAAAACTTGCTTGGATCATCCAATTGATTACATAATCGAATTGATCTCTTCACTCTCTACGCGTTCATATCTCTTGATTATTGGTTAGTGTATAAACCCTAACTCTATCTTTTTGATTTTTAATTAATTTTTATATTTTGATGATTATTATGATGGTATAGTACTTGTGGATTGTTGGATTAATGATTGTATGCATAGAATCACTCGTTATTACATGTTTTTAGTTTGTTTGATTTTGGAAAGCGGACTAATTGATCATTTCTGTACACTTAACTGATGTTTTTGATAAAATAAGGTATTTAGATGAGTTCCTCTTATCAAGACATTGATTTTAGACTCTGGATTCATGTTATTTCGATTCCCGGAACTTAAGTTATGCATAAAATGGTGTTTTCATGGAATTAAAGTATAAAAATGAATGTATTCAGTTTTGGTTCGATTTGTGACCACTTTTGGAGTCTCTAGGGTGTACTAGTATGTTAGGATTGATTGTTGTATGAACATTCATGTTCGGGTCATCGAAATCCGAGCCACGGATCACCCGGTATGACTAAAACAAGATTTTGAACGGATTAAAGTTCCAAGTTGAATTATGGCTGTTGGTCACGACTTATGGACTGATTTTGGGGTGTTATTGAGTGCACTAATGTGTCGGGTGGTTTGGTTAGGCGTGGATATATATAAGACTCGCCGAAAACCGACACCCGGGGCTCAAGTTATGACCCGATGAACTTTTAATTAAAACTTATAGTTATAAAATGGAACTTATGACAAATAATGATTTTCATTATTATTAAAGTACTTATGATATAAAATTAATTATTTTAATTTAATACTTATGATATATATATTTATTATATCATTTATTAACTACATTATGATTTAATTAAACATTTAATTAAACATTTAATTAAACTTTTGATTAATAATACTTCTATTATTAATGAAAAATACTTATGATAAGTATTAAACTTATGATATGATATTATTATCATAAGACTTATAATAAGGATTAATTAATTATTTAATTATTATAAGGCTTAGTTATTATTTAATTATAATTTAATTATTAAATACTTATGGTTTAATAATTATAATTAAATACTTATGATATGATTAATAATTCATTATTAATTAATAATACTTATGATATGATTAAAAACTTATTGTTAATTAATAATATTTATGTTATGATTAATATTTAGTTAACTAATTAAATACTTATGTTATATTAATTATATCATTTAAACTTATGTTAACTTATTAATTAATTTAATTTAATTAAACTTATGATATGACATGATTATGACATGATTATACATATATAACTTTAAATAACATTATAACTTATATTATTAACATAATATACACTTTAAAATTCAACGTTGACTATGTTTGACCAAGGTTGACTTTTGAATTGACTTTCGGTTAACTTTGACTTTCAGTTGACTTTTGTTGACTTTCTAATTAAGGAAACTTTCCTAAATAAAAAAAACTTTCTAAAAATACAAACCTTCTAATTATAGAAACTTTCCTAATATAGTAACTTTCTAAATATGGAAACTTTCCAAAAATAGAAACTTTTCAAAAATAGAAACTTTTCAAAGATAGAAACTTTCCAAAAATAGAAACTTTCCAAAAATAGAAACCTGCTAAAAATAGAAACTTTCAAAAGAAGAAAGTAGGTGTTATACGCTATCCTGATCATACCGGAACATACTGAGTGTTGTTCTATGTTTACTTGCAACAAGTACTATAGCTGTCATACTAAGACTTGACCTATGTTAGTTGATGTTTGTGATGGGTAGTACGAAATACTATTAATTTTATTACGAAATACTATTAAATACGATACAATTTTACACAAGTTATTTATTTATTTATTGAATGGATATACCTAAACCTTGCTACAACACTTATAGGCAGTGTACCTTATCGTAGAGTAGTGTAGTTTTTAGTAAGTCAGGTTCGTTCCACAGGGAGCTAGCGAGCTAGCTGAGTTTAACGCTATATATATTTTAAACTATATTTGTGTGTGTATATATATATATATATATATATATATATATATATATATATATATATATATATATATATATATAAGTAGTATTATTATTATTATAAAAAGGGGGGGGGGGGTTTACCGTTTAATGACCGGTTTGTCGATTTTACATCTTAAGTCACAATTAAAACCTAATGTAAAATATTAAATATAAATACAATTTAATTTAAAGCGTAAAGTAAATAATGATAATTAAAAGTGCGATAATTTAAATGTGAGATAATATAAAGTACGATAAATAAAATGACAATAAATAAAAGTACGATGAGATATAAATTAAGAGAATTATGCTTATTTAAACTTCCGTAATCATGATGTTTGACGTGTTGATTTTAATTTATTACCAAGGGTTAATTGTCCTTTGTCCTGGATTATTCGATTTGTCTATCTGGTTTTTGTCCATAATATTCCATCGGTCATAAATATAAAGTGCGAGTGTCCTCGTCAAATTACCCTTATACCCGAAGTGAAATATTCCAACTAATTGGGGACTTAAACTGTACCAAGGTCTTAATACTTTGTTAATAATTACACCAGATTATCGACTGCGTGTAACCCAAGGTTTTAATACGTTGTTAACAATTACACCAAGTGTCCTTGTATGTAATCCACCCCTGTTTTAATGAGTCCATTGACTATTAATCCATTCCCGTGTCCGGTTAAATGAACGATTATTAGTACTTATAAATATCCCGCCCATCGTATCCGATTGAGTGTATGTGGTTATTTATAGATACGTTAAATTGTAAATCTCTATATTAAATTAACTAAATATCATTCAGTTAAACAAATATAAAGCCCATTAATAGCCCATAGTCCAATTTCCATAAGTGTCGATCTTTTGTCCAAACCCAAATTATTGTCCGAAGCTCAATAACCCCGTCTTTAATATTTAGTCCAACATCACGATTACTTCGGCTTAAATAAACATAATAATAACTTAGCTACGAGACATTAATTTAAAAAGGTTGAGCATAACTTACAACGAGTATAAATCGCGTAGTGTTACACGGACAGAATTTCTACTTACAAACTTAAAACATTCGCCACTATAACCTTATTATTATTAACTTAATATTAAAATTAAAATTATAAAATATAAATGTATATTTATTGAGAGATAGAGAGTAATTGAGAAAAAATAGTGTGTGTAAACTCGTCGCCCAAACTTGCAATTTATAGGACCTGGCCAGTACTTTACTACCATGCGATCACATGGGTTTAAGGCACCCAGGCCATGCGATCGCATGGCCTCCTGATCCAGCTCACAATCACTTGTCTTCTTGTTTGCCGACGGTTTTTAATAATATAATATAATATATATATATATATATATATATATATATATATATATATATATATATATATATATATATAATTTTATATAATTATATATATATTATATTATATTCATGTGCATAGTTGACTTGTAATTTTAGGCCCGTTGTGTCGCGCGTTGATAGTTGGTTCATGTCCCGATTCCGGATTTTTGAACGTCCTTTCGTACGCTTAGATATCTTGTACTTTGCATTTTGCGGCTTGTACTCTTGTAAATTTGAGACGTTTCTCATCAATAAATTGAACCACTTGGATTGTACTTTGTACTTTTTAGAGTTTTGGTCATTTGCGTCTTCAAATCGTCGATTCTGTCTTTTGTCTTCACCTTTTATTATTTAAACGAATATCACTTGTAAATAGAACAATTGCAACTAAAAGCTTGTCTTTCTTGAAGGATAATGTTATGAAATATATGTTCGTTTTTAGCATTATTAAATATTCCCACACTTGAGCATTGCTTGTCCTCAAGCAATATAGAACTTGAATATAACTTTACTAGAATCACTTCTTTATTCTTCACACTTTGTACATCAGTGATTTTGATACGGCGGTATGAACAATGATAGTAACGTTGTGGTTTACAGTCCCACATGACTATAAAAATTTAGATCCTTTAGGAAATTGGATATTTATGAAAATTTTTGATCTTTTGAAAATTCAATCTAGCTTTTACCCTAGATAAGTTTTCCGGAATAACCCTTCATCGGTGTTTGCAAAATATTTTTGTGGGTTTTGTGGGTTTCAGATTTGAAAATTTTAGCTCAAAACTTATGGTTTTGTGTCACCCACTTGCTAACCTTGTATTAGGAAAGCAACATGTCCAGTATACTTGCTCCGTATATTACCTTTCGGTAAACTACCGTCCGGTTGTAAAGGAAAGCGTTGAACAAGCAACTTTTAAGGCAATGTCTAATGACATGCTTTTAATTATGGTATATATCGTGTCAGATGCAATTACTATCCTTTGTAGGAGCAATAGCAAAGATCTCCCTATAGTTTTTCGGTCTGGCACAAGGTCCTGTCTTTGACCATCCTATGCAACCACCGTTCTTACGGTTGACACCCGATTTGGTTCAGGTGACCTAATGAATTCCGGTGAATTCTTAGGATTTTACGTTCAATGGTAATGAACGCATTGAAAATAGGTTTTCAGAAAATAAATCGGTCTGTAATTTTGATCAAAATATTTTCTCGTTCAAGCTCGAGTTTAGATATCATTGAATTCTATGAGTTTGTAATTCACAATCTTTAAGTTCAATCTCAAGGATTGAGTAATATCAGGCTTAAAAGCTGATTTTTTTTCTTTAAGGAGATTACCCTTTCTGGAGATCTGATTCATTAGTCTTATAAGCTAATTTGCATGGTGTCCCCCCATTGTACGAGACAGATCCTCTCATGGTTAGGATAAGTCTGACCACTTGGCGACCCTGTTTGATGCTAAGGTCCGTGGATTTCCAGCTGATTTTAGATAAAACTTTTCAAGGTTTTTCGTAGACTCTACAACTGGTCTGGACGACAACTTCCTGACCTAAATCAAGAAGCGCGTGTCTTTTTATCGGAAGACTTTACTTCCTTTTAAATTCCATTTATATTACAATAAACTGGTTAAAACTGATTAATATCGTTCAAAACAAAAGTATCTTCAATTATTTGTACAAAAATATGTGATATATGTTTTAAATAACTTGGTAAATTTTTCCCACACTTGGCTTTTATTTTTCTTTCTTTGCCTTTTTATTCTCTTCTATTCCATTTTAAATGAATTCAAGCGTTTTGAGTTGTTTCTCAATTTATGTCCTTTCCGAGGTAACAATAATTTCGGTGTTAACACCTAGTTTTATCGTTCATAAATATGTATAAACATGATTTTGAGTTCATTTAGTTGAAATTTTTTTAAAAATTTTACTAGAAGTGAGTAGTCAGTATATAAGACTAGGGCTGTTCTTTATTATCAGAGAGCACTAGATTCTAATACAACTACTACGTTACTAGTAAAGTTTAACGGTGGCTATTAAACCAAGTGTATAAGTCAAATTTTTTTTAAACCGAAAGAATTTAATCTCTTCCCACACTTAAGATCTTGCAATGCCCTCATTTGCAAGAAATCAGTAACAATTTAAATTATTGAGGGTGATTAGCGTAGAAAAATGATTAAATTTTACCAAAGTTTCCAAACATATTATTCTTTGTTTGAATGATAGATGGTGCACTTCATTTGTTCATTCCTGCAGTTGTTATTTCACATATATTTTTCGTCTTGTCATCAAAATTAGTTGCTTTTGCTGAACTTAATGCCAATCTTTGAAAGTTCGTTGTTTTACCCTGTTGTGTACATGAGATAAAATACATACAATACAAATATAAACATGCATGGTATTTTGAAATGAGACTTAATATCCCACTTTCAAATTACAAAAATGAAATATTAGTACAAAATAATAAAAATGTTAAACATTACATAAAAGTATTAAAATGTTAAATGCTTAACATAAATAGATAAAAATAATAAAAGATAAGAAATCACCAATGGAACACTCTCAATTTGGATATGGATTCCAGTTCATATCATCGCTCGGGTTCCATGGTTAGTGATAGGTGTACTGATAGGCTTGATTGGGGTCGTACAGGTCAAAGGGTGGTCGCATGTCGGGCTGATGTGGTGGATAGTAAGCTGGCCGAGTCGGGATGTAGTTATGTGGTACCTGATATGATAGCTGGCTCATGATTTGGTGCTGATGAACTTGCCAGCTATCGTGTTGGCGTTGCCTGGATTGATCATACTCATCCGCAGCTCTCCACTTCTCATACTGATGATGCCTAGCCTGGTTATTCATTTCCACCTCATCTACATGCTGATAAACATCAGTATAACTACCCTAATGACATCCCTAATGTCATCTGCTTCCTCCATCTCCTCATCCGAACCCCTCTCTACCTGTGGATGAGTGCCCTGATATGGTATTGGCATATTGTTCCTCCGTTTTAGTACCTTTGCACCTTGATAAACCTGCAAGCCTATTCTCTCGTCTTGTTCCTCAATCTCTACCATCGGACCCCCATGCTCTTTATCTACACCTAAGTACTCTCCAATGAGAGTAACAAAAATACCTCCCCTATAATACTTCCTGCTTGCATACCCTCAACAACTTTAGACAAATAGTGGCCTACGCAATAAGGAATGTTAACAAAGCTCCTCGGGTCCCGAATACACTTAAGGTAAAATAAATTGTTTAGGGTCATTTTCTCTTTGTTTCTACCCCATTGTGTAATTGAGTTTGCTAAAAATCTATGTATTACCCGGAGCTCTGCTCTGTCAATATCTAAGTAGGAGTGTCTTGCATCCCGCGTAAATTTCCTAAATTGTGACATATGCCTCCATATGGCGTTAGCGTCAAAATTCCTATCTACTCTTTCACCTTCAGCAATTAAACTATTACAATCAGGTGTAATAATCTCAGTGGGGGTGTAGATCAGTAAATCTCTAGCCATGTCTAACATGGACATTCTGTACATTGTACCTCCTAAAAGAAATCTAATAAAACTTTTATCTCCTAACATAGTAACTTCATTATTTAACTCTATAGTGCTAAGCAATTCAACACACCATTCTCTATATATAGTTCTACCCGTAGTAAATAGGCGGATCCAATCGTTAAATGTAGAGCTACCATACCTCTGGACTAGTAAACCTCTAACCGAATTGGCTAGGCCAACCGCTTCCAAAGGCTCCCAATCGATTACCCGAGGCATTTCAATATTTTTGTGGTAAAGAATGTGCATGTTCTTTTGAAATTTCGGGTATTCTGTCCAACAACGATCGAATCTTAGGTTGGGATGTAACTGTTGGTCATCGATAAGTGGGTGCATAATCCTCGGGTGAGGCTGAAATTGACGATAATGAGTGTAAAACAGTGGTTCCGGCTCATGATATAGCATGTGTTGATCATAATGTTGTTGTTGTTCAGGTTGTGGTTCCGGTTGTGGTTCTTGATCTGGTTCTTATTCAGGTTGTCTAGACGATGATGCACCATCAGTATCGGTATTTCTCTGCAAAACACATTAAACACAAAATTTGTACATCCAAATATGCATTAGTGTTAGCAGAATAACAAATTAAAACAATTACAATAACATGTTTAATCCATATTAAACTTATACTCATTTTCATATTTTTATCAATTCTACAATTTTTTAAATAAGCATATATGAAAAGGTATACAAAGTTCATAAACATTCATCTCAAATAACATGTTAAAATAACATTACTAGCAATTAAACAAGTTTCAAATGGCATCCATATCAAAATAATCAAGTTCATGAATTTTAGACTTAAAAAATCCACTTTGATGCTCAAAAATTATGTTTAGGATCAAGGTTTGGATCATTTAGCAACCTAAACAAGTTACACTACTTAATTTAGCAATAATTTATAACAAAAATTGGCCATAACCTGTTTATATCAAAAAGCCCCAAATTGCTCAAGAACATAAACCCTAGATTTCTAAAAAATTTGAAGTTTAAGGCTTCAAATCATGACAAATAGCATCAATCTAGGTTATACAAGCATAATATACTAACAATTTAACTCTAATTAAGCTAGAAATCATCAAAATTAAATTAGGACAATTAATTATAATTATCACAAAAATTAGAAAATTTATGAGTTTATGGGTGAAATTTCTACCTTTTTGCTTCCCCATCTGAAGAAAGGCATGATTAGAGCGGATTATAGTAATGAATTTCGTGAATTTTAGTAAAAAATGGTGAAATTTGAGAGTGTTTGAGAGTATTTTCGTATGTATGTGTGTGTTAAATGTGGGAGACAGAAGCAACTCGCTACATTTTATAATACTGACCTGTCCAGGGTTCCCTTGCGATCGCTTGGGTTCCCCTTGCAAACCCCATGCGATCGCATGGGGTGTGGGTTTATTTTTTTTTTATTAAACCTTTAACTTATAAAACAATTAATTAATTAATTTTAAAATTTTGAGTTCTTTGATATTTAGAATGAGGTCGTTTCGGTACGTTCACCTAGTTCGTCCCTCGCCAAAATTTTTAAATTTTCCATTTTTAAAGCGTTATTTTAAAAGAAAAGATTTTTGAGTTTTTTTTTTTATTTTATGTTTTTGGCATACTTTAAATCAATAAGATTAAAATAATGGTAACAAAATTTTTCGTCCCGCCCTTGGGTAAAGCAATTTCGGTTCACGACCTAGTCTTCAACTCACGACGAATTTTAGATATCAAATTTTTAACTTAATGAAATAAAGTAAATTTTTGTTTTTAAATTCACACCAAACTTAATTTTAAAATGCATATTAATAAAATTTCATATTATTAATATTTATATATTTTAGTTTTACAAAACTTACATTTAAAATAAAATAGTTATATATTAATCTTTTAAAAACAAGGTAAAATGAAAACAAAAATCTTTTTGGTCTTTTATCTCACTTTAATCAACCAAATATTAACAAAAATATACGTCCCTCTTTTGGGTAAAGTAATTTCGGCTATATTACCTAGTTTTACTCCTGACGAATTTCTGAAATATTTTGGATTGATTGATTAAAGATATTTATATCTTATGAATAAACGGTAAATTTCACAGTGACGAATTAAATTTTTGTATGATATCAATAATTTCGGTTTATTATACCTAATTTTATTGAATATCAATTTAATACTTTATAGCGAACGATTCAGCGTTTATTATCAAAAGGTTAAAAGCAATAAATAAAAAAAATAAAAATTGTACATACTTACCTATTGAGATAGAATTCTCAAAGACCTGCTTTAGTCGACTCATAAGAGAGTCGTTCGATTTGGTTTTCCATAGTTTCATAAGCGTAACCTCGAATTTTCAATAACTTTTCTTCTAAACATATGAATGGTCATTCTCTGCATAAAGTAACAAACTCGGTATTGGAATGTATCTGATTGTTAGAACATTTCCCTTCATGTGACCATTTTCCGCATTTATGACATCTTTCAAGGTGTCGTGCTCTTCTTTTTGTTGCAAATTTTGATTTTCCTTTACCAAAATGTATCTTATTATGATTCTTCCTGAGTTCTTTCCTTACTTCATCCATTTTGCCTCTTATGAATGATAGCAGTTCACTCGGAAAAGTGTTAATCATAGCGTGTAGTAGTAGACCATGGTTCAAATCAAAGGAATTCTTCATCTCGTAAAACCTATAAAACAAAAATTCAGAATGGATGGAGAAGAATAGTTCTTTAGGGTCAGCTAGGGAAAGACCATTCGGATTCCATTTTCAAAAACTACACGAAAACAGAACATCTAACTCTAACAGAAATTCATAATCTTAAAATATTCGAATCTTCCCACACTTAGTTAGCTGTGGTGTCGAAATTGTGATTAACATCATCTTCAACTTTCATTGGATTATCTATGTAATATTTAACTCTGAGACCATTAACTTTAAATTCAA
Source organism: Rutidosis leptorrhynchoides (assembly GCF_046630445.1). Taxonomy (NCBI): domain Eukaryota; kingdom Viridiplantae; phylum Streptophyta; class Magnoliopsida; order Asterales; family Asteraceae; genus Rutidosis; species Rutidosis leptorrhynchoides. Next base: position 77,639,312 of record NC_092341.1, on the reverse strand, counting down.
TCCCATTTTGAATTTATTAACTCTACTGTTCCGTATGGGAAAACTCTTTTGACTATGAATGGTCCAGACCATCTTGATTTCAATTTTCCAGGAAATAGCTTGAATCGTGAATTGAAAAGAAGAACTCTGTCTCCTTCCTTGAATTCTTTTGAACTTCTTATTCTTTTATCATGCCATTTCTTCGTTCTTTCCTTATAGATTAACGAATTTTCATATGCATCATGTCTTAATTCCTCGAATTCGTTTAGTTGACTTAATCGTAGACATCCGGCTTCATGCAAATCAAGATTACATGTCTTCAAAGTCCAAAAATGCTTTGTGCTCAATTTCTACTGGAAGGTGACATGCTTTTCCGTAAACAAATTTAAAAGGTGTGGTACTAATTGGAGTTTTGTAGGTTGTTCTAAAAGCCCAGAGTGCATCCTCCAATTTCATGGACCATTCATTCGGATTTGATCCTACGGTTTTCTCTGGAATACGTTTTAAAGCTCGGTTGGTGTTTTCAACTTGTCCACTTGTTTGTGGATGATAAGCGGTTGAGATTTTACGAGTTACTCCATATCTTTTGAGAACTTTCTCAAGTTGATTATTACATAAATGAGTACCCCGATCACTTATTAAAGCTTTCGGTGTTCCGAACCTTGCAAAAAGACGTTTTAAGAAGTTGACTACAACTCGTGCATCGTTAGTTGGGAGAGCTTGTGCTTCCGCCCATTTAGATACATAATCAATGGCAACGGGAATGTAGAGATTATTATGAGATTTTGGAAATGGACCCATAAATTCAATACCCCAAACGTCGAATACTTCACATACTTGAATGACATTTTGTGGCATTTCATCACGTTTGACTTATTTTTTCGGCCCTTTGACAAGCATCACAGGATTTACAAAGAAGGTGTGCGTCTTTGAAAATTGTAGGCCAATAGAATCCAGCGTCGTAGACTTTTCTTGCTGTGAGTTGAGGCCCATAATGCCCTCCTGTTGGTCCTGTGTGACAATGGTTTAAGATTTGACTAGCTTCATCTCCGAATACGCATCGGCGTATTATTCCATCGGGACAACTTTTAAACAAATGTGGATCTTCCCAAAAATAGTGTTTTATATCACTAAAGAATTTCTTTCGTTTTTGGTACGACAACCCTTTTTCAAGGAATCCACATACTAAGTAGTTTGCATAGTCTGCAAACCATGGAATTTCATTATAATCGATCTTCGATAGATATTCATCAGGAAAGTTGTCTTGTATGGCCAATTCATTTAGAACTTCTAATTCAGGGTTTTCAAGGCGAGAAAGATAATCAGCGGCGGGTTTTTCTGCTCCCTTTTTGTCTCGAATTTCAATATTAAATTCTTGTAAGAGTAAGATCCAACGGATTAATCGTGGTTTGACATCTTGTTTTGAAAATAGGTATCTAAGAGCAGAATGGTCGGTATAGGCCACCGTTTTTGCTAGAACGAGATATGAACGAAATTTGTCAAAAGCAAAGAAAATAGCAAGGAGTTCTTTTTCAGTAGTTGTGTAATTCGTTTGTGCTCCTTGTAACGTCTTACTAGCGTAATAAATAGGTTGAAATTGTTTTTCAATTCTTTGTCCTAAAACGGCTCCCATTGCAAAATCACTTGCATCGCACATGAGTTCAAACGGTAGATTCCAATTTGGAGTTATCATGATCGGCGCATTAGTGAGTTTTTCTTTAAGAATATTAAAAGATTTGATGCATTCATCTGAAAAGATGAATGGAGCATCTTTTTCTAGGAGTTTATTCATAGGAGTGACAATTTTAGAAAAATCTTTTATGAAACATCGGTAAAAACCGGCATGCCCTAGAAAACTCCTAACTCCTTTAACATTGGTGGGATGTGGAAGTTTAGCAATTACATCTACTTTAGCTCTATCCACTTCAATTCCTTCCTTTGAATTTTATGACCAAGAACGATGCCTTCTTTAACCATGAAATGGCATTTCTCCCAATTAAGTACTAGATTTGATTGCTCGCATCTAATAAGAATTCGTTCAAGATTAACTAGACATGTTTCAAAAGTATCACCGAAGACTGAAAAGTCATCCATGAAAACTTCCATGCATTCTTCTATCATGTCGTGAAAAATTGCCATCATGCACCTTTGAAAGGTCGCAGGGGCGTTGCAAAGTCCAAATGGCATGCGTTTGTAAGCAAAAGTACCATAAGGGCATGTGAACGTGGTTTTCTCTTGGTCTTCGGGTGCTATTGGAATTTGAAAATATCCGGAAAAACCGTCAAGGAAACAATAGTAACTATTTCCGGCTAATCTTTTCAACATTTGATCAATGAAAGGTAAGGGAAAGTGATCTTATCTGGTGGCTTCATTTAATTTTCTATAATCAATACAAACACGCCATCCTGTTACAGTCCTAGTAGGAATAAGCTCATCTTTTTCATTTGTGATGACAGTCATGCCATCCTTCTTAGGTACGCATTGAAATGGGCTTACCCATGGACTATCAGAGATTGGATAAATTAAATCTGCAGCGAGCAGTTTAATAATTTATTTCTTAACAACATCTTGCATATTAGGATTTAGTCTTCGTTGCCGTTGCACATAGGTTTTATGACCTTCTTCCATAAGGATTTTATGTGTGCAATACAAAGGACTTATGCTTTTAATGTCATGAATCTTCCATGCAATAGCTGGTTTATGAGCTTTTAGCACAGAAATGAGTTGAGATTTTTCATTTTCCGTAAGAGAAGACGAGATTATTAAAGGTAATTCAGATTCACTATGTAAATAAGCGTATTCTAAATGGTTTTGAAGTGGCTTTAACTCTAATATCGGTGGTCCTTCTATCGATGATTTGTATCGATATCTGTCTTCTTCTTTTAGCATTTGAATTTCTTCTGTTGTTGGTTCGTATTCATTAGCCATAAGTGCGGCTAACATTTCAGCTTCATCAATTAGTTTAGTTCCTTCTCCTAAAGAACATTATCCTGTTCCTTGTAATTCTGGAAATTCTTCTAACAATTCTGCATGTGAATCTATAGTTTGAATATAATAATATGTATCATATGCAGATTGCGGTTGTTACATGGCTCTATCAATAGAAAAAGTAACACTCTCGTCCTCTATACTTAGGGTCAGTTTTTTACCGAACACGTCTATTATTGCTTTAGCCGTGTTTAAGAATGGTCTTCCTAATATAAGAGGAACTCGAGAATCTTCTTCCATGTCGAGAATAAAAAAGTCTAATGGAAATACTAAAGTACCAACTTTCAACTTTAACTAGCATGTTCTCCATTATCTCTCTAGGATATTTTACTGATCGATCGGCTAGTTGTATGCTTATTCGTGTTGGTTTCAATTCTCTGAGGTCTAGTTTAGCGTATAGTGAATACGACATTAAATTTATACTAGCACCTAAGTCTGCCAATGCTTCTATTGAATTAAGACTACCCAGAAAACATGGAATTGTGAAACTTCCTCGATCTGATAATTTTTTTGGTAGTTTATTCAACAGCACTGCAGAACAATTAGCATTCATTGTAACAGCCGAGAGTTCTTCCATTTTCTTTTTATTTGTGATTAGATCTTTCAGGAATTTTGCATATCTTGGCATTCCTGAAATCACATCAATGAAAGGAAGATTGACATTTATTTGTCTAAACATATCCAAGAATTTGGATTGCTCGGTGTCATACCCCCAAATAGGGCCGGGTAAATATGACTTCACAATATCACAACACAAGTATGTATAAATGAGAACGACTCTATATGAGACGTTTTTAATATAAACCAATGTATTAAGCAGCGGAAAGTATTATGTCATTACAATTGTAAACTTAAATGTTCTAATGCAAAAGTATAAATGTATAAACGCGGACTCCAAAAGCAGCGAAGTACAAATAGCAAATAATCTTTAGCAATCTTCACCTGAGACAAAACATGCTTAAAGTGTCAACCAAAATGGTTGAGTGAACAACATAGGTTTAATAGTTATAACAAGTTTTTAGACCACAAGATTTAATAATAAAGTTCAATCAGTTTGGTAGTAGTGCTGAGGTGTATGATATCGAGACTAAACAAAGTTACCCCGTGATCACTTTTATTCGTTCGTGTCGTTAAATCATTATTATGTAACTGAAGACCAGTGGTCAAATGGTTAGAGACGTCGCTCTCAATAGGCCTACTCACAATAACTAAGTTTGCATTTATACGTAGCAATTAACGATATCATGGCAGGGATTTAGAATGAATCAAAGCATGCAGCACAATTTGAACTAATCAAAAGAATGTTTTCATGTACTTGTGTCTAAGCGTAAAACAGTTTAAAAGCAAGCATGTGTCTCACCCCAAAGTTTAAAATAAGTAAATAAAGAAAGTTAAAAAGCGGGGCTATGAAGTTCACCTTAATAGCAGATAGATATTCCACGCAAGTTATATGATCGGAGTGTTGAACACGGAGATCTCAACCTAGAGATATTATGTTTAATTAGTTAATGTCTAATAGACATAGAGTTTGTTTATTAATATAGTAAACTATATTAACAGTGACCGTTTCCGAGAAAAGCTAAATTTATATTAATGATAATATACTTAGTGTTATTAAGTGTTACTATATAGGTATGTGTATAGGTTATACTAATAATAGTATTATTAATCTTTAATTATTCGACCTTTATATATATACCTATCATTATATGTTACATCTATAAATATACTTCTATGTGATACATACATATACATATATTCTTTATTATTATTTTATATGTATTCATAACTATATGATATATATATATATATATATATATATATATATATATATATATATATATATATAGTAGATGTATGTGTTACTTATATATAATAGTGTAAGATGGTATATATACATATACTTATCACTTTTATTTTTGTTAAGTTTACTAACTTATAATTTACATAATACACATTCATATATACATACACACGTACATATATATACACATATACACATACATATACACGTATGCATATATTTACATACACACACACACATATACATACAGTGTATACATGCACATACGTACGTATGCATGCATGCACGTATATCATCTTCGTTATTACTTATTAATTTAACTCATGCACCTGAAATCATAATCTAATTATCATAACCTTAATATCTTTAACATAAAATCATAAGTTTTCAACATAATAACAAGTCATATTTATTAACCCTAACTCTTATTAATCATGCATTATCGAAGTCTTCTAATCCCTAATCTTCTTTTAATCTTTTAATCCTAACAACCTTAATTATATCATTAATCAAAATGTTTATCTACCTTTACAAACCACTTAATAACTTTTCACATAAAATCATAACTTTTAACATAATTACTAGTTATATACATTATAAGTTACATCTAAACTTAACATAAAATCATAAACTTTTATCTTTCATCCTTGATTCACTTACATAAATTATAAATTTACTAATTATTCATAACCTTAACTTTTTATTAAGCATAATACTTCATCAAGTTCATACATCATAACATTTAATATGATACTTTTAACTTGGTTTATAACTATTAACATTGTTCATTATAACTATCCTTACAAACATCAACTCTTTCATTACTTAATCTTAACACTTATAACAATAAACTTAAAGGAATTAATGTAGGATTGAACCATGGTTTATTAGGTATACCTTAAGCTAGAGATCAAGAATGGAAGCTGATTGGGGCGCGAAAACAGACAGGAAACAATAGCAGCAACAATCGACCCAATTAAGGTCCTTTTGGGTCTAATCTGCTCGATAGAAAACTGTAGTAGCAGAAGGAATTCATGATCCAAAAGAGGTTCTTCTTGGGCTTCTATGATCGACAGAAAGACAGAAAACAAGCAAATAAATAATCAAACTTAAAAGGCTGTTGTGGATCGAATAAAATAGCAGGTACAGAAAACAACTTACAACAGACGAATTGCAGCAACTTGGAGTGGTTCTTGAGCTTGTTTGATCATGAACAGAAGGACAGAAACAGAAGCGATTTGCAGCAGGATAACAGGAGAGTTTACAGCAGATTTAATGGCAAATTGAGCAGGCTCTTTGTGGGTTTTTATTCGACAAAAGAAGCAGGTGTTTAGGGGTTTATTTGTCGACATAAATTGGAGAGAGTAGCAGGAGATAGTCAACTGTTTTATTGAGAGAATGCAGGAGTTAGGATCGACTATTATGCAGGTTATTTGTGATGATTAATCCTGGAATTCATGAGGGTTTTATATAGTTTTTGTGGGTTTCCTAAATGCATTAAACTACTTGGAGATCAAGGAAAGAATTAAAGGTTAACTAGGATTAGCTAGCTTAGGGATTAAGTTTGTAAAACTCCTAAAGAAAAGCTACAGCCGAATTATTTGTGATACATATGACTTCTTTATTTTTTTTACGGTATACCTATTTATTTATATATATTATTTATATTTTTTTTATTAATATTAATATTATTAGGGTTAGATTATTTAAATACATTTTATTTATTTATTATCCCCTAATCTTTTATAAATTTTTTTATTAGTTCCAATTAGTTTGTATAAATTTTATTAGTTATAAAATGTCTCATTTAATTTATGACATATTGTTTATATTATTTATTTAGTATTAGAGTTAGGGTTTTAATGTTAAATATTAAATGGGATTTGGGTTTAGTACTTAATGTATGGGGTTATGTTTAGGGTTTTATATATTATTAGGGTTTTAACAATATACACTATCATTTAATGAAAGCATAAATGTTTAGTTCGTTTGTCGAAATGGATAACAACCCTAATGATGACACACAGAATATGACATTGAAACCCTAAGGACAACTTGGCAAATTCAGAAGGGAAAAGTGAGGGTTGTTATAGCACCTCCCCGTTAAGTTAAACTTCATCCCGAAGTTTTAGGAAGACTTCTCGAATGCATCAGCGAGTGAAAATAGATGTGGGTATTTCCGTTTCATCTGGTCTTCACGTTCCCAGGTATACTCGGGGCCTCTTCGTGAATTCCAACAGATCTTAACAACATGAATAAGCTTTGTTTCGAACGTTTAACCCAACAATCCATAATTTCTATAGGTTTTTCGATGAAATGCATTTAATGCGAAGATCATTCAAGGGAATAACGAGTATGTTGTCAACAAGACACTTTTTAAGATTCGAGATGGGAATTGGATGAACTTTAATTAACAGGAAGTATGGACTAAAAATTACCATTCAGTCAACGTTTTATTTAAGCAAAGTTTACACTTAATTACAGTGGGGACCTACTTGAATGAGAGTTGATATTGTATGAAATTTCAGCTAAAAGAGCCTAGGTGATTAGAATATCTAGTCTTATGGACTTCCCCCATGACTAGTTCTTGAAAAATTTCTGACTAGCGGTGATTTTTATAGAATCGACATGTATTTCTTTACTATTAACTACATGTCCAAGGAATTGTATGATTTGTAGCCAAAGTTCACACTTGGAAAACTTGGCATACATTTGTTCGTTCTTTAAGAGCTCTAGAATAATTCGCAGAGGTTACTCGTGCTCTTTCTCGCTCTTAGAATAGATTAAGACGTCATCAATGAAAACGGTTACGAATTTATCAAGATAAGGTTTGCATACACGGTTCATAAGGTCCATGTATATAGCAGGAGTATTGGTTAAACCAAAAGGCACGACACGAACTCATAATGTCTATAACGAGTTAGGAAAATAGTCTTAGAAACGTCAACTTCATTGACTCTCAATTGATGATAACCCGACCTAAGGTCAATCTTCGAATAGATACTTGATCCTCGCAGTTGGTCAAATAGGTCATCAATAAGCGGGAATGGATAACGATTCTTGATGGTTAGCTTGTTGAGTTCTCGGTAATCAATACACATTCCTAACGTGCCACCTTTCTTTTTACAAATGGAACGGGTGCTCCTTACGGAGGCAAGCTAAGACGAATGAAACCTTTTTCCAAAACTTCTTGGAGTTGATTGGATGATTTCTTCATTTCGGATGGAGCTAAGCGGTATGGTACCTATGCAATAGGTACAGCACCGGGCGCAGATATTTGATAAGTAAAAGATATATAATATCTAGGGTTGATATTTTTAGTTGACAATATAGTGATAGGGAGTATGTAATGGTACACAGTGGTCCTAAGGTTGATCAAATCTTATTCTCATCATGATCCATTAGGATTTCTGTATGACTTATCATAATATAATGACGTTGATCAAGTGTCATTATATTATTCTAAATCATACTTTTATCACTCCATAAGGTTACTACTATGTCATCTAGTCAATATGCATCTTCATCGAGGTGAATGATTCAATGGAAAATAAAAGAAAAGAAAGTAACATCATTCATTCATTTAAAAGAAAATAACCAGAGTATTACAGAAACTTAACGAAATCTTCCAAAATATAAAAGTGTTAAATGATAACATAAAGAACACTATAAGAAATTTAAATAACACTTGCAGTTGCCAAGACTCTTCATTGTGCCTCTTCTTTCTTCTTTTTATCCTTACATTGATTTTTGAAATGCCCTACTCCTCCGCAGTTATAGCAAGTAGGAACAGTTGCATTTGCCTTTGTGGCTAGAGTTTTGGCTGATGGAGTAACAACTCTACAAGTCTTGGCTACGTGACCCACCTTCTCGCACTTGGTGCATTTGGCCTTACACCATCCTTCATGATGTTTCTCACATCTCCTGCAATAAGGACGTTTTCCCTTATACAACTTGTTGAATTTGCTTTTAGAATTTTCTTGCTCCATTCATTCTCTCTTCCTTTTTGCACCTTCTTTCTCCTTATGTTTGTCAATGAAATAGCTTGCCATGCAGGCAGCTTCTTGTATGGTACTCGGGTTCTCCAAGATAACATCTCTTCGGACTTCATTAGGCAATCTATTGATGTTGCATTGGATTCCTAGATAATCGGGAGTAGCCATGAGAGCAAATTCTTGAAACCGGTTGGTGTAGCTCATGAGATTAGCATTCACCATTTCTATATTACTGAGCCCAGGTCTTTAAGTACTCTTGTATGTAGGGGCGGGTAGTTTATGAAACTTTGATGAGAACGAATAGTCGAAAGATTTCGCGGTACGCTATTGTTGCCATTGCCTTGAACAAAGGACTCGGACTTGGATTCTTCCTCAACTTCTTCTTCTTCAATCATCTCCTCCACAAACTCTTCCTCTTCGTCATCCCCATCATAGTTAGCATTAGTGTGGGATTCTTCCAAATGAGGGTAGTATGGTGGACTAGCAGGGACATAGTTTGGGTGAGTTGGTGAAAATGGCGGGGAAACGGGTCCATAAGTCAGTGTGTGGACAGATCTTTCGGAGTAAGATCCATCGGACTCGTTGTCGGAGATGGTGATCGGGCTATTGTGAGACATCCTAAATGAATAGAAAGAGAGATGATTAGGTAGGTTCTAAAGATGACGCAAAAGCACGAATAAAATGTAAGGGAAAGTACTTAAAATCGAGGCAGGAAAGGTTATAGACCTATGGATTACTAATGCACCCTAACTAACACATAAGGCACACATAAAATGCAATCCTGGTTCTCTATAATAACCTGGCTCTGATACCACTCTGTCATACCCCCAAATAGGGCCGGGGAAATATGACTTCACAATATCACAACACAAGTATGTATAAACGAGAATGACTCTATATGAGATGTTTTTAATATAAACCAATGTATTAAGCAGCAGAAAGTATTATGTCATTACAATTGTAAACTTAAATGTTCTAATGCAAAAGTATAAATGTATAAATGCGGACTCCAAAAGCAGCAAAGTCCAAATAGCAAATAATCTTTAGCAATCTTCACCTGAGACAAAACATGCTTAAAGTGTCAACCAAAATGGTTGAGTGAACAACATAGGTTTAATAGTTATAACAAGTTTTTAGACCACAAGATTTAATAATAAAGTTCAATCAGTTCGGTTGTAGTGCTGAGGTGTATGATATCGAGACTAAACAAAGTTACCTCATCATCACTTTTATTTGTTCGTGTCGTTAAATCATTATTATGTAACCGAAGACCAGTGGTCAAATGGTTAGAGACGTAGCTCTCAATAGGCCTACTCACAATAACTAAGTTTTCATTTATACGTAGCAATTAACGATATCATGGCAGGGATTTAGCATGAATCAAAGCATGCAGCACAGTTTGAACTAATCAAAAGAAAGTTTTCATGTACTTGTGTCTAAGCGTAAAATAGTTTAAAAGCAAGCATGTGTCTCACCCCAAAGTTTAAAATAAGTAAATAAAGAAAGTTAAAAAGCGGGGCTATGAAGTTCACCTTAATAGCAGATAGATATTCCAAGCAAGTTATATGATCGGAGTGTTGAACACGGAGATCTCAACCTAGAGATATTATGTTTAATTATTTAATGTCTAATAGACATAGAGTTTGTTTATTAATATAGTAAACTATATTAACAGTGACCGTTTTCGAGAAAAGCTAAATATATATTAATGATAATATACTTAGTGTTATTAAGTGTTACTATATAGGTATGTGTATAGGTTATACTAATAATAGTATTATTAATCTTTAATTATTCGACCTTTATATATATACCTATCATTATATGTTACATCTATAAATATACTTCTATGTGATACATACATATACATATATTCTTTATTATTATTTTATATGTATTCATAACTATATGATATATATATATATATATATATATATATATATATATATATATATATATATATATATATATATATATATATATATATATATATATATATATATATATATATATATATATATAGTAGATGTATGTGTTACTTATATATAATAGTGTAAGATGGTATATATACATTTACTTATCACTTTTAATTTTATTAAGTTTACTAACTTATACTTTACATAATACACATTCATATATACATACATACGTACATATATATACACATATACACATACATATATGCGTATGCATATATTTACATATACACACACACATATACATACAGTGTATACATGCACATACGTACGTATGCATGCATGCATGCACGTATATCATCTTCGTTATTACTTATTAATTTAACTCATGCACCTGAAATCATAATCTAATTATCATAACCTTAATATCTTTAACATAAAATCATAAGTTTTCAACAAAATAACAAGTCATATTTATTAACCCTAACTCTTATTAATCATGCATTATCGAAGTCTTCTAATCCCTAATCTTCTTTTAATCTTTTAATCTTAACAACCTTAATTATATCATTAATCAAAATGTTTATCTACCTTTACTAACCACTTAATAACTTTTCACATAAAATCATAACTTTTAACATAATTACTAGTTATATTCATTATAAGTTACATCTAAACTTAACATAAAATCATAAACTTTTATCTTTCATCCTTGATTCACTTACATAAATTATAAATTTACTAATTATTCATAACCTTAACTTTTTATTAAGCATAATACTTCATCAAGTTCATACATCATAACATTTAATATGATACTTTTAACTTGGTTTATAACTATTAACATTGTTCATTATAACTATCCTTACAAACATCAACTCTTTCATTACTTAATCTTAACACTTATAACAATAAACTTAAAGGAATTAATGTAGGATTGAACCATGGTTTATTAGGTATACCTTAAGCTAGAGATCAAGAATGGAAGCTGATTGGGGTGCAAAAACAGACAGGAAACAAATGCAGCAACAATCGACCCAATTAAGGTCCTTTTAGGTCTAATCTGCTCGACAGAAAACTGTAGTAGCAGCAAGAATTCACGATCCAAAAGAGGTTCTTCTTGGGCTTCTATGATCAATAGAAAGATAGAAAACAAGCAAACAAATAATCAAAATTAAAAGGCTGTTGTGGATCGAATAAAACAGCAGGTACAGAAAACAACTTACAACAGACGAATTGCAGCAACTTGGAGTGGTTCTTGAGCTTGTTTGATCACGAACAGAAGGACAGAAACAGAAGCAATTTGTAGCAGGATAACAGGAGAGTTTACAGCAGATTTAATGGCAAATTGAGCAGGCTCTTTGTGGGTTTTTAGTCGACAAAAGAAGCAGGTGTTTAGGGGTTTATTTGGTGACAGAAATTGGAGAGAATAGCAGGAGATAGCCGACTGTTTTATTGAGAGAATGCAGGAGTTAGGATCGACTATTATGCAGGTTATTTGTGATTATTAATCCTGGAATCACGAGGGTTTTATATAGTTTTTGTGGGTTTCCTAAATGCATTAAACTACTTGGAGATCAAGGAAAGAATTAGAGGTTAACTAGGATTAGCTAGCTTAGGGATTAAGTTTGTAAAAACTCCTAAAGAAAAGCTACAGCCGAATTATTTGTGATACATATGACTTCTTTATTTTTTTTACGGTATACCTATTTATTTATATATATTATTTATATATTTTTTTTATTAATATTAATATTATTAGGGTTAGATTATTTAAATACATTTTATTTATTTATTAGCCCCTAATCTTTTATAAATTTTTTTTATTAGTTCCAATTAGTTTGTATAAATTTTTAGTAGTTATAAAATGTCTCATTTAATTTATGACATATTGTTTATATTATTTATTTAGTATTAGAGTTAGGGTTTTAATTTTAAATATTAAATGGGATTAGGGTTTAGTACTTAATGTATGGGGTTATGTTTAGGGTTTTATATATTATTAGGGTTTTAACAATATACACTATCATTTAATGAAAGCATAAATGTTTAGTTCGTTTGTCGAAATTGATAACAACCCTAATGATGACGCACATAATATGACATTGAAACCCTAAGGACAACTTAGTAAATTCAGAAGGGAAAAGTGAGGGTTGTTATACTCGGCCTTAACTCTTTCTTTTCTCATTTTACTCGGGTAAGGAAGCGGTGGTTGGTATGGTTTAATATAAGGCTTTGCCTTAACTATGTTATCTTCATTAACCTTTTCAACTACCGGTTCTGATTCCTTCTCTTGTTCAGGCTGTGGTGCCTGTGTAGTAGGAATAGAGTCATCAGAAATTACAGGTATTTTCGGTGGTTTGAGTGTAATACCACTTCTTGTGGTAATGGCTTTAGCTGTTTCATTTCGAGGGTTAGCATTTGTATCGCTAGGTAGACTCTCCGGTTTTCTTTCACCTATCAACCTTGCTAGGTTGCTCACTTCTTGTTCCAGATTTTGGATTGAAGCCTGTTGATTTCTAAATGCTTGAGCATTTTGTTCATTAGTTTGTTTCTGAGATGTGAAAAATTGAGTTTGAGATTCAACTAGCTTCGACATCATATCTTCTAAATTTGGCTTTTTATCATCGGTTTGTGGTGTTTATTTGGAAAAATAGGTCTTTGCTGGTTGTAAGTATTATTAGATACTTGTTGATTGCTAGGACCTTGTTGGTTGTTGTATGGAACATTTAGGTTATAATTCTGATTTTGATTGTAGTTTGGTCTTGGCGGTTGATAATTACCTTGATAATTATTTCCAGGCCTTTGGTTCATGTATGAAACATTCTCTCTTTGTTCCATTATTTGTTCAATACTGAGACAATCTTTTGTCAAATGTGGTCCTCCACACTGCTCACAACTAATTCGTATTGCGTGAATATCTTTAGTCATCTTTTCCATTCGTCTTTTGAAATCATCTAACTTTGCGGAAATGGAATCAAAGTCATGGCTAGAATCGGCTCTAGCCGCTTTAGATGATCTAACGATGTCTTTTTCTTGATGCCACTCTTGTGAGTGGGAGGCTGTGTTATCAATAATTTTGTAAGCTTCAGTTGTGGTTTTCTTCATAATGGAACCACCAGCTGCTATGTCGATGTCTTTTCGTTTAGTAATGTCGCATCCTTGGTAGTATATTTGTACTATTTGATAAGTGTCTAAACCATGTTGAGGACATCCTCTCAACAACTTTCCAAATCTTGTCCACGCCTCATATAATGTTTCATTTGGCTTTTGTGCGAACGTAACAATTTCTCCTTGAAGTCTCATGGCTTTAGATGCCGGAAAGAATCTTTTAAGAAAATTTTCAACTAAAACATCCCATGTATCAATCGCTCCTTCAGGTAACGATTCTAACCAATCTTTGGCTTCTCCCTTTAAAGTCCAGGGAAATAACATGAGATAGATCTGTTCATCCTCAACTTCTCTGATTTTAAATAAAGTACAGATCCTATTAAAGGTTCGAAGATGTTCGTTTAGATCTTCTTTTGGTGTACCACTAAATTGGCATTGATTAGTTACCATGTGTAAGATTTGTCCTTTGTTTTCATAATCTGGCACATTAATGTCTGGTTGAGTAATGGCATGACCTTGGCCAGTGCGTGTGGCTCTCATTCGATCTTCCATACTTAGAGGTTCCTGATTTTCCATGATTGAATTTGTTGAATCTGAATCACTAGAGGATTCTGATTTAATGGTTTCTTCCTCTACAATCTCTGGATGAGTAATTTGTGGTTCAGGAGGAATGATTAGTGGTTCAGGATCTCTGAATTGTCCTTGAATATCTTCCGGGTTATCAATTGTGAGGTCGGGTTCAAAAAATGGATTATCAGAAATTTGAATTGGAGTACTCGGTCGACTAGATGATGATTCTAAAGAAAAATCAGCGACAACAATATTGGCTAGATGTCATGATCGAGTTACAGGTGGTTAACGTATGAAAGGTGGTGAACGTTTTGCTCGGTGCATTCACTGAATATCCTATTAGTTATAAAGATAAAAATTATTAAAGTTATCAAATTAATAGACTTTTCTGATTTTGCCCACGTTTCGAATAGCTAATAGATGCAGCAGGTAGCTAGGACCCTTTAAATCGGAAGCCCACAACTCGCCACTGACAAAATCAACTATTAATACGAACCAGAAAATTTTGGATGTCTATCAATTTAACCGCTTAAAATAATTTTTTCGTTGAAATTTTGAAGATAAAATCTATGTCTTAAAAACTATAGCGTAGAAACGAGAAAGAAAGAGCGCGTCGAAAAATAAGAGTCGAAAAACAAACAGTCGAAAAATAATAAACGTTGAAAGGAAAGCGTCGAAACTTAAAAGCTTAAAAACTAAAAAAAAATTAAAACTTGCGTCTAAAGGTATTAAAGCTTAAAGGGATTCTATATCCAAAACGACAATAACTTAAAAAGCACTAAAATTTATTTAAAACTAAAGCGATAAGCGACGTCGTAAAATTCTAAAGCGCCTAAATCTTAATCTAAAGAAAAAGCACTTAAGGGATTTTACGGCAAAGCCTAAAGATCTAGAAATACTATGGCAAAATACTAAGCTTAAAATTAGTTACGAACTATAAAAATACAAATTACAAATTAAACGTTAAAAATATACAATTTATAAAAAGAAACAAAAATTGATAAAATTACTTATTTTTAAAAAAAAATTATTTTTATATTATTATTTTATAAAAGTACAAATTTATAAATTATTAAAACTTAAAAATACAAAATTAAATAAAACTAATACTAATTATTATTAAACTAAAACCCTAAATCTAATTAATTAATAATAATTATAAATTAATCGTAACCCTAATACTGTCGACAGAGGATTCAGAGCTGTCCCATCAGCTCATGCAATCGCATGAGTTGAAGGCTATAGAACCATGCGGTCGCATGGACTACAAATCCAGAAATGGTTTTGGGCTGCTACAATGTTCAAGCCCGATTACTTTTATATTTTTTTTTCTTCTGATTTTTAATTTATAGAAATAAAATAATTTAAATAAAACTTATAAATAAATAAAAAATTACTTATTAGTTTTTATAACTTTAACTAAACTTTAAAATATAGATATATATTTTTTTCTTTTTCTTATTTTTATATTTTTATTTTTAATATTTAAAACTTATGTAAATATATTTTTACAAAAATAGCTTAAAAACTAAATTTTTTTATTATAGCGTTCTATGGCGTCCCCGGCAGCGGCGCCAAAAATACTTGATGTTTGCGAGGAGTAGTACGAAATACTATTAATTTTATTACGAAATACTATTAAATACGATACAATTTTACACAAGTTATTTATTTATTTATTGAATGGATATACCTAAACCTTGCTACAACACTTATAGGAAGTGTACCTAATCGTAGAGTAGTGTAGTTTTTAGTAATTTCGGTTCGTTCCACAGGAAGCTAGCTGAGTTTAACGCTATATATATATATATATATATATATATATATATATATATATATATATATATATATATATATATATATATATATATATATATATATATATATATATATATAAGTAGTAGTATTATTATTATTATAAAAGGGGGGTTTTTACCTTTTAATGACCGGTTTGTCGATTTTACGTCTTAAGTCACAATTAAAACCTAATGTAAAATATTAAATATAAATACAATTTAATTTAAAGCATAAAGTAAATAACGATAATTAAAAGTGCGATAATTTAAAGTACGATAAATAAAATGACAATAAATAAAAGTACGATGAGATATAAATTAAAAGAATTATGCTTATTTAAACTTCCGTAATCATGATGTTTGACGTGTTGATTTTAATTTATTACCAAGGATTAATTGTCCTTTGTCCTGGATTATTCGATATGTCCATTTAGTTTTTGTCCATAATAGTCCATCGATCATAAATATAAAGTGCGAGTGTCCTCGTCAAATTACGCTTATACCCGAAGTCAAATATTCCAACTAATTGGGGACATAAACTGTAACAAGGTCTTAATACTTTGTTAATAATTACATCAGGTTATCAACTGCGTGTAACCCAAGGTTTTAATACATTGTTAACAATTACACCAAGTGTCCTTGTATGTAATCCACCCCTGTTTTAATGAGTCCATTGACTATTAATCCATTCCCGTGAACGGTTAAATGAACAATTATTAGTACTTATAAATATCCCGCCCATCGTATCCGATCGAGTGTATGTAGTTATTTATAGATACGTCAAATTGTAAATCTCTATATTAAATTAACTAAATATCATTCAGTTAAACAAATATAAAGCCCATTAATAGCCCATAGTCCAATTTCCACAAGTGTCGGTCTTTTGTCCAAATCCCAATTATGGTCCAAAGCCCAATAACCCAGTCTTTAATATTTAGACCAACATCACGATTACTTCGGCTTAAATAAACATAATAATAACTTAGCTACGAGACATTTATTTAAAAAGGTTGAACATAACTTACAATGAGTATTAATCGCCTAGTGTTACACGGACAGAATTTTGACTTACAAACTTAAAACATTCGCCACTATAACCTTATTATTATTAACTTAATATTAAAATTATAATTATAAAATATAAATATATATTTATTGAGAGATAGAGAGTAATTGAGAAAAAATGGTGTATGTAAACTCGTTGCCCAAACTTGCAATTTATAGGACCTGGCCAGTACTTTACTGCCATGTGATCGCATGGGTTTAAGGAACCCAGGCCATGCGATCGCATGGCCTCCTGATCCAGGTCACAATCACTTGTCTTCTTGTTTGCCGACGGTTTTTAATAATATAATATAATATGTATAATTTTATATAATTATATATATATATATATATATATATATATATATATATATATATATATATATATATATATATATATTATATTCATGTGCATAGTTGACTTGTAATTTTAGGCCCGTTGTGTCGCGCGTTGATAGTTGGTTCATGTCCTGGTTTCGTATTTTCGAACATCCTTTCGTACGCTTAGATATTGATAATGCTAAAAACGAACATATATTTCATGGCATTATCCCTCAAGAAAGACAAGCTTTTAGTTGCAATTGTTCTATTTACAAGTGATATTCGTTTAAATAATAAAAGGTGAAGACAAAAGACAGATTCGACGTTTTGTAGACGCAAACGACCAAAAAGCTAAAAAGTACAAAGTACAATCAAAGTGGTTCAAATTTTTGATGAGAAACGTCTAAAAGTTACAAGAGTACGAGCCGCAAAACACAAAATACAAGATATTAAATTGTACGCAAGGACGTTCGAAAATCCGGAACCGGGACCAGAGTCAATGATAATGCTAAAAACGAACATATATTTCATAGCATTATCCTTCAAGAAAGACAAGCTTTTAGTTGCAATTGTTCTAATTTCAAGTAATTATCGTTTAAATAATAAAAGGTGAAGACAAAAGACAGATTCGACAATTTGAAGACGCAAATGACAAAAAAGCTAAAAAGTACAAAGTACAATTCAAGTGGTTCAATTTATTGATGAGAAACGTCTCAAAATTACAAAAGTACAAGCCGCAAAATGCAAAGTACAAGATATTAAATTATACGAAAAGGCGTTCGAAAATCCGGAACCGAGACATGAACCAACTTTCAACGCTCGAATGCAACGGAGCTGAAAGTACAAGTCAACTATGCACAAGAATATAATATAATATTTAAATAATTCATAATAAGAATAATAATAAATAATAAAAAGTTGTTAATTGAGCATAGTTAAGGGGTCATAAGTGAAAATTTCAAATTCATCATTTGCCTATAAAACGAGACTACGGAGTAATGAAAGATACACCTTTTCTATTTTCTAAATCTCTTACTCTCTCAATATATTTATATTAATATTATAATTTTAATATTAAAGTTTAATAATAATAAGGTTATGTTAGCGAATGTTTTAAGTTTGTAAGTCGAAACTCTGTCCGTGTAACACTACGCTATTAATACTCATTGTAAGTTATGTTTAAATTATTTTTATTAATTTCTCGAAGCTAAGTTATTATTATGCTTATTTAAGCCGAAGTAATCGTGATGTTAGACTAAATATTAAAGACGGGATAATTGGGTTTTGGACCATAATTGGGGTTTGGACAAAAGATCGACACTTGTGGAATTTAGACTATGGGCTATTAATGGGCTTTATATTAACTAAAAGATACCTCATTAATTTAATATAAAGGTTATGATTTGATGTATCTATATATAACCACATACGCTTATTCGGGTACGATGAGCGGGATATTTATAAGTACGAATTATTGTTCATTTGACCGGACACGGGGATGATTTAATAGTTACTAGACTCATTAAAACAGGGGTGGATTACATTCAAGGGTAATTGGTGTAATTGCTAACAAAGTATTAAAACCTTGGATTACACACAGTCGATAACCTGGTGTATTCATTAAATAAAGTATTAAGACCTTGTTACAGTTCGAATCCCCAATTAGTTGGAATATTTGACTTCGGGTATAAGGATAATTTGACGAAGACCCTCGCACTTTATAATTATGACCGATGGACTATTATAGACAAAACCGTATGGACATATTGAATAATCCAGGACAAAGGACAATTAACCCATGGTAATAAATTAAAATCAACACGTCGAACATCATGATTACGGAAGTTTAAATAAGCATAATTCCTTTATTTTATATCTCATCGTACTTTTATTTACTGTCATTTTATTTATCGCACTTTTAATTTATTGTACTTTTAATTATCGTCATTTACTTTACACTTTAAATTAAGTTATATTTTGCATTAGGTTTTAATTTTGACTTAAGTTTTAAAATCGACAAACCGGTCATTAAACGGTAAAAACCCCCAAAGTTACCTATAATTACTATATATCACTAAATCTAGTTTAACTACTTAATTAACTAATTTGACCTAGTAAGACACCCAATAATAGTGTCCACGGATCGACCTCCCGGACTTTACCTTAGCTATATTATTACACGATAGGTATACTTGCCTTTTGTGTTTTAGTTTAATTTAGGTGATTTCCTGTAGTAAATAAATATAAAACTGATAGCCGTTTCATACACACCCTCTAGTAAAAACGATAGGTATACTTTCCTTAAGTGCTTTTTCTTTAGACTAAGATTTAAGTGGCTTAAAATTTTGCGATGCCGTGTTAAAATTTTAGTATCCTTTTAAGTAATTCCCGTTTTTCGTTTAGAATCCCTTTTTAATTTTCGACGCGCTACAATTTTCTTATTTTTCGACCTTTTATTTTTCAACATTTTTCAACGCGCTCTTTTTCTTTCTTATTTTTCGACGCTCTAGTTTTTAGGACATAGAATTTTCTTTTTATTCTCTAAATTTCTTTAAATTTCAACGAAAAATTATTTTAAGTGGTTAAATTGATAGACATCCTAAATTTTCTGGTTCGTAGTAATAGTTGGATTTGTTAGTGGCGAGTTGTGGGCTTCCGATTTAAAAGGTCCTGGCTACCTGCTGCATCTATTGGCTATTCGAAATGTGGGCAAAATCAGAAAAGTCTATTAATTTAATAACTTATATAATTTTTATCTTTTATAACTAATAGGATATTCAGTGAATGCACCGAGAAAAACGTTCACCACCTTTTATACGTTCACCACCTGTAACTCGATCAAGACATGAAGCCAATATTGCCGCCGTTGATTTTTCTTTAAAATCGTCATCAAGTCGACCAAGTACTCAAATTCAAATTTCCGATAATCCATTTTTTGAACCCGACCTCACAATTGAGAATCCAGAGGATATTCAAGGACAATTTTAGAGATCCTGAACCACTAATCATTCCTCCTGAACCACAAATCACTCAATCAGAGATTGTCGAGGAAGAAACCATTAAATCAGAATCCTCTAGTGATTCAGATTCAACAAATTCAATCATGGAAAATCTGGAACCTCTAAGTATGGAAGACCGAATGCGAGCTAAACGCACTGCCCAAGGTCACGCAATCACTCAAACAGGCATTAATGCACCAGATTATGAAATCAAAGGACAAATCCTACACATGGTAACTAATCAATGCCAATTTAGTGGTGCGCCGAAGGAAGATCCAAATGAACATCTTCGTACCTTTAATAGGATCTGTACTCTATTCAAAATCAGAGAAGTTGAGGATGAACAGATCTATCTCATGTTATTTCCCTGGACTTTAAAGGGAGAAGCCAAAGATTGGTTAGAATCATTACCTGAAGGGGCGATTGATACATGGGACGTTTTAGTTGAAAATTTTCTTAAACAATTCTTTCCGACATCTAAAGCCATAAGACTTCAAGAAGAAATAGTTACGTTCACACAAAAGCTAAATGAAACTCTTTATGAGGCGTAGACAAGATTTGGAAAGTTATTAAGAGGATGTCCGCAACATGGTTTAGACACTTGTCAAATAGTACAAATATTCTACCAAGGATGCGACATCACTACAAGAAAAGACATCGATATAGCAGCTGGTGGTTCCATTATGAAGAAAACCGCAACTGACGCTTACAAAATTATTGATAACACTGCTTCCCACTCACATGAGTGGTATCAAGAAAAAGATATCGTTAGATCATCTAAAGCAGCTAGAGCCGATTCTAGCCATGACTTTGATTCCATTTCTGCAAAGATAGATGCTGTCGAGAGACGAATGGAAAAGATGACTAAAGATATTCACTCAATACGAATTAGTTGTGAGCAGTGTGGAGGACCACATTTGACAAAATATTGTCTCAGTATTGAACTAACAATGGAACAAAGAGAGAATGTTTCATACATAAACCAAAGGCCTGGAAATAATTATCAAAATAATTATCAACCGCCAAGACCAATCTACAATCAAAATCAGAATTATAACCGAAATGTTTCATACAACAACCAACAAGGTCCAAGCAATCAACAAGTATCCAATAATACTTACAATCAGCAAAGACCTATTTTTCAAAACAAACCACCACAAATCGATGATAAAAAGCCAAATTTAGAAGATATGATGTTGAAGCTAGTTGAATCTCAAACACAATTTTTCACATCTCAGAAACAAACCAATGAACAAAATGCTCAAGCATTTAGAAATCAACAAGCTTCGATTCAAAATTTAAAACAAGAAGTAAGCAACCTAGCAAGGTTAATAGGTGAAAGAAAACTGAGAAGTTTATCTAGTGATACAAATGCTAACACCCGGAATGAAACAGCTAAAGCCATTACCACAAGAAGTGGTATTACACTTAAACCACCTGAAATGCCTGTAATCTCTGATGATGCTATTCCTACTCCACAAGAACCATAATCTGAGCAAGATAAGGAAACAAAACCGGTAGTTGAAAAGGTTAATGAAGATAACACAATTAAGGCTAAACCTTATGTTAAACCATACCAACCACCACTTTCTTACCCGAGTAAAATGAAAAAAGAGAGACTTGAAGCCGAGCAATCCAAATTCTTGGATATGTTTAAGCAGATAAATGTTAATCTTCCTTTCATTGATGTGATTTCAGGAATGCCTAGATATGCTAAATTCTTGAAAGATCTAATCATAAATAGAAAGAAAATGGAAGAACTCTCGGCTGTTACTATGAATGCTAATTGCTCTGCAGTACTATTGAATAAGATACCAGAAAAATTATCTGATCCAGGAAGTTTCACGATTCCATGTTTTCTGGGTAGTCTTAGTTCAATAGAAGCATTGGCAGATTTAGGTGCTAGTATAAATTTAATGCCGTATTCACTATACGCTAAACTAGACCTTGGAGAATTGAAACCAACACGAATAAGCATACAACTAGCCAATCGATCAGTAAAATATCCTAGAGGGATAATGGAGAACATGCTAGTTAAAGTTGGTACTTTAGTATTTCCCGTAGATTTTGTTATTCTGGACATGGAAGAAGATTCTCGAGTTCCTCTCATATTAGGAAGACCATTCTTAAACACGGCTAAAGCAATAATATACGTGTTTGGTAAGAAACTGACCCTAAGTATAGAGGACGAGAGTGTCACCTTTTCAGTTGATAGAGCCATGCAACAACCGCAATCTGCAGATGATACATGTTATTATATTCAAACTATAAATTCACATGTAGAATTGTTAACGAATTTCCAGAATTACAAGGAACGGGAGAATGTTCTTTAGGAGAAGGAACTGAACCAATTGATGAAACTGAAATGTTAGCTACACTTATGGCTAATGGATATGAACCAACAACAGAAGAAATTCAAATACTAAAAGAAGAAGACAGATATCGATATAAATCATCGATAGAAGAACCACCGACATTAGAGTTAAAGCCACTTCCAAACCATTTGGAATATGCTTATTTACATGGTGAATCCGAATTACCTGTAATAATATCATCTTCTCTTACTGAAAATGAAAAATCTCAACTCATTTCTGTGCTAAAAGCTCATAAATCAGCTATTGCATGGAAAATTCATGATATTAAAGGAATAAGTCCTTCGTATTGCACACATAAAATCCTTATGAAAGAAGGTCATAAAACATATGTGCAACGCCAAAGAAGACTAAATCCTAATATGCAAGATGTTGTTAAGAAAGAAATTATTAAACTGCTTGATGCAGGTTTAATTTATCCAATCTCTGATAGTCTATGGGTAAGCCCAGTTCAATGCGTACCTAAGAAGGGTGGCATGACTGTCATCACAAATGAGAAAAATGAGCTTATTCCTACTAGGACTGTAACAGGATGGTGTGTTTGTATTGATTATAGAAAATTAAATGACGCCACCAGAAAAGATCACTTTCCCTTACCTTTCATTGATCAAATGTTGGAAAGATTAGCCGGAAATAGTTACTATTGTTTTCTTGATGGTTTTTTCGGATATTTTCAAATTCCAATAGCACCCGAGGACCAAGAGAAAACCACATTCACGTGCCCTTATGGTACTTTTGCTTATAAACGCATGCCATTTGGACTTTGCAACGCCCCTACAACCTTTCAAAGGTGCATGATGGCGATTTTTCACGACATGATAGAAGAATGCATGGAAGTTTTCATGGATGACTATTCAGTCTTCGGTGATACTTTTGAAACATGTCTAGTTAATCTTGAACGAATGCTTATTAGATGCGAACAATCAAATCTAGTTCTTAATTGGGAGAAATGCCATTTCATGGTCAATGAAGGCATCGTTCTTGGTCATAAAATTTTCAAAGGAAGGAATTGAAGTAGATAGAGCTAAAGTAGATGTAATTGCTAAACTTCCACATCCCACCAATGTTAGAGGAGTTATGAGTTTTCTAGGGCATGCCGGTTTTTACCGACGTTTCATAAAAGATTTTTCTAAAATTGTCACTCCCATGAATAAACTCCTAGAAAAGGATGCTCCATTCATCTTTTCAAATGAATGCATAAAATCTTTTAATATTCTTAAAGAAAAACTCACTAATGCGCCGATCATGATAACTCCAAATTGGTATCTACCATTTGAACTCATGTGCGATGCAAGTGATTTTGCAATGGGAGCCGTTTTAGGACAAAGGATTGAAAAACGATTTCAACTTATTTATTATGCTAGTAAGACGTTACAAGGAGCACAAACGAATTATACAACTACTGAAAAAGAACTCCTTGCTATTGTCTTTGCTTTTGACAAATTTCGTTCATATCTCGTTCTAGCTAAAACGGTGGTCTATACCGACCATTCTACTCTTAGATACCTATTTTCAAAACAAGATGCCAAGCCACGATTAATCCATTGGATCTTACTCTTACAAGAGTTTGATATTGAAATCCGAGACAAAAAGGGAGTAGAAAATCTCGCCGCTGATCATCTTTCTCGTCTTGAAAATCCTGAATTAGAAGTTCTAAATGAATCGGCCATACAAGACAACTTTCCTGATGAATATCTATTGAAGATAGATTATAATGAAATTCCATGGTTTGCAGACTATGCAAACTACTTAGTATGTGGATTCCTTGAAAAAGGGTTGTTGTACCAAAAACGAAAGAAATTCTTTAGTGATATAAAACACTATTTCTAGGAAGATCCACATTTGTTTAAAAGTTGTCCCGATGGAATAATACGCCGATGTGTATTCGGAGATGAAGCTAGTCAAATCTTAAACCATTGTCACACAGGACCAACAGGAGGGCATTATGGGCCTCAACTTACAGCAAGAAAAGTTTACATGCTGAATTCTATTGGCCTACAATTTTCAAAGACGCACACCTTCTTTGCAAATCCTGTGATGCTTGTCAAAGGGCCGGAAAAATAAGTCAACGTGATGAAATGCCACAAAATGTCATTCAAGTATGTGAAGTATTTGACGTTTAGGGTATTGACTTTATGGTTCCATTTCCAAAATCTCATAATAATCTCTACATTCTCGTTGCCATTGATTATGTATCTAAATGGGCAGAAGCACAAGCTCTCCCAACTAACGATGCACGAGTTGTAGTCAACTTTTTAAAACGACTTTTTGCAAGGTTTGGAACACCTAAAGCTTTAATAAGTGATCGGGGTACTCATTTTTGTAATAATCAACTTTAGAAAGTTCTCAAAAGATATGGAGTAACTCATAAAATCTCCACTGCTTATCATCCACAAACAAGTGGACAAGTTGAAAATACCAACCGAGCATTAAAACGTATTCTAGAGAAAACCGTAGGATCAAATCCGAAGGAATGGTCCATGAAATTGGAGGATGCACTTTGGGCTTTTAGAACAGCCTACAAAACTCCAATTGGAACCATACCTTTTAAACTCGTTTACGAAAAAGCATGTCACCTTCCAGTAGAAATTGAGCACAAAGCATTTTGGGCTTTGAAAACATGTAATCTTGATTTACATGAAGCCGGACGTTTAAGGTTAAGTCAACTAAACGAATTAGAAGAATTAAGACATGAAGCATATGAAAATTCATTAATCTATAAAGAAAGAACGAAGAAATGGCATGATAAAAGAATTAGAAGTTCAAAAGAATTTAAAGAAGGAGACCGAGTTCTTTTTTTCAATTCACGATTCAAGCTATTTCCTGGAAAATTGAAATCAAGATGGTCTGGACCATTCATAGTCAAAAGAGTTTTCCCATATGGAACAATAGAGTTGATAAATTCAAATGGGATTGAATTTAAAGTTAATGGTCACAGAGTTAAACATTACGTACATAATCCGATGGAAGTTGACAATGAAGTTAATCATAATTTCATCACCAAAGAAAACCCTCAGAATGAAAACATAAATATGTTATCAACAACATATGAAAAACAAAAATTGGAAGATGGAGAATCTTCAAACTGGAGTGATGAAGAAGAATTTCTATACAAACCTCCCATTCTAAGAAATGAAGAAAAATGTGAACAAGAAGTGGAAGAACCAAGAAAAGATCACCCAAATAAGGTTAACAAACCAAATCTACTTACTAAAGTGGGAGATCCAGGTGAATTTATCATTTCTTGTTTACTTAATGATGGTGCTATGTATAATGGACTCGCAGATTTAGGAGCAAGTGCAAATGTTATGCCTCTTTCCTTACACAAAAGATTAGGTGTAGGTAAATTAAGACCAACCAAAATAGGTGTTCAATCATTTGACCAAACCATTAAACATTCGGTTGGAATAGCAAACAATTTACTTGTTAAAGTGGGAAGTTTGACCTTTGTTGCAAACTTCATAGTTATTAATATGGAGGAAGACCTTGATATTCCTCTAATTTTAGGTCGCTCATTTTTAGCAACCACCAAAGCATTCATTGATGTAAGAAAAGGTAGAATGACACTTAGGGATGGTAACAAATCAGTCACCTTTGTGAACCGAAAGTTTAGATCTCCACTAACCAAAACTGTTGAACCAATAAAGAACCACCTAATGATGAACTGATAACAAAGAACCCCGTTGTTGATACAAAATTAGATGAACCCGTTTTTAACAGTTCAACGAAGAAACTGTATAAACGGATTCAAGATGCTAGAAATAAGGGGAACTTTAAGTTATGTAACCGATTAGTATCCAATTTGTCGCCTAAAGAAAAAGCGATGTTAGTAGAATTTGTGAATGTTACAGAGGAAATCAATAAATGGCTTAAAGCAAAAGTCAGTGATATGCAAGTTGTTGATAGTCCAATTGAAATCAATGAAGTCAATCACAATCTTAACACCACATCTAACTAAGTGTGGGGAGAATCGAATCTTTTTAGGGTAATATGAATTTCTGTTAGAGTTAGATGTTCTGTTTTCATGTAGTTCTCGAGAATTGAATCCGAATGGTCTTTCCCTAGCAGACCCTAAAGAACTAGTCTTCTCCCCCCATTCTGAATTTTTTTTTTTAGGTTTTACGAGATGAAGAATTCCTGTGAACTAAACCATGGTGTAATGCTACACGCTTTGATCACTAAATGTAATAATGACACACTCCCGAGTGACCTGGTATCAGTAATAAGAGCCAAATTGGACGGAGTAAGAAAAGAACTCAGAAACGATCATAATAAGTTACATTTTGGTAAAGGAAAATCAAAATCCGCAGCAAAAAGAAGAGCACGACACCTTGAAAGATGTCACAAATGCGGAAAATGGTCACACGAAGGGAAATGTTCGAACAATCAGACACATTCCAATACCGAGTTCGTTACTTTATGCAGAGAAGGACCGTACATATGTTTAGAAGAAAATTTATTGAAAATTCGTGGATACGCTTACGTAGCTATGGAAAACCAATTCGTACGACTCTCTTATGAGTCGGCTAAAGCGGGTCACTGAGAATTCCATCTAGCAGGTAAGTATGTACAGTTTTTATTTTTATTTTTACTGCTTTTAACCTTTTGATAATAAACGCTGAATCGTTCGCTATAAAGTATTAAATTGCTATTCAATAAAATTAGGTGTTAAAACCGAAATTATTGATATCATACAAAAATTTATTACATCACTGCAAAATTTACCGTTTATTCATAAGGTATAAATATCTTTAATCAATCAATCCAAAATATTTCAAAAATTCGTCAAGAGTAAAACTAGGTAATATAGCCGAAATTACTTTACCCAAAAGAGGGGCGTATATTTTTGATAATATTTGATTGATTAAAGTGGGATAAAAGACCAAAAAGATTTTTAATTTTATTTTATTTTACCAAATTTTCAAAATTAATATTGTAAATTTTTAAAATCAATATATTTAAGTTTGTAAATATTTTAAAAACTAATATTTTTAAAATAAGTTTGTAAAACTAAAATATGAAAATATTAATAATATTAATATGAATTTTTAATTTTATGCATTTTAAATTTAAATTTGGTGTGAATTTAAAAACAAAATTTACTTTATCTCATTAAGTTAAAAATATGATTTCTAAAATTCGTCGTGAGTTGAAGACTAGGTCGTTGAACTGAAATTGCTTTACCCAAGGGAGCTACGAGAAATTTTATTATCATTATTTTTAATCTTATTGAATTAAAGTATACCAAAAACATAAAAAAAAAAACCCAAAATCTTTGCTTTTAAAACAATCGCTTTAAAATGACAAATTTTAAAATTTTGTCGAGGGACGGACTAGGTAAACGTACCGAAACAACCTCCTCCTAAATAAAAAGGAAAACAAAATTTTAAATTACTCAATTATTTTTTTTATTAAGTTAAGGTTTTTATAAATAAAAAAAATATGTATTTATATGTTTGTAGTTTATCTTATGTATAAAACAGGATAAAACAGCGCACTTTCAAAGACTGACATTAAGTTCATCAAAAGCTACTAATTTTAACAATAAGACGTAAAATATCAAATGTGATATAAAACAGTATGTTTGCAAACTCGGTATTTTTAATCATTTTTCTACACTAATCACCCTCATGAATTTAAATTTTTACCGATTTCTTGCAAATGAGGGCATTGCAAGATCTCAAGTGTGGGGAAGGGTTATAAATTCTCTCGGGTTTACGCTTGGTTTAATTGCCAAATTTTGTGAAAATTTGAAAAATTTTCAACTAAATGAATTCAAAATCATGTTTATACATATTTATGAACGATAAAACTAGGTGATACTACAGAAATTATTGTTACCTTAGAAAGGACATAAATTGAGAAACAACCCAAAACGCTTGAATTCATTTAAAACGGAATAGAGGAGAATAAAAAGGCAAAGAAAGAAGTAAATAAAAGCTGAGTGTGGGAAGAATTCACTAAGTTCTTTAAAACATATATCACATATCTGTACAAGCTTATTGCATGTACTTTTGTTTTGGACTAAACTAATCAGTTTTACCCAATTTATTGTAATACTTTTGAAAGAAAGATGGATCTACACGATGAATCAATTCCATCATTATAAGGAAGTAAAGTCTTCCGAAAAAGACACGCGCTTCTTGATTTAGGTCAAGAAGTTGTCGTCTAGACCAGCTGTAGGTTGACAAAAAATTTAGAAAAGTCATCTCTAAAATCAGCAGGAAATTCACGGACCTCAGCATCAAACAGGGTCGCCATGTTGTCAGACTTATCCTAACCATGAGAGGATCTGTCTCGTAAAATGGGGAGGGCGCCGTGCAAATTAGCTTGATAAGACTAATGAATCAAACCCCCAGTAAGGATAATCTCCTTAAAGATTAAAAATCAGCTTTTAAGCCTGATATTACTCAATCCTTGAGATTGACTTTAAAGATTGAGAATTACAAACTCATGGAATTCGATGATATCTAAACTCGAACTTGAACGAGAAAATATTTTGATCAAATTACAAACCGATTTGTTTTCTGAAAACCTATTTTCAATACGTTCATTACCATTGAACGTAAAATCCTAGAAATTCACCTGGAATTCATTAGGTCACCTGAACCAAATCGGGTGTCAACCGTAAGAACGGTGGTTGCATAGCATGGTCGAAGACAGGACCTTGTGCCAGATCAGAAAACTATAGGGTGATCTTTACTATTGCTCCTACAAAGGATAGTAATTGCATCCGACACGATATAGACCATAATCAAAAGCATGTCATTAGACATTGCCTTAACAGTTGCTTGTTCATCGCTTTCCTTTACAACCGAACGGTAGTTTACTGAAAGGTAATATACAGAACAAGTAAACTGGACGTGTTGCTTTCCTAATACAAGGTTAGCAAGTGGGTGACACAAAACCATAAGTTTTGAGCTAAAATTTTCAAATATAAAACCCACACAACCCACAAAAAACATTTTACAACACCGGTGAAGGGTATTCCGGAAAACTTATCTAGGGTAAAAACTAGATTGAATTTTCAAAAGATCAAATGTTTTCATAAAGATCCAATTTCCTAACGGATCTAAATTTTTATAGTCATGTGAGACTGTAAACCACATCGTTACCATCATTGTTCATAACCGCCGTATTAAAATCACTGATGTACAAAGTGTGAAGAATAAAGAAGTGATTCTAATAAAGTTATATTCAAGTTCTATATTGCTTGAGGACAAGCAACGCTCAATTGTGGGAATATTTGATAATGCTAAAAACGAACATATATTTCATAGCATTATCCTTCAAGAAAGACAAGCTTTTAGTTGCAATTGTTCTAATTTCAAGTAATTATCATTTAAATAATAAAAGGTGAAGACAAAAGACAGATTCGACGATTTAAAGACGCAAATGACCAAAAAGTTAAAAAGTACAAAGTACAATTCAAGTGGTCCAATTTATTGATGAGAAACGTCTCAAAATTACAAAAGTACAAGCCGCAAAATGCAAAGTACATGATATTAAATTATACAAAAAGGCGTTCGAAAATCCGGAACCGAGACATGAACCAACTTTCAATGCTCGACGCAACGGAGCTAAAAGTACAAGTCAACTATGCACAAGAATATAATATAATATTTAAATAATTCATAATAAGAATAATAATAAATAATAAAAAGTTGTTAATTGATCATAGTTAAGGGGTCATAAGTGAAAATTTCAAATTCATCATTTGCCTATAAAACGAGACTACGGAGTAATGAAAGATACACCTTTTCTATTTTCTATATCTCTTACTCTCTCAATATATTTATATTAATATTATAATTTTAATATTAAAGTTTAATAATAATAAGGTTATGTTAGCGAATGTTTTAAGTTTTTAAGTCGAAACTCTGTCCGTGTAACACTACGCTATTAATACTCATTGTAAGTTATGTTTAAATTATTTTTATTAATGTCTCGTAGCTAAGTTATTATTATGCTTATTTAAGCCGAAGTAATCGTGATGTTAGACTAAATATTAAAGACGGGATAATTGGGTTTTGGACCATAATTGGGGTTTGGACAAAAGATCTACACTTGTGAAAATTAGACTATGGGCTATTAATGGGCTTTATATTAACTAAACGATACCTTGTTAATTTAATATAAAGGTTATTATTTTACGTATCTATATATAACCACATACGCTTAATCGGGTACGATGAGCGGGATATTTATAAGTACGAATTATTGTTCATTTGACCGGACACGGGGATGATTTAATAGTTACTAGACTCATTAAAACAGGGGTGGATTACATTCAAGGGTAATTAGTGTAATTGATAACAAAATATTAAAACCTTGGATTACACACAGTTGATAACCTGGTGTATTCATTAAACAAAGTATTAAGACCTTGTTACAGTTCGAATCCCCAATTAGTTGGAATATTTGACTTCGAGTATAAGGATAATTTGACGAAGACCCTCGCACTTTATAATTATGACCGATGGACTATTATGGACAAAACCGTATGGACATATCGAATAATCCAGGACAAAGGACAATTAACCCATGGTAAAAAATTAAAATCAACACGTCGAACATCATGATTACGGAAGTTTAAATAAGCATAATTCCTTTATTTTATATCTCATCGTACTTTTATTTACTGTCATTTTATTTATCGCACTTTTAATTTATTGTACTTTTAATTATCGTCATTTACTTTACACTTTAAATTAAGTTATATTTTGCATTAGGTTTTAATTGTGACTTAAGTTTTAAAATCGACAAACCGGTCATTAAAAGGTAAAAACCCCCAAAGTTACCTATAATTACTATATATCATTAAATCTAGTTTAACTACTTAATTAACTAATTTGACATAGTAAGACACCTAATAATAGTGTCCACGGATCGACCTCCCGGACTTTACCTTAGCTATATTATTACACGATAGGTATACTTGCCTTTTGTGTTTTAGTTTAATTTAGGTGATTTCCTATAGTAAATAAATATAAAACTGATAGCCGTTTCATACACACCCTCTAGAACACATCAGTCAACTCTCAACGCTCGACGCAACGGATTAAAAATTACAAGTCAACTATGCACATGAATATAATATAATATATAATTAATTCTTAAAATTATATATATATTATATTATTTAATAAAACCGTCGGCAAATAAACAAACAAAAGCATGTGAGCTTTAAAAAGTCACCATGCGATCGCATGGCCTAGAGGTGCAAAATCCATGCGATCGCATGGCCCCAAATTTTAGGTCAGGTCCTATAAATTTCGCAGTTTTGGTCGAACTAAACACATCTTTTTCTCTTCTCTATCTCTCAACGTAATATATATATATATATATATATATATATATATATATATATATATATATATATATATATTAATTTTAATTTTAATTTTAATTTTAATAATAAGGGTATGTTATCGAATGTTGTAAGTGTGTAAGTCGAAATTCTGTCCGTGTAACGCTACGCTATTATTAATCATTGTAAGTTATGTTCAACCTTTTTAAATTAATGTCTCGTAGCTAAGTTATTATTATGCTTATTTAAATTGAAGTAATCATGATGTTGGGCTAAAATATTAAAGACGGGGTAATTGGGCTTTGTACCATAATTGGGGTTTGGATAAAAGAACGACACTTATGGAAACTAGACTATGGCCTATTAATGGGCTTTATATTTGTTTAATTAAATGGTAGTTTGTTAATTTAATATAAAGATTTACAATTGGACGTACCTATAAATAACCATATACACTCGATCGGACACGATGGGCGGGATGTTTATAAGTACTAATAATCGTTTATTTAACCGGACACGGGAATGGATTAATAGTCAATGGACTTATTAAAACATGGGTGAATTATATACAAGGAAAATTGGTGTAATTATAGTTTAAGTCCCCAATTAGTTGGAATATTTGACTTCGGATATAAGGATAATTTGACGAGGACACTCGCACTTTATATTTATGATTGATGGACTGTTATGGACAAAAACCAGATGGACATATTGAATAATCCAGGACAAAGGAAAATTAACCCATGGTAATAAACTAAAATCAACACGTCAAACATCATGATTACGGAAGTTTAAATAAGCATAATTCCTTTATTTCATATTTAATTGCACTTTTAATTATCGCACTTTAATTTATTGTCATTTTAATTATCGTACTTTTTAATTATCGTAATTTTATTTATTGTCATTTTATTTATCGCACTTTAATTATTGTCATTTACTTTACGCTTTAAATTAAGTTATTTTTATTTTTAATATTTTACATTAGGTTTTAACTGCGACTTAAGTTTTAAAATCGACAAACCGGTTATTAAACGGTAAAACCCCCCTTTTATAATAATAAAACTACTTATTTATATATATATATATATATATATATATATATATATATATATATATATATATATATATATATACAAATATAGTTTTTAAAAATATAGCGTTAAACTTGGCTAGCTCCCTGTGAAACGAACCGGACTTACTAAAAACTACACTACTGTATGATTAGGTACACTGTCTATAAGTGTTGTAGCAAGGTTTAGGTATATCCACTCTATAAATAAATAAATAACTTGTGTAAAAATGTATCGTATTTAATAGTATTTCGTAATAAATATATAACTATTTCGTATACACCTCTACGCACATCAAGTATTTTTGGCGCCGCTGCCGGGGAACTGCTTAAACGCCGAAAGCAAAACGCTATAAAAAAAGTTCTTTTATTAAGTTTTAATTTATTTTTGTAAAAATACGTTTTAAAAATACAAAAATATAAAAAGAAAAACAAAAAAATATATATATATGTATATTTTTAAGAGTTTGTTAAATATATATATAAAATTATAAAGTTTCTTTATTTTTATTTTAGTTTTTAAAATATAAGTTTTTATTTGTTTATATAAATATTTTATAAAAACAGAAAAAAAAATTTAAAATTGTATTCGGGCTACACTGTAGCAGCCCAATTTGTGAGCTGAATATTTGGTCCATGCGATCGCATGAATCCGAAGGCTAAAACTCATGCGACTGCATGAGAAGTTCTGACACGCGGCTCTGAACCTGGTACAGCATTAATTACGGAGTATAATTTAATTATAATTAATATAAACCCTAATTAGGGTTAATTATAATAATAATTAAGTTTTAGTTTTATTATTTTTGTATTTTAAGTTTAATTAGTTTTATTAATATATAAAAATTAATACTTTTATAAAAATAAATATAAAAATAATATTTTTATAAAAATAAGTTATTTTATCACTTTTTATAATCGTTTAAGTGTAATTTTATAAGCGTAATTTTATAATTTTATAATCGTAATTGGATGTCTATCTTTTTAATCGTTTAAGCGTAATTTTATAATTTTTCACTCGTAATTAGTTTTTAATTTAGTATTTGCCATAGTTATTTATATTTCTAGATTTTTAGGATTTGCCGTAACATCCCTTAAGTACTTTTTCTTTAGACTAAGAATTAGGTGCTTTAGAATTTTGCGACGCCGTTTTATAAATTTTAGTACTTTTTAAGTTATTGCCGTTTTGGATATAGAATTCCTTTTAAGCTTTAATACCTTTAGACACAACTTTTAATTTTTAGTTTTTAGTTTCGACTCGCTACGTTTTCTTTTTATTATTTTTTTCGACCTTTTATTTTTCGATGTTTTCCGACGCGTTCTTTTTCTTTCTTATTTCTCGCCGATCTAGTTTTTAGGACATAGAATTTTCTATTTCTTCTCTAAAATTTCTTTAAATTTCAACAAAAAATTATTTTAAGTGGTTAAATTGATAGACATCCAAAATTTTATGGTTCGTAGTAATAGTTGGATTTATTAGTGGCAAGTTGTGGGCTTCCGATTTAAAGGGTCCTGGCTACCTGCTGCATCTATTGGCTATTCGAAACGTGGGCAAAATCAGAAAAGTCTATTAATTTAATAACTTATATAATTTTTATCTTTTATAACTAATAGGATATTCAGTGAATGCACCGAGCAAAACGTTCACCACCTTTTATACGTTCACCACCTGTAACTCGATCAAGACATCAAGCCAATATTGTCGCCGTTGATTTTTCTTTAGAATCATCATCAAGTCGACCAAGTACTCAAATTCAAATTTCCGATAATCCATTTTTTGAACCCGACCTCACAATTGAGAATCCGGAGGATATTCAAGGACAATTTTAGAGATCCTGAACCACTAATCATTCCTCCTGAACCACAAATCACTCAATCAGAGATTGTCGAGGAAGAAACCATTAAATCAGAATCCTCTAGTGATTCAGATTCAACAAATTCAATCATGGAAAATCTGGAACCTCTAAGTATGGAAGACCGAATGAGAGCTAAACGCACTGGCCAAGGTCACGCAATTACTCAACCAGACATTAATGTGCCAGATTATGAAATAAAAGGACAAATCCTACACATGGTAACTAATCAATGCCAATTTAGTGGTGCGCTGAAGGAAGATCCAAACGAACATCTTCGTACTTTTAATAGGATTTGTACTTTATTCAAAATAAGAGAAGTGGAGGATGAACAAATCTATCTCATGTTATTTCCCTGGACTTTAAAGGGAGAAGCCAAAGATTGGTTAGAATCGTTACCTGAAGGGGCGATTGATACATGGGATGTTTTAGTTGAAAATTTTCTTAAACAATTCTTTCCGGCATCTAAAATCGTGAGACTTCAAGGAGAAATTGTTACGTTCACGCAAAAGCCAAATGAAACTTTATATGAGGCGTGGACAATATTTGGAAAGTTATTGAGAGGATGTCCGCAACATGGTTTAGACACTTATCAAATAGTACAAATATTCTACCAAGGATGCGACCTCACTATAAGAAAAGACATCGATATAGCAGCTGGTGGTTCCATTATGAAGAAAACCGCAACTGAAGCTCACAAAATTATTGATAACACTGCTTCCCACTCACATGAGTGGCACCAAGAAAAAGATATCGTTAGATCATCTAAAGCAGCTAGAGCTGATTCTAGCCATGACTTTGATTCCATTTCTGCAAAGATAGATGATGTCGAGAGACAAATGGAAAAGATGACTAAAGATATTCACTCAATAAGAATTAGTTGTGAACAGTGTGGAGGACCACATTTGACAAAAGATTGTCTCAGTATTGAATAAACAATGGAACAAAGAGAGAATGTTTCATACATGAACCAAAGGCCTGGAAATAATTATCAGAATAATTATCAACCGCCAAGACCAATTTACAATCAAAATCAGAATTATAACCGAAATGTTCCATACAACAACCAACAAGGTCCTAGCAATCAACAAGTATCCAATAATACTTACAATCAGCAAAGACCTATTTTTCAAAACAAACCACCACAAACTGATGATAAAAAGCCAAATTTAGAAGACATGATGTCGAAGCTAGTTGAATCTCAAACGCAGTTTTTTACATCTCAGAAACAAACCAATGAACAAAATGCTCAAGCATTTAGAAATCAACAAGCTTCTATTCAAAATTTAGAACAAGAAGTAAGTAACCTAGCAAGGTTGATAGGTGAAAGAAAACCGGGAAGTTTACCTAGTGATACAAATGCTAACCCCCGAAATGAAACAGCTAAAGCCATTACCACAAGAAGTGGTATTATACTTAAACCACCTGAAATGCCTGTAATTTCTGATGACTCTATTCCTATTCCACAGGAACCACAATCTGAGCAAGATAAGGAAAAAGAACCAGTAGTTGAAAAAGTTAATGAAGATAACACAGTTAAGGCTAAGCCTTATGTTAAACTATACCAACCACCGCTTCCTTATCCGAGTAAAATGAAAAAAGAGAGACTTGAAGCCGAGCAATCCAAATTCTTGGATATTTTTAAACAAATAAATGTCAATTTTCCTTTTATTGATGTGATTTCAGGAATGCCTAGATATGCCAAATTCTTGAAAGATCTAATCACAAATAGAAAGAAAATGGAAGAACTCTCGGCTGTTACAATGAATGCTAATTACTCTGCAGTGCTGTTGAATAAGATACCAGAAAAATTATCAGATCCAGGAAGTTTCACGATTCCATGTTTTCTGGGTAGTCTTAGTTCAATCGAAGCATTGGTAGACTTAGGTGCTAGTATAAATTTAATGCCGTATTCACTATACGCTAAACTAGACCTTGGAGAATTGAAACCAAAACGAATAAGTATACAACTAGCAGATCGATCAGTAAAATATCCTAGAGGGATAATGGAGAACATGCTAGTTAAAGTTGGTACTTTAGTATTTCCAGTAGATTTTGTTATTCTGGACATGGAAGAAGATTCTCGAGTTCCTCTCATATTAGGAAGACCAATCTTAAACACGGCTAAAGCAATTATAGACGTGTTTGGTAAGAAATTGACCCTAAGTATAGAGGACGAGAGTGTTACCTTTTCTGTTGATAGAGCCATGTAACAACCACAATCTGCAGATGATACATGTTATTATATTCAAACTATAGATTCACATGCAGAATTGTTAGAAGAATTTTCAGAATTACAAGGAACAGGAGAATGTTCTTTAGGAGAAGGAACTGAACCAATTGATGAAACTGAAATGTTAGCTACACTTGTGGCTAATGGATATGAACCAACAAAAGAAGAAATTCAAATGCTAAAAGAAGAAGACAGATTTCGATATAAATCATCGATAGAAGAACCACCGACATTAGAGTTAAAGCCACTTCCAAACCATTTGGAATATGTTTATTTACATGGTGAATCTGAATTACTTGTAATAATATCGTCTTCTCTTACTGAAAATGAAAAATCTCAACTCATTACTGTGCTAAAAGCTCATAAACCAGCTATTGCATGGAAAATTCATGATATTAAAGGAATAAGTCCTTCGTATTGCACACATAAAATCCTTATGGAAGAAGGTCATAAAACATATGTGCAACGCCAAAGAAGACTAAATCCTAATATGCAAAATGTTGTTAAGAAAGAAATTATTAAACTGCTAGATGCAGGTTTAATTTGTCCAATCTCTGATAGTCCATGGGCAAGCCCAGTTCAATGCGTACCTAAGAAGGGTGGCATGACTGTCATCACAAATGAAAAAAATGAGCTTATTCCTACTAGGACTGTAACATGATGGCGTGTTTGTATTGATTATAGAAAATTAAATGACACCACCAGAAAAGATCACTTTCCCTTACCTTTCATTGATCAAATGTTGAAAAGATTTGCCGGAAATAGTTACTATTATTTTCTTGACGGTTTTTCCGGATATTTTCAAATTCTAATAGCACCCGTGGACCAAGAAAAAACCACATTCACATGCCCTTATGGTACTTTTGCTTACAAATGCATGCCATTTGGACTTTGCAACGCCCCTGCGACCTTTCAAAGGTGCATGATGGTGATTTTTCACGACATGATAGAAGAATGCATGGAAGTTTTCATGGATGACTTTTCAGTTTTCGGTGATACTTTTGAAACATGTCTAGTTAATCTTGAACGAATGCTTATTAGATGCGAATAATCAAATCTAGTTCTTAATTGGGAGAAATGCCATTTCATGGTTAAAGAAGGCATCGTTCTTGGTCATAAAATTTCAAAGGATGGAATTGAAGTGGATTGAGCTAAAGTAGATGTAATTTCTAAACTTCCACATCCCACCAATGTTAGAGGAGTTAGGAGTTTTCTAGAGCATGCCGGTTTTTATCGAAGTTTCATAAAAGATTTTTCTAAAATTGCCACTCCTATGAATAAACTCCTAGAAAAAGATGCTCCATTCATCTTTTCAGATGAATGCATCAAATATTTTAATATTCTTAAAGAAAAACTCACTAATGCGCCGATCATGATAACTCCAAATTGGAATCTACCGTTTGAACTTATGTGCGATGCAAGTGATTTTGCAATGGGAGCCGTTTTAGGACAAAGGATTGAAAAACGATTTCAACCTATTTATTATGCAAGTAAGACGTTACAAGGAGCACAAACAAATTACACAACTACTGAAAAAGAACTCCTTGCTATTATCTTTGCTTTCGACAAATTTCGTTCATATCTCGTTCTAGCTAAAACTGTGGTCTATACCGACCATTCTGCTCTTAGATACCTATTTTCGAAACAAGATGCCAAACCACGATTAATCCGTTAGATCTTACTCTTACAAGAGTTCGATATTGAAATCCGAGACAAAAAGGGAGCAGAAAATCTCGCCGCTGATCATCTTTCTCGTCTTGAAAATCCCGAATTAGAAGTTCTAAATGAATCGGCCATACAAGATAACTTTCCTGATGAATATCTATTGAAGATAGATTATAATGAAATTCCATGGTTTGCAGACTATGCAAACTACTTAGCATGTGGATTCCTTGAAAAAGGATTGTCGTACCAAAAACGAAAGAAATTCTTTAGTGATATAAAACACTATTTCTGGGAAGATCCACATTTGTTTAAAAGTTGTCCCGATGGAATAATACACCGATGTATATTCGGGGATGAAGCCAGTCAAATCTTAAACCATTGTCACACAGGACCAACAGGAGGGCATTATGGGCCTTAACTCACAGTAAGAAAAGTTTACGATGCTGGATTCTATTGGCCTACAATTTTCAAAGATGCGCACCTTCTTTGCAAATCCTGTGATGCTTATCAAAGGGCCGGAAAAATAAGTCAACGTGATGAAATGCCACAAAATGTCATTCAAGTATGTGAAGTATTTGACGTTTGGGGTATTGACTTTATGGTATAGTGACCCGAACTTCTCCATGTTTATATATATTAATTGAGATTGATATTTACATGACGAAATGTTTCCAACATGTTAAGCAATCAAACTTGTTAAGATTTGATTAAATGAAATAAGTTTCATATAGACAATTGATCACCCAAGTTGATCGGCGATTCACGAACGTTACAAAATTGTAAAAACTACATGTTGTGGTATATATAGACATATATATATGGTTGACATGAGATTATGATGAGTAAGTATCTCACTAAGTATATTAACAATGTGTGATATACATAAGAAATGAGATTACTAAGTTAAGAAACTCGAAATGATAAAATGATATTTAAATATATCATTAATTGTGTTAACAATGAACTACATATGTAAAAACAAGACTACTAACTCAAGAATTACGAAACGAGACTTATATGTAACGATTATCGTTGTAACGATATTTTAATGTATATATCATATTAAGAGATATTCATATATCATAATATCATTATAATATAATAATTTAACATCTTATTTGATATAATAAACATTGGGTTAACAACATTAATTGAGATCGTTAACTTAAAGGTTTCAAAACAACACTTACATGTAACGACTAACGAAGACTTAACGACTCCATTAGAATGTATATACATGTTGTGTTTTGATATGTATTCTTAAACTTTTGAAAGACTTCAAGACACATATCAAAGTACTTCTACTTAACAAAAATGCTTACAATTACATCCTCGTTCAGTTTCATCAACAATTCTACTCGTATGCACCCGTATTCGTACTCGTACAATACACAGCTTTTAGATGTATGTACTATTGGTATATACACTCGAATGATCAGCTCTTAGAAGCCCATGTTAGTCACCTAACACATGTGGGAACCATCATTTGGCAACTAGCATGAAATATCTCATAAAATTACAAAAATATTAGTAATCATTCATGACTTATTTACATGAAAACAAAATTACATATCCTTTATATCTAATCCATATACCAATGACCAAAAACACCTACAAACACTTTCATTCTTCAATTTTCTTGATCTAATTGATCTCTCTCAAGTTCCATCTTCAAGTTCTAAGTGTTCTTCATAAATTCCATAAGTATAGTTTCATAAAAATCAAGAATACTTCCAAGTTTACAAGTCTACTTCCAAGCTTTCTAATCCATTCCAAGTAATCATCTAAGATCAAGGAACCTTTGTTATTTATAGTAGGTTATCTTTCTAATTCAAGGTAATATTCATATTCAAACTTTGATTCAATTTCTACAACTATAACAATCTTATGTCGAGTGAAAATCTTACTTGAACTGTTTTCGTGTCATGATTCTGCTTCAAGAACTTTCAAGCCATCCAAGGATCCTTTAAAGCTAGATCCATTTTTCTCATTTCCAGTAGTTTTATCCAGAAAACTTGAGGTAGTAATGATGTTCATAACATCATTCGATTCATACATATAAAGCTATCTTATTCGAAGGTTTAAACTTGTAATCACTAGAACATAGTTTAGTTAATTCTAAACTTGTTCGCAAACAAAAGTTAATCCTTCTAACTTGAATTTTAAAATCAACTAAACACATGTTCTATATCTATATGATATGCTAACTTAATGATTTAAAACCTGAAAACACGATGAACACCATAAAATCGGATATACGCCGTCGTAGTGAAACCGGGGGCTGTTTTGGTTTGGATAATTAAAAACTATGATAAACTTTGATTTAAAAGTTGTTCTTCTGGGAAAATGATTTTTCATATGAACATGAAACTATATCCAAAAATCTTGGTTAAACTCAAAGTGAAAGTATGTTTTTCAAAATGGTCATCAAGGTGTCGTTCTTTCAACGGAAATGACTACCTCTTTAGTAATTGACATGTAACTTAAATTTCTGACTATAAACCTATACTTTTTCTGTTTGGATTCTTAAATTAGAGTCCAATATGAAACCATAGCAATTTTATTCACT
Organism: Rutidosis leptorrhynchoides; assembly: GCF_046630445.1. Classification (NCBI taxonomy): domain Eukaryota; kingdom Viridiplantae; phylum Streptophyta; class Magnoliopsida; order Asterales; family Asteraceae; genus Rutidosis; species Rutidosis leptorrhynchoides. The sequence goes on along the minus strand of NC_092341.1, from coordinate 77,597,715 downwards.
CAAAATGGATTTAAAATGAAGAAGTTATGGGTAAAACAAGATTGGATATTTTTGATCTTTTTAGCTACGGGAAATGTTTAACAAATCTATACAAATCATAACCTAACTAACTTATATTGTATTATACATGTATTCTAATATATTATGTAATCTTGGGATACTATAGACACGTATGCAAATGTTTTGACATATCATATCGACCCATGTATATATATTATTTGGAACAACCATAGACACTCTATATGCAGTAATGTTGGAGTTAGCTATACAAGGTTGAGGTTGATTCCAAAAATATATATACTTTAAGTTGTGATCTAGCCTGAGACGTGTATACACTGGGTTATGGATTGATTCAAGATAATATATATCGATTTATTTCTGTACATCTAACTGTGGACAACTAGTTGTAGGTTACTAACGAGGACAGCTGACTTAATACACTCAAATCTTTAAAACATAATAAAAATGGTTGTAATTATAATTTGATTATACTTTGATATATATGTACATATTTGTATAGGTTCGTGAATCGATCCGTGGCCAAGTCTTATTTCCGAGGAAGTAAATATCTGTGAAAGTGAGTTATAGTCCCACTTTTAAAATCTAATATTTTTGGGATGAGAATACATGCAGGTTTTATAAATGATTTACAAAATAGACACAAGTACGTGAAACTACATTCTATGGTTGAATTATCGAAATCGAATATGCCCCTTTTTATTAAGTCTGGTAATCTAAGAATTAGGGAACAGACACCCTAATTGACCTGAATCCTAAAGATAGATCTATTGGGCCTAACAAACCCCATCCAAAGTACCGGATGCTTTAGTACTTCAAAATTTATATCATATCCGAAGGGTGTCCCGGAATGATGGGTATATTCTTATATATGCATCTTGTTAATGTCGGTTACCAGGTGTTCACCATATGAATGATTTTTATCTCTATGTATGGGATGTGTATTGAAATATGAAATCTTGTGGTCTATTGTTACGATTTGATATATACAGGTTAAACCTATAACTCACCAATATTTTTGTTGACGTTTAAAGCATGTTTATTCTCAGGTGAATATTAAGAGCTTCCGATGTTGCATACTAAAATAAGGACAAGATTTGGAGTCCATGTTTGTATGATATTGTGTAAAAACTGCATTCAAGAAACATATGTCGATGTAATATATTTCTATTGTAAACCATTATGTAATGGTCGTGTGTAAACAGTATATTTTAGATTATCATTATTTGATAATCTACGTAATGTTTTTAAAACCTTTATTGATAAAATAAAGGTTATGGTTGTTTTAAAAATGAATGCAGTCTTTGAAAAATGTCTCATATAGAGGTCAAAACCTTGCAACGAAATCAATTAATATGGAACGTTTATAATCAATATGAACGGGACATTTCAGTTGGTATCCGAGCATTGGTCTTAGAGAACCAGAAAATTTGCATTAGTGTGTCTTATCGAGTTTGTTAGGATGCATTAGTGAGTCTGGACTTTGACCGTGTTTTCTTTAAAAATGATTGCTTAACATTTTTTTTGGAAACTATATATTATTAACATGTAAATATTATGTGATATATTAATCTCTTAACATGTTTGATATTGTGTGATAGATGTCTACCTCTAGCACAAATCTCATTGACTCACCAAATAATAACGAAGAGTCGAATATATATTGGTAAGATTCACAAGTTCCCGGAGAACCGGAAGAAGAGGAAACGGAACCGGAAGAAGAGGAACCGGAAGAAGAGGAACCAGAAGAAGAGGAACCGGAAGAAGAAGAGGTTCCGGAGGGGGGAATAGTAGGAACCACAGAAAACCGGTCAAATAAAAGAAAATCCTCAACCAATGGACCAAAGTTAATAATGGTCAATGGTGTTTCCACTAAGGAAGCAAAATATTGGGAAAATTACAAATTTTTTGATGAATCGGATCCTGATGAGGATTCCGATGATGTTATAGAAATTACCCCGGCCCATTTTAATGAGGCAAAAGAAATTAATAAGGGAAAAGGCCTCAAAATAGAGAAATCTGATTCCGACCCCGATGAACTTTATATGTACCGTCAACACCCGTATTTTCAATATCGTGACAATAACCCGGGAACCTCTAAACCACCAGGTTTTTCTAAACTAATGTGGAAAACGACGACTCGTATTAGAGGAACATCATATATCCCTAGAAGATTAGGAAAAAGAACCAAGTCCGAAGAAGAAGAAACCAGTGATTCAGATTAGAGGGGTGTGAGCATGTTGTGTAATAAATGTATTGTAGTGTGCTTGTACTTTTATGTTCTATGTAAAAATTGCTTGTATTGTTTGTTATTACGAATCTAATCCTTGTCTATTTTACAGTATAAAAACAAAATGGACGTTAAGGGTAGACAACCGAATATTTTAGAAGACCTACCAGAGGATATGATTGAAGAAATCTTGTCTAGAGTCGGTCAGAATTCATCAGCACATTTAGTTATGGCGAAATTAACTTGTCAAACATTTGAAAGACTTTCCAGAAATGCCTTAGTTTATAAAAGGCTTTCCTTTGATAGGTGGGATATATCACATTGGGGAGACTTTAAGTTACGCCGTATTTTCTTTAAAGTGTTAAATGCGGGGAACCCAAATGCAATTTTACGCTACGGGTTAAGAACCTATTTTGACTCAACATATCCTAACATAGGATTTCGTGAATTAGAAAGAGCTTCTAACATGCAACATAAAGAAGCATGTTATGCTTACGGGTTAGTGATGTTCGCTTCTTACCAAAGTGAGAAAAAGAACATCGGATTGCAGCTTTTAAATAAAACTTTTCCACAAGTGACGGATTCAGTAGTTGGGGTGAGAAACAAGGTTTTTAGATTATTACGGGGCTGTTGGACATTACGAAACCCTCGTCCTTTTGACGACATTACAACATGCTGCCTAGCCAGTGGTCATAACGGTTATTTTCCACAAGACCAAGGATGGGAAGTCATCTTAGTAAAGCCAGAATGCATGACTTGTTTCTGGACTTATGAATTACGTGTCTTTATTTCCTTTGCTGAACAACTTGCGTATTAACTAGATTTATCTTCAAAACTGTCATGTATCATAGTGTACTATATCTCATGTTATATGTAATATAGCGAAGTTGTAAGTTTGAAGAATATTTGTATGTGATATATTATTATAATCAGTTTTTCATATGGAATTGTAGTAGTTGAATTGTATATTAGCTACTAAGTATGAACTTAACGGGTAGGTAGTACCCGAATTTAAACTTATAAAACGCTAATATGAAGAAAAAGCTTTTATAAATGAGTTCATATTATGCTACGAGATACTATTGACTACTCTTAATATTCTGTATGATTAACTTGTTTCATTTGACTATTTTGAAGGAAATGGCACCGACTACTCGACACACCTTGAATATGAGCGAAGAGGAATTTCGTGCCTTTCTTGCTTCAAACATAGTCGCAGTCCAAGCTGCGCTACATACCAACAATAACTCTGAATCTAGCAATACAGCTAACGGCGCAAGAAATCGTGTAGGATGCTCCTACAAGGAATTCACTGCCTGCAAACCTTCAGAATTTGATGGGACCGAAGGACCAATCGGATTGAAACGGTGGACCGAGAAAGTTGAATCGGTGTTCGCCATAAGTAAGTGTGCTGAAGGAGACAAAGTGAAGTATGCTACGCATACCTTCACAGGTATTGCGTTAACATGGCAGAATACCTATCTAGAGCAAGTGGGACAAGATGCTGCTTACGCGCTACCGTGGTCAGCATTCAAGCACTTGATGAACGAGAAGTACCGTCCCAGAACCGAGGTCAATAAGCTCAAGTCAGAACTTAGAGGGTTACGAACACAGGGATTCGATATTATTTCGTACGAAAGACGATTCACAGAATTGTGCCTATTGTGTTCGAGAGCGTTCGAAGATGAGGAAGAGAAGATTGACGCATTTGTGAAAGGGTTACCGGAGAGAATCCAAAAAGATATAAGTTCACACGAGCCTGCCTCCATACAAAAGGCATGTAGAATGGCTCACAAACTAGTGAACCAGATTGAGGGAAGAATTAAAGAACAGGCGGCCGAAGAGGCCAACGTGAAGCTAGTCAAAAGAAAGTGGGAGGAAAACGGTGATAAGAGTCACCAAAACAACAACAACTATCCCAACAATCACAACATCAATTGCAACTACAACAAATGGCACAACAACAACAACAACAACTACAACAACTACAACAATCATCCCAACAACAATAATAACCGCAACAACAACAACAATTAGAAGCAGCTATGCCAAAGGTGTGAAAAGTATCACTCAGGGTTCTGCACCAAATTTTGCAACAAGTGTAAAAGAAATGGTCATAGCGCGGCGAAGTGTGAGGTCTACGGACCAGGGGTTAACAGAACAAAAGGAACAAAAGATGTCAGAACTAGTAATGGCGGAGCAAGTAGTGTCGGAGCAAGTTATGCCAATGTAGTTTGTTATAAATGTGGAAAACCGGGCACATTATTAGAAATTGCCCAAACCAGGAGAACACGAATGGACAAGGTCGCGGAAGAGTTTTCAATATTAATGCGGCAGAGGCACAGGAAGACCCGGAGCTTGTTACGGGTACGTTTGTTATTGACAATAAATCTACTTACGTTTTATTTGATTCGGGAGCGGATAGAAGCTATATGAGTAGAGATTTTTGTGCTAAATTAAGTTGTCCATTGACGCCGTTGGATAGTAAATTTTTACTCGAATTAGCAAACGGTAAATTAATTTCAGCAGATTATATATGCCGGAATCGAGAAATTAAATTGGGTGATAATGCTAAAAACGAACATATATTTCATAGCATTATTCCTCAAGAAAGACAAGCTTTTAGTTGCAATTGTTCTATTTACAAGTGATATTCGTTTAAATAATAAAAGGTGAAGACAAAAGACAGATTCGACGAATTGAAGACGCAAACGACCAAAAAGCTCAAAAGTACAAAAGACAATCAAAAAGGTTCCAATTATTGATAAGAAACGTCTCGAAATTACAAGAGTACAAGATTCAAAATGCAAAGTACAAGATATTAAATTGTACGCAAGGACGTTCGAAAATCCAGAACCGGGACCAGAGTCAACTCTCAACGCTCGACGCAACGGACTAAAAATTACAAGTTAACTATGCATATAAATATAATATAATATATAATTAATTATATTAATTATATATATATATTATATTTATAAATAAAAACCGTCGGCAGAGAAAGACTCCAAGGGTGTGAGCTGTAAATTCATTCTCCGCGACTCGCGGAGTTTGAAGAGGATTTCACCGCGAGTCGCGGAGCCCCAAAATGAAAAACCCCCTATAAAGCAAACCGAATTCTGATCAAAAAATATAATCTTTTTCTCTCTTCTCTCATATATACGATATATATATATATATAATTTATAATTTATATTTTAATTTTAATTATAATTCTAATAATAAGGGTATGTTAGCAAATGTTGTAAGGGTGTAAGTCGAAATTCTGTCCGTGTAACGCTACGCTATTTTTAATCATTGTAAGTTATGTTCAACCTTTTTATATTAATGTCTCGTAGCTAAGTTATTATTATGCTTATTTAAAACGAAGTAATCATGATGTTGGGCTAATTACTAAAATTGGGTAATTGGGCTTTGTACCATAATTGGGGTTTGGACAAAAGAACGACACTTGTGGAAATTAGACTATGGGCTATTAATGGGCTTTATATTTGTTTAACTAAATGATAGTTTGTTAATGTTAATATAAAGATTTACAATTGGGCGTCCCTATAAATTACCATATACACTCGATCGAACACGATGGGCGGGGTATTTATATGTACGAATAATCGTTCATTTAACCGGACACGGGAATTGATTAATAGCCACTAGAATAATTAAAACAGGGGTGAAATTACATTCAAGGGTAATTGGTGTAATTGTTAACAAAGTAGTAAAACCTTGGTTTACACGCAGTCGATAACCTGGTATATTCATTAAACAAAGTATTAAAACCTTGTTACAATTCGAATCCCCAATTAGTTGGAATATTTAACTTCGGGTATAATAATAATTTGACGAGGACACTCGCACTTTATATTTATGACTGATGGACTGTTATGGACAAAAACCAGACGGACATATTAAATAATCCAGGACAAAGGACAATTAACCCATGGGCATAAAACTAAAATCAACACGTCAAACATCATGATTACGGAAGTTTAAATAAGCATAATTCTTTTATTTCATATTTAATTTCCTTCATTTTATATTTAATTGCACTTCTAATTATCGCACTTTTATTTATTGTTATTTAATCGCACTTTTAATTATCGTACTTTTTAATTATCGCAATTTTATTTTATCTCACTTTTATTATTCGCAATTTCATTATCGTTATTTACTTTACGCTTTAAATTAAGTCTTTTATTTATTTAATATTTTACATTAGGTTTTAACTGCGACTAAAGTCTTAAAATCGACAAACCGGTCATTAAACGGTAAAAACCCCCCTTTATAATAATAATATTACTTATATATATATATTTGTATTTTTATAAAAGTAAACTAATATAGCGTTGAGCTTTGTTTAAAGATTTCCCTGTGGAACGAACCGGACTTACTAAAAACTACACTACTGTACGATTAGGTACACTGCCTATAAGTGTTGTAGCAAGGTTTAAGTATATCCATTCTATAAATAAATAAATATCTTGTGTAAAATTGTATCGTATTTAATAGTATTTCCTAGTAAAATATAAACTATTTTTTATACACCTCGCATAACATCAAGTATTTTTGGCGCCGCTGCCGGGGACACTCTTAAACGCCGGAAGCGCAACGCTAATATAAAAAAAAAAAAAGATTTTTAGCTTACTTCTATTAAAAATTCGTTTTTGTAAAAATACGTGTTAATTATTCAAAAATATAAAAAGAAAAACAAAAATATAAGTATTTTTTTTAAATATTTAAGTTTTATAAGTTTCTTTATTCTTATTTTAATTTATAAAAATATAAGTTTTATTAAATATATTTTATATATAGAAAAAATAGAAAACAGAAAATAAAAAAAAATAAATAAATAAAAAACGCATCGATTCAAACTGTGCCAGAATTGAATTTCTGAACCCCGCGACTCGCGGGGTTTTCTTCATTAATTACCGCGACTCGCGGAGACTTTCTGACACGCCGACAGAAGCCCTAATTCAGCATTTATTACGGATTATTATTAATTATTATTAATATAAACCCTAATTATGTATTATTATTATAATTAAGTTTTATTTTAAAATTTCTTTTTATTTAATTTGTTTTATTTTGTTTAAATTAGTTTTATTAAATTGTAAAATTAGTAGTTTTATTAAAAAAAATATATAAAAATAATATTTTTATAAAAATTGTACTTTTTCAACTTTTTATATATTTTTATATTTTGTCCCTTTTTAATCATTGTAGCGTAATATTTGTATTTTTAGCTCATATTTAATTTTAAACTTAGTTTTTGCTATAGTTATTTTTACTCCTAGATTTTTAGGCTTTGCCGTAGAATTCCTTAAGTGCTTTTTCTTTAGACTAAGATTTAGGTGCTTTAGAATTTTGCGACGCCTTTTTAAGTTTTAGTTTCTTTTTAAGTTATTTCCATTTGGTATTTAGTTTTTCTTGTAAGCTTTAATATTTTTAGACATCTTTTTACTATGTATCAATTATCATTCCAATTAGTAATTTCAATTTGCGATTATAATTTTAAGTTAGTTGTAGTAATAAGGTTAGGTTAGTTAAGTATTTTTAAGTTTTGATAAGTTTCTTTTATTTTTTTCGTCACTTTTTTTCCAACCATTTTTTCTTTTTCTACCTTTTGCGACGAACTCTTTTTCTCTCTTATTTCTCGCTATTCTAGTTTTAGGACATAGATTTTTATTCTACTTCTTATCTAAATTTCTTAAAATTACGAAAATTTATTTTGAGTGGTTAAATTGATAAACATCAAAATTTTCTGGTTCGTAGTAATAGTTGGATTTGTACGTGGACCGGGTTATTGGAGCCAAACAGTCCTCAATTATATTGAGACCAAACGAATCCTGCCCTTCTGCTGCATCTTTTGGCTATTCGAAACGTGGGCAAAATCAGAAAAGTCTATTAATTGGATAACTTATTATAATTTTTTTTTTTTTAAAACTAATAGAATATTCAGTGAATGCACCGAGCAAGACGTTCATCACCTTTTGTACGTTCACCACCTGTAACTAGATCAAGACATTTAGCAAATATAACCGCCGTTGATTTTTCTTTAGAATCGTCATCCAGTTGACCAAATACTTCAGTTCAAATTTCCGATAATCCATTTTTTGAACCCGACCTCACAATTGAGAATCCGGAGAATATTCAGGAACGGTTCGTAGATCCTGAACCACTAAACTTTCCTCCGGAACCACCAATCATTCAAACAGAGATTATTGAGGAACGAACCATTAAATCAGAATCATCTAGTGATACCGATTCAACAAATTCAATTATGGAGAATCTGGAACCTTTAAGTATGGAAGACCGAATGAGAGCTAAACGCACTGGCCAAGGTCACGCAATTACTCATCCAGACATTAATGCGCCAGATTATGAAATCAAAGGACAAATTCTACACATGGTGACTAATCAATGACAATTTAGTGGTGCGCCGAAGGAAGATCCAAATGAACATCTACGTACCTTTAATAGGATCTGCACACTATTTAAAATACGAGAAGTGGAGGATGAACAGATATATCTCATGTTATTTCCCTGGACTTTAAAGGGAGAAGCCAAAGATTGGTTGGAATCGTTACCTGAAGGGGCGATCGATACATGGGACGTTTTAGTTGACAAATTTCTTAAACAATTCTTTCCTGCATCTAAAGCCGTAAGACTTCAAGCAGAAATTGTTACGTTTACACAGAAACCAAATGAAACTCTATATGAGGCGTGGACAAGATATGGAAAGTTGTTAAGAGGATGTCCGCAACATGGTTTAGACACCTGTCAAATAGTACAAATATTCTACCAAGGATGCGACATCACTACAAGAAAAGACATAGATATAGCAGCTGGTGGTTCTATTATGAAGAAAACCGAAACTGATGCTTACAAAATTATTGATAATACTGCTTCCCACTCACATGAGTGGCACCAAGAAAAAGACATCATTAGATCATCTAAAGCAGCTAGAGCCGATTCTAGCCATGACTTAGATTCCATTTCCGCAAAGATAGATGCTGTGGAGAGACGAATGGAAAAGATGACTAAAGATATTCACTCAATACGAATTAGTTGTGAGCAGTGTGGAGGACCACATTTGACAAAAGATTGTCTCAGTATTGAATTAACAATGGAACAAAGAGAGAATATTTCATACATAAACCAAAGGCCTGGAAATAATTATCAGAATAATTATCAACCGCCAAGACCAATTTACAATCAAAACCAGAATTATAACCGAAATATTCCATACAACAACCAACAAGGTCCTAGCAATCAACAAGTATCCAATAATACTTATAATCAGCAAAGACCGAATTTTCAAAACAAACCACCACAACAAACCGATGATAAAAAACCAAATTTAGAAGATATGATGACGAAGCTAGTTGAAACTCAAACACAGTTTTTCACATCTCAAAAACAAACAAATGAACAAAATGCTCAAGCATTTAGAAATCAACAAGCTTCTATTCAAAATCTGGAACAAGAAGTGAGTAACCTAGCAAGGTTAATAGGTGAAAGAAAACCGGGAAGTCTACCTAGTGATACAAATGCTAACCCCAGGAATGAAACAGCTAAAGCTATTACCACAAGAAGTGGTACAACACTTAAATCACCTGAAATACCTGTAACTTCTGATGAAGCCATTCCTACTCCACAAGAACCACAACCTGATCAAGATAAGGAAAAAGAACCGGTAGTTGAAAAGGTTAATGAAAATAACACAGTTAAGGATAAACCTTATGTTAAACCATACCAACCACCACTTCCTTACCCAAGTAAAATGAAGAAAGAGAAACTTGAAGCCGAGCAATCCAAATTCTTGGATATGTTTAAACAGATAAATGTAAATCTTCCTTTCATTGATGTGATTTCAGGAATGCCAAGATATGCTAAATTCTTGAAAGATCTAATCTCAAATAGAAAGAAAATGGAAGAACTCTCGGCTGTTACTATGAATGCTAATTGTTCAGCAGTGCTGTTGAATAAGATACCAGAAAAATTATCTGATCCAGGAAGTTTCACAATTCCATGTTTTCTGGGTAGTCTTAGTTCAATAGAAGCATTGGCAGACTTAGGTGCTAGTATAAATCTAATGCCGTATTCACTATACACTAAACTAGACCTTGGAGAATTAAAACCAACCAGAATAAGCATACAACTAGCCGATAGATCAATAAAATATCCTAGAGGGATAATGGAGAACATGCTAGTTAAAGTTGGTACTTTAGTATTTCCAGTAGATTTTGTTGTTTTGGACATGGAAGAAGATTCTCAAGTTCCTCTCATATTAGGAAGACCATTCTTAAACACGGCTAAAGCAATGATAGACGTGTTCGGTAAGAAACTGACCCTAAGTATAGAGGATGAGAGTGTTACCTTTTCAGTTGATAGAGCAATGCAACAACCACAATCTGCAGATGATACATGTTATTATATTCAAACTATAGATGCACATGCAGAATTATTAGAAGAATTTCCAGAATTACAAGGAACAGGAGAATGTTCTTTAGGAGAAGGTAATGAACCAATTGACGAAGCTGAAATGTTAGCTACACTTATAGCTAATGGATATGAACCAACAACAGAAGAAATTCAAATGCTAAAAGAAGAAGACAGATATCGATATAAATCATCGATAGAAGAACCTCCAAAATTAGAGTTAAAGCCACTTCCAAACCATTTGGAATACGCTTATTTACATGGTGAATCTGAATTACCTGTAATAATATCGTCTTCTCTTACTGAAAATGAGAAATCACAACTCATTTCTGTGTTGAAAGCTCATAAACCAGCCATTGCATGGAAGATTCATGATATTAAAGGAATAAGTCCTTCGTATTGCACACATAAAATCCTTATGGAAGAAGGTCATAAAACGTATGTGCAACGCCAACGAAGACTAAATCCTAATATGCAAGATGTAGTTAAGAAAGAGATTATTAAACTGCTAGATGCAGGTTTGATATATCCAATTTTTGATAGTCCATGGGTAAGCCCAGTTCAATGCGTACCTAAGAAGGGTGGCATGACTGTCATTACAAATGAGAAAAATGAGCTTATTCCTACTAGGACTGTAACAGGATGGCGTGTATGTATTGATTATAGAAAATTAAATGACGCCACCAGAAAAGATCACTTTCCCTTACCTTTCATAGATCAAATGTTGGAAAGATTAGCCGGAAATAGTTACTATTGTTTTCTAGATGGATTTTCCGGATATTTTCAAATTCCAATAGCACCCGAAGATCAAGAGAAAACCACATTCACGTGCCCTTATGGTACTTTTGCTTACAAACGCATGCCATTTGGACTTTGTAACGCCCCTGCAACCTTTCAAAGGTGTATGATGGCAATTTTTCATGACATGATAGAAGAATGTATGGAAGTATTCATGGATGACTTTTCAGTCTTCGGTGATACATTTAAATCATGTCTAGTTAATCTGGAACGAATGCTAATTAGATGCGAAAAATCAAATCTAGTACTTAATTGGGAGAAATGCCATTTCATGGTTAAAGAAGGCATCGTTCTTGGACATAAAATTTCAAAAGAAGGAATTGAAGTGGATAGAGCTAAAGTAGATGTAATTGCTAAACTTCCACATCCCACCAATGTTAGAGGAGTTAGGAGTTTTCTAGGGCATGCCGGTTTTTACCGACGTTTCATAAAAGATTTTTCTAAAATTGCCACTCCTATGAATAAACTCCTAGAAAAGGATGCGCCATTCATCTTTTCAGATGAGTGTATCAAATCTTTTAATATTCTTAAAGAGAAACTCACTAATGCGCCGATCATGATAACACCAAATTGGAATCTACCATTTGAACTAATGTGCGATGCAAGTGATTTTGCAATGGGAGCCGTTTTAGGACAAAGGATTGAAAAACGATTTCAACCTATATATTATGCTAGTAAGACATTACAAGGAGCACAAACGAACTATACAACTACTGAAAAAGAACTCCTTGCTATTGTCTTTGCTTTTGACAAATTTCGATCATATCTCGTTCTAGCAAAAACGGTGGTTTATACCGACCATTCTGCTCTTAGATACCTATTTTCGAAACAAGATGCTAAACCAAGATTAATCCGTTGGATCTTACTCTTACAAAAGTTTGATATTGAAATCCGAGATAAAAAAGGAGCAGAAAATCTCGCCGCTGATCATCTTTCTCGTCTTGAAAATCCCAAATTAGAAGTTCTAAATGAATCGGCCATACAAGACAACTTTCCTGATGAATATCTATTGAAGATAGATTATAAAGAAATACCATGGTTTGCAGACTATGCAAACTACTTAGTTTGTGGATTCCTTGAAAAAGGATTATCGCACCAAAGACGAAAGAAATTCTTCAGTGATATAAAACACTATTTTTGGGAAGATCCACATCTGTTTAAAAGTTGTCCCGATGGAATAATACGCCGATGTGTATTTGGAGATGAAGCTAGTAAAATTTTAAACCATTGTCACACAGGACCAACAGGAGGGCATTATGGGCCTCAACTAACAGCAAGAAAAGTTTATGAAGCTGGATTCTATTGGCCTACAATTTACAAAGACGCACACCTTCTTTGCAAATCCTGTGATGCTTGTCAAAGGGCCGGAAAAATAAGTCAACGTGATGAAATGCCACAAAATGTCATCCAAGTATGTGAAGTATTTGACATTTGGGGTATTGACTTTATGGGTCCATTTCCAAAATCTCATAATAATCTATATATACTCGTAGCCATTGATTATGTATCTAAATGGGCGGAAGCACAAGCTCTCCCAACTAACGATGCACGAGTTGTAGTCAACTTTTTAAAAAGTCTTTTTGCAAGGTTTGGAACACCGAAAGCTTTAATAAGTGATCGGGGTACTCATTTCTGTAATAATCAACTTGAGAAAGTTCTTAAAAGATATGGAGTAACTCATAAAATCTCCACCGCATATCATCCACAAACAAGTGGACAAGTTGAAAATACAAACCGAGCTTTAAAACGTATTCTAGAGAAAACCGTAGGATCAAATCCGAAGGAATGGTCCATTAAATTGGAGGATGCACTCTGGGCTTTTAGAACAGCCTACAAAACTCCAATTGGAACCACACCTTTTAGACTTGTTTATGGAAAAGCATGTCATCTTCCAGTAGAAATTGAACACAAAGCATTTTGGGCTTTGAAGACATGTAATCTTGATTTACATGAAGCCGGACGTCTACGATTAAGTCAACTAAACGAATTAGAAGAATTAAGACATAAAGCATACGAAAATTCGTTAATCTATAAGGAAAGAACGAAGAAATGGCATGATAAAAGAATCAGAAGTTCAAAAGAATTTAAAGAAGGAGACAGAGTTCTTCTTTTCAATTCACGATTCAAGCTATTTCCTGGAAAATTGAAATCAAGATGGTCTGGACCATTCATAGTCAAAAGAGTTTTCCCATACGGAACGATAGAATTAATAAATTCAAATGGGATTGAATTTAAAGTTAATGGTAACAGAGTTAAACATTACATACATGGTCCGATGGAAGTCGACAACGAAGTTAATCACAATTTCGACAACACAGCTAATTAAGTGTGGGGAGAATCAAGTCTTTAAAGGATAATATGTATTTCTGTTAGAGTTAGATTGTCTGTTTTCGTGTAGTTCTCGAAAATGGAACCCGAATGGTCTTTCCCTAGCAGACCCTAAAGAACTAGTCTTCTCCCCCCATTCTGAATTTTTATTTTTTTTAGGTTTTTACAAAATGAAGACTGCCTGTGAACTAAACCATGGTCTAATGCTACACGCTTTGATCACTAAAAGAAATAATGATATACTACCGAGTGAAATAGTATCAGTAATCAGAGAAAGAATGGACGGAGTTAGAAAAGAATCCAGATGCGAAGATAATAAGTTACAATTTGGTAAAGGAAAATCAAAATCCGCAGCGAAAAGAAGAGCACGACACCTAGAACGATGTCACAAATGCGGAAAATGGTCACATGGAGGTAAATGTTCAAATAATCAAACCTATTCAAATACCGAATTTGTTACTTTATGCAGAGACGGACCGTTCATATGTTTAGAAGAAAAGACACTGAATGCTCGAGGTTACGCCTATGTAGCCATGGAAAATCAATTAAACCGACTATCTTATGAATGGGATAGATCATATAACTAAGAAATCTATTTCACAGGTATGTCTGTACAGTTTTTATTTTTATTTTTATTTTTAACCTTTTGATAATAAACGCTAATTTGTTCGCTAAAAAGTATTAAATTGGTATTGAATAAAATTAGGTTTGGCGACCGAAATTATTGATATCATTCAAAAATTTATTACATCACTGCGAAATTTAACGTTTATTCTTAAGGTATAAATATCTTTAATCAATCAACCCAAAATATTTCAAAAATTCGTCATGAGTTAAATTAGGTCTTGGAACCGAAATTACTTTACCGAAAAGAGGGGCGCATATTTTTGATAATATTTGATTGATTAAAGTGGGATAAAAAGACAAAAAGATTTTTAATTTTATTTTTACCATATTTTTAAAATTAATATTTAAATCTTAAATTAATATTGTAAACTTTGTAAAAACAATATATTTAAAATTGTAAATATTTGAAAAATTAATATAAGTTTGATATGAATTTATAAATTTTTAAATTAAGTTTGGTGTGAATTTTTAATTTTTAAAATATAAATTTTTAATTTTATGCATTTCAAATTTTAAGTTTGGTGTGAATTTTTAATATTAATTTTGAATTTCATATTTAAGTTGTGTGAATTTAAAAACAAAAATTTACTTTATCTCATTAAGTTAAGAATATGATTTTTAAAATTCGTCGTAAGTTGAAGACTAGGTCTTTGAACCGAAATTGCTTTACCCAAGGGAGGGACGAGAACTTTTATTATCATTATTTTTAATCTTATTGATTTAAAGTATGCCAAAAACATTAAAAAACTCAAAAATCTTAGCTTTTAAAACAATCGCTACAAAAAGACAAATTTTAAAATTTTGTCGAGAGACGGACTAGGACATCGATCCGAAACGACCTCGTCCTAAATAATAAGGGAAACAAAATTTTAAAATTAATTTCTTAATTGTTTTCAAAAGTTAATGATTATAAAAAAAAAAAAAAAAACAAACTCCGCGAGTCGCGGAGTTTGAAGTGCATTTCGTCGCGACTCGCGGAGGGGCCGGATTACAGAAAAAAATAAAAAGAGCTGAACGATCAGTTTCAGTCCCCAACCCAAAAACTCAAAAACAAACTGCGAAAACCCACGAAAAACCCCGCAAAATACACCCCAAAATCACAATTTTTAACCGTTAATCACCAAATCTTTTGCTAAAATCATGTTGAGAAGGATGCTATCTAAGAATTACTCAAGAAAAACGGTAAATTTCTACACCTAAACACCATTTAATCCGAAATTTGGTGTTCTTGAGCTATTTTTTCCCCAAATTGATTTTGATGCTTTTTAGTGTAATTAGACTTAAATTGTTTATGTATTATGCTTGTATAACCTAGATTGATGCTGTTTAACATGATTAGAAGCCTTAAACTTCAAATTTTGAATAATCTAGGGTTTGTGTTCTTGAGCAAATTTGGGGCTTTTTGATATAAACAGGTTATGGCCGATTTTTGTCATGAATTGTTGCTAAAATAAGTAGTGTAACATGTCTAGGTAGTTAAATGATCCAAACTTTGAGCCTAAACATGATTTTGAGAATTAAAGTGGACTTTTTCAAGTCTAAAATTCATGAACTTGATTTTTGAAAGATAATGCCATTTGAGACTTGTTTGATTGCTAGTAATGATTATTTTGACATGTTATTTGAGTTGAATGCTTATGAACTTGGCGAAAATTTTCGTATATGCTTATTTGAAAAAGTGTTGATTTGATAAAAATGTGAAAATAAGCTTAAGTTTGATATAAATTGATAATGTCATTGTAATTATTTTGATTGATGATTTTGCTGACACTAATGCATATTTGGATGCACAAAAATTGTGTTTAATGTGTTTTGCAGAATGAAAGGGGTGAATCTTCATCCCAAGCCCGCAATGCTCCTGATGAGAATTTGGAACAACAGGAGGTGGATAACTACTACAAGCAGGATATACCTCATCCAGTCATGACCTTTTCCGATATGCATTTGGAAGAGTTGCACCCGAACCTGAGATTTGACAGACTTTGGATAGATTATCCAAAATATCAAAGGGGTTTGCATACTCTTCATTCTAAGGTTGTTGAGGTACCGAGGGTCATAGAATGGGGACCCTTAGAAGCTGTAGAATTGGCCGGGCCAATTAGGGAATTACTTGTACAGAGGTATGGTAATTCTTCTTTTAATGACTGGGTATGTTTATTCACCATACGTAGACCTGTATATAAAGTATGGTGTGAAGAATTGTTATGTAGTATAGAGTTGAATGATCGGGTAGCTAGTTTAACCGATCGTTCTTTTATTAGATTTTTGTTAGGCGGTTCGATGCGCCACATGTCTTTACTGGACATGGCTCAGGCTTTACGTATATATACGCCTGAGGAGTTAGCGTCTGCCGATTGTAGAGGATTGATACTAAATGGTAGAAAGATAGATGAAAATTTTGATACACACGGTGTGTGGAGTCAAATGACAAGCCATCACCGTTTCAAAGGGGGAAATTACTCTTATTTGGATATAGATAGAGCCGAATTAAGAGTGATACATAGGTTTTTAGCTAATTCGATTACACAAAGGGGTAAGAACAAGGAAAAAGTACATGAACAAGATTTGTTTTACCATATGTGTATTCGAGACCCACAAAGCGCTGTAAGTATACCATATTGTGTGGGTTATTATTTATCAGCTATGGTTCGGGGGATGCGACCGCATAGCATAATAGGAGGTGGTATTTTTATTACTTTGATTGGTGAATATCTCGGTGTGGATATAAGTCGGGGGGGATTATTAGTAGAAGAACCAGAACCCCGCGATACTATAGGTTTAAATGTATACCATGGTGTGAAAGTTTTGAAGAGGCGAAATAACGCCGCAGTACGATACCATGGTAGACATCCACAGGTGGAGAGAAACCAACAGCAAGGTAATGTAGGAGGGGGGAATGAGATGCAAAAAATGCATAGGTTTATAGCTTCTCAGGAATACGAAAATGCTAGACAGAGAGCATTTGAAGATTGGCAAGTTCATCAGAACCAAATCATAGCTCATTGCCAACATATAGGTAGAAACTATATTCCTACACCGAAACCCATCTTCCCTCCCTGGTCTATAGAGATGCAGCCACCATATCCTACGTATGACCCTGCCGAAGCATTCTATAGCACCTATGGTTATGCCTGTAACCCCTATTGGTACCAATATCATCCTTAGTTTACTTATTATTTTTTTATTTTGTAATTTGTAATTATTGATACGTTTAATACTTTTGTTAATATTGTAATCATTTTTATAATTGTCTAACTTTTATTCTTAGATTTTAATAATTTTTGAATGTGGGGTAATATACCAAACTTCAAAAATATGTATATATATTTGCAGTTTATCTTATGTACACAACAGGGTAAAACAACGCATTTTCAAAGACTGGCATTAAGTTCAGCAAAAGCAACTAATTTTGACGACAAGATGCAAAATATATGTGAAATAACAACAAGACGGAATGAACAAATGATGTGCACCATTTATCATTCAGCAAACAAACGCCAATATATTTGGAAACTTTGGTAAAATTTAATCATTTTCACACAAATCACCCTCAATAATTTAAATTGTTACTGATTTCTTGCAAATGAGGGCATTGCAAGATCTTAAGTGTGGGAAGGGGTTAAATTCTTTCGGATTTTAACACTTGGTTACCATTAAAAATACTAGTAAAGCAGTAGTTGTATTAGAATCTAGTGCTCTCTGATAAAAAAGAACAGCCCTAGTCTTATATACTGACTACCCAATTCTAGTAAAATTTTTCAAAATTTTCAATTAAATGAACTCAAAATCATGTTTATACATATTTATGAACGATAAAACTAGGTTTTAACACCGAAATTATTGTAACCTCGGAAAGGACATAAATTGAGAAACAAACCAAAATGTTAAAATTCATTTAAGATGGAATAGAGGACGATAAAAAGGAAAATAAAAGCCAAGTGTGGGAAAATTTACCAAGTTATCTTAAACATATGTCACATATATCTGTAACAAATAACTGAAAATACTTTTGCTTTGGACTAAACTAAACTGTTTTTACCCGATGAAAGAAAAGAAGAGATGGATCTACATGATGAATCAATTCCATCATTAAAAGGAAGTAAAGTCTTCCGAAAAAGACACGCGCTTCTTGATTTACGTCATGAAGTTGTCGTCCAGACCAGCTGTAGGTTGACGAAAAATCTAGAAAAGTCATCACTAAAATCAGCAGGAAATCCACGGACCTCAGCATTAAACAGGGTCGCCAAGTGGTCAGATTTATCCTAACCATGAGAAGGATTTATCTCGTACAATGGGGGGCACCATGCAAATTAGCTGGATAAGACTAATGAATCAGATCCCCAGAAAGGATAATCTCCTTAAAGATTAAAAATCAGCTTTTAAGACTGATATTATTCAATCGTAGAGATTGACCTTAAAGATTGAGAATTCAAACTCATGGAATTCAATGATATCTAAACTCGAGCTTGAACGAGAAAATATTTTGATCAAAATTATAAACCAATTTGTTTTCTGAAAACCCATTTTCAATGCGTTCATTACCATTGAACGTAAAATCCTAGGAATTCACCTGGAATTCATTAGGTCACCTGAACTAAATCGGGTGTCAACCGTAAGAACGGTGGTTGCATAGCATGGTCAAAGACAGGACCTTGTGCCATTCCAAAAAATTATAAGGGTGAGCTTTACTATTGCTCCTACCAAGGATAGTAATTGCGTTCGACACGTTATAGACCATAATTAAAAGCATGTCAGGGGACATTGCCTTAACAGTTGCTTGTTCAACGCTTTCCTTTACAACCGGACGGTAGTTTATCGAAAGGTAATATACGGGACAAGTAAACTGGACGTGTTGCTTTCCAAATACAAGGTTAGCAAGTGGGTGACACAAAACAGCAAGTTTTGAGCTAAAATTTTCAATTCTGAAACCCACCAAACCCACAAAAATATTTTGCAAACACCGGTAAAGGGTTATCCTGGAAAACTTATCTAGGGTAAAAACTAGATTTAATTTTCAAAAGATCAAATGTTTTCATAAAGATCCAATTTCCTTAATGGATCTAAATTTTTATAGTCATGTGGGACTGTAAACCATATCGTTACTACCATTGTTTATACCGCCGTATAGAAAATCACTGAGGTACAAAGTGTGAAGAATAAAGAAGTGATTCTAGTATTTCAAAACGATATTGCTTGAGGACAAGCAACGCTCAAGTGTGGGAATATTTGATAATGCTAAAAACGAACATATATTTCATAGCATTATTCCTCAAGAAAGACAAGCTTTTAGTTGCAATTGTTCTATTTACAAGTAATATTCGTTTAAATAATAAAAGGTGAAGACAAAAGACAGATTCGACGAATTGAAGACGCAAACGACCAAAAAGCTCAAAAGTACAAAAGACAATCAAAAAGGTTCCAATTATTGATAAGAAACGTCTCGAAATTACAAGAGTACAAGATTCAAAACGCAAAGTACAAGATATTAAATTGTACGCAAGGACGTTCGAAAATCCGGAACCGGGACCAGAGTCAACTCTCAACGCTCGACGCAACGGACTAAAAATTACAAGTTAACTATGCATATAAATATAATATAATATATAATTAATTATATTAATTATATATATATATTATATTTATAAATAAAAACCGTCGGCAGAGAAAGACTCCAAGGGTGTGAGCTGTAAATTCATTCTCCGCGACTCGCGGAGTTTGAAGAGGATTTCACCGCGAGTCGCGGAGCCCCAAAATGAAAAACCCCCTATAAAGCAAACCGAATTCTGATCAAAAAATATAATCTTTTTCTCTCTTCTCTCATATATACGATATATATATATATATATATATATATATATATATATATATATATATAATTTATAATTTATATTTTAATTTTAATTATAATTCTAATAATAAGGGTATGTTAGTAAATGTTGTAAGGGTGTAAGTCGAAATTCTGTCCGTGTAACGCTACGCTATTTTTAATCATTGTAAGTTATGTTCAACCTTTTTATATTAATCTCTCGTAGCTAAGTTATTATTATGCTTATTTAAAACGAAGTAATCATGATGTTGGGCTAATTACTAAAATTGGGTAATTGGGCTTTGTACCATAATTGGGGTTTGGACAAAAGAACGACACTTGTGGAAATTAGACTATGGGCTATTAATGGGCTTTATACTTGTTTAACTAAATGATAGTTTGTTAATGTTAATATAAAGATTTACAATTGGGCGTCCCTATAAATTACCATATACACTCGATCGGACACGATGGGCGGGGTATTTATATGTACGAATAATCGTTCATTTAACCGGACACGGGAATGGATTAATAGCCACTAGAATAATTAAAACAGGGGTGAAATTACATTCAAGGGTAATTGGTGTAATTGTTAACAAAGTAGTAAAACCTTGGTTTACACGCAGTCGATAACCTGGTGTATTCATTAAACAAAGTATTAAAACCTTGTTACAATTCGAATCCCCAATTAGTTGGAATATTTAACTTCGAGTATAATAATAATTTGATGAGGACACTCGCACTTTATATTTATGACTGATGGACTGTTATGGATAAAAACCAGACGGACATATTAAATAATCCAGGACAAAGGACAATTAACCCATGGGCATAAAACTAAAATCAACACGTCAAACATCATGATTACGGAAGTTTAAATAAGCATAATTCTTTTATTTCATATTTAATTTCCTTCATTTTATATTTAATTGCACTTCTAATTATCGCACTTTTATTTATTGTTATTTAATCGCACTTTTAATTATCGTACTTTTTAATTATCGCAATTTTATTTTATCGCACTTTTATTATTCGCAATTTCATTATCGTTATTTACTTTACGCTTTAAATTAAGTCTTTTATTTATTTAATATTTTACATTAGGTTTTAACTGCGACTAAAGTCTTAAAATCGACAAACCCGTCATTAAACGGTAAAAACCCCCCTTTATAATAATAATATTACTTATATATATATTTGTATTTTTATAAAAGTAAACTAATATAGCGTTGAGCTTTGTTTAAAGATTTCCCTGTGGAACGAACCGGACTTACTAAAAACTACACTACTGTACGATTAGGTACACTGCCTATAAGTGTTGTAGCAAGGTTTAAGTATATCCATTCTATAAATAAATAAATATCTTGTGTAAAATTGTATCGTATTTAATAGTATTTCCTAGTAAAATATAAACTATTTTTTATACACCTCGCATAACATCATTGGGTAGCGAAATATTTAAGATTGATTTGATACCAGTAGAGTTAGGGAGTTTTGATGTAATAGTTGGCATGGACTGGCTGAAGGAGATGAAAGCAGAGATCGTATGTTACAAAAATGCAATTCGCATTGTACGAGAATAAGGAGAACCCTTAATGGTGTACGGAGAAAAGGGCAACACGAAGCTACATCTTATTAGTAATTTGAAGGCACAAAAACTAATAAGAAAAGGTTGCTATGCTATTCTAGCATACGTCGAGAAAGTACAAACTGAAGAAAAGAGCATCAATGATGTTCTCATCGCAAAAGAATTTCCCGATGTATTTCTGAAAGAATTACCGGGACTACCTCCACATCGATCTGTTGAATTTCAAATAGATCTTGTACTAGAAGCTGCACCAATAGCTCGTGCTCCTTACAGACTCGTACCCAGCGAGATGAAAGAACTGCAAAGCCAACTGCAAGAACTATTAGAACGTAGTTTCATTCGACCAAGCACATCACCATGGGGAGCTCCTGTTTTGTTTGTCAAGAAGAAGGATGGTACATTTAGGTTGTGTATTGACTACAGAGAGTTGAATAAACTTACCATCAAAAATCATTATCCACTGCCAAGAATTGATGACTTATTTGATCAACTACAAGGCTCGTCGGTTTATTCGAAAATCGATTTACGTTCTGGATATCATCAAATGCGAGTAAAGGAGGATGATATTCCAAAAACTGCTTTTAGGACGCGTTAGGGTCATTACGAGTTTATGGTTATGCCGTTTGGATTGACTAATGCACCAGCTGTGTTCATGGACCTTATGAACCGAGTGTGTGGGCTATATCTTAAAAAGTTTGTCATTGTTTTCATCGATGACATACTTATTTACTCAAAGAATGATCAAGAGCACGAAGAACATTTGAGAAAAGTGCTAGAAGTATTGAGGAAAGAAAAACTGTACGCTAAGTTTTCAAAGTGTGCAACGAACGAAGGTGATTGCTTATGCGTCTAGACAATTGAATATTCACGAGCAAAATTATACAACTCACGATTTGGAATTGGGTGCTGTTGTTTTTTGCATTAAAGACTTGGAGGCATTATTTATATGGAGTCAAAAGTATTATATATACCGACCACAAAAGTCTCCAACATATATTTAATCAGAAGCAACTGAATATGAGACAACGCAGATGGATTGAACTGTTGAATGATTATGATTTTGAGATTCGATACCACCCGGGGAAGGCGAATGTGGTAGCCGACGCTTTGAGTAGAAAGGACAGAGAACCTATACGGGTAAAAGTTATGAATATAATTATTCGTACTAACCTTACTACTCAAATAAAGGAGGCGCAACAGGGGGTTGTAAAAGAAGGAAAGTTGAAGAATGAGGTACCCAAAGGATCAGAGAAACATCTTAATATTCGGTAAGACGGAACCCGATATAGGGCTGATAGAATTTGGGTACCAAGGTTTGGAGATGTGAGAGAAATGGTACTTAAAGAAGCACATAAAACCAGATATTCAATACATCCCGGAGCGGGGAAGATGTATAAAGATCTCAAGAAACACTTTTGGTGGTCGGGTATGAAAGCCGATATTGCTAAATTTGTAGGAGAATATTTGACGTGTTCTAAGGTCAAAGTTGAACATCAGAAACCATCAGGTCTACTACAACAACCTGAAATCCCGGAATGGAAATGGAAAAACATTACCATGGATTTCATTAGTAAATTGCCAAGGATTGCAAGTGGTTATGATACTATTTGGGTAATAGTTGATCGTCTCACTAAGTCAGCACACTTCCTGCCAATGAGAGAAGATGACAAAATGGAGAAGTTGGCGCAATTGTATTTGAAGGAGGTTGTCTCCAGGCATGGAATACCCATCTCTATTATCTCTGATAGGGATGGTAGATTTGTTTCAAGGTTCTGGCAGACGTTGCAACAAGCATTGGGGACTCATCTAGACATGAGTACTACCTATCATCCACAAACTGATGGGCAGAGCGAAAGGATGATACAAACTCTTGAAGAAATGGTACGAGCATGTGTTTTTGATTTCGGAAACATTTGGGATCGACACCTACCGTTAGCAGAATTTTCCTACAACAACAGTTATCATTCTAGTATTGAGATGGCGTCGTTTGAGGCACTTTATGGTAGAAAGTGCAGGTCTCCGATTTGTTGGAATGAAGTGGGGGATAGACAGATTACGGGTCCGGAGATAATACAAGAAACTACCGAGAAAATCATCCAAATTCAACAACGATTGAAAACCGCCCAGAGTCGACAAAAGAGCTACGCGGACAGTAAAAGAAAAGATATAGAGTTTGAAATTGGAGAAATGGTCATGCTTAAGGTTTCACCTTGGAAAGGCGTTGTTCAATTTGGTAAACGAGGGAAACTAAATCCAAGGTACATTGGACCATTCAAGATTATAGATAGTGTCGGACCAGTAGCTTACCAACTAGAGCTACCTCAACAACTCGCGGCTGTACATAACACTTTCCACGTCTCGAATTTGAAGAAATGTTTTGCTAAAGAAGATCTCACTATTCCGTTGGACGAAATCCAAATCAATGAAAAACTTCAATTCATTGAAGAACCCATCGAAATAATGGATCGTGAGGTTAAGAGACTTAAGCAAAACAAGATACCGTCAAAATAAGTTTCATATAGACAATTGATCAACCAAGTTGACCGGCGATTCACGAACGTTACAAAATTATAAAAACTACATGTTGTGGTATATATAGACATATATATATATGGTTGACATGAGATTATGATGAGTAAGTATCACATTAAGTATATTACCAATGTGTGATATACATAAGAAATGAGATTACTAAGTTAAGAAACTCGAAATGATATATATAACGATTATCATTATGATAACGTCTACTAAATATATATGTATCATATTAAGATATTGATACACTATATTTAACATGATAAAATGATATTTAAATATATCATTAAGTGTGTTAACAATGAACTACATATGTAAAAACAAGACTACTAACTCAAGAATTACGAAACGAGACTTATATGTAACGATTATCGTTGTAACGATATTTTAATGTATATATCATATTAAGAGATATTCATACATAATAATATCACTATAATATAATAATTTAACATCTCATTTGATATAATAAACATTGGGTTAACAACATTAATTGAGATCGTTAACTTAAAGGTTTCAAAACAACACTTACATGTAACGACTAACGAAGACTTAACGACTCCATTAGAATGTATATACATGTTGTGTTTTGATATGTATTCTTACACTTTTGAAAGACTTCAAGACACATATCAAATTACTTCTACTTAACAAAAATGCTTACAATTACATCCTCGTTCAGTTTCATCAACAATTCTACTCGTATGCACCCGTATTCGTACTCGTACAATACACAGCTTTTAGATGTATGTACTATTGGTATATACACTCCAATGATCAGCTCTTAGCAGCTCATATTAGTCACCTAACACATGTGGGAACCATCATTTGGCAACTAGCATGAAATATCTCATAAAATTACAAAAATATTAGTAATCATTCATGACTTATTTACATGAAAACAAAATTACATATCCTTTATATCTAATCCATATACCAACGACCAAAAACACCTACAAACACTTTAATTCTTCAATTTTCTTCATCTAATTGATCTCTCTCAAGTTCCATCCTCAAGTTCTAAGTGTTCTTCATAAATTCCATAAGTATAGTTTCATAAAAATTAAGAATACTTCCAAGTTTACAAGTCTACTTCCAAGCTTTCTAATCCATTCCAAGTAATCATCTAAGTTCAAGGAACCTTTGTTATTTATAGTAGATTATCTTTCTAATTCAAGGTAATATTCATATTCAAACTTTGATTCAATTTCTACAACTATAACAATCTTATTTTGAGTGAAAATCTTACTTGAACTGTTTTCGTGTCATGATTCTGCTTCAAGAACTTTCAAGCCATCCAAGGATCCTTTGAAGCTAGATCCATTTTTCTCATTTCCAGTAGTTTTATCCAGAAAACTTGAGGTAGTAATGATGTTCATAACATCATTCGATTCATACATATAAAGCTATCTTATTCGAATGTTTAAACTTGTAATCAATAGAACATAGTTTAGTTAATTCTAAACTTGTTCGCAAACAAAAGTTAATCTTTCTAACTTGACTTTTAAAATCAACTAAACACATGTTCTATATCTATATGATATGCTAACTTAAGGATTTAAAACCTGGAAACACGATGAACACCATAAAATCGGATATACGCTGTCGTAGTGAAACCGGGGGCTGTTTTGATTTGGATAATTAAAAACTATGATAAACTTTGATTTAAAAGTTGTTCTTCTGGGAAAAATGATTTTTCATATGAACATGAAACTATATCTAAAAATCTTGGTTAAACTCAAAGTGAAAGTATGTTTTTCAAAATGGTCATCAAGATGTCGTTCTTTCAACGGAAATGACTACCTCTTTAGTAATTGACATGTAACTTAAATTTCTGACTATAAACTTATACTTTTTCTGTTTGGATTCTTAAATTAGATTTCAATATGAAACCATAGCAATTTGATTCACTCAAAACGGATTTAAAATGAAGAAGTTATGGGTAAAACAAGATTGGATATTTTTGATCTTTTTAGCTACGGGAAATGTTTAACAAATCTATACAAATCATATCCTAACTAACTTATATTGTATTATACATGTATTCTAATATATTATGTAATCTTGGGATACCATAGACACGTATGCAAATGTTTTGACATATCATATCGACCCATGTATATATATTATTTGGAACAACCATAGATACTCTATATGCAGTAATGTTGGAGTTAGCTATACAGGGTTGAGGTTGATTACAAAAATATATATACTTTGAGTTGTGATCTAGCATGAGACGTGTATACACTGGGTCGTGGATTGATTCAAGATAATATATATCAATTTATTTCTGTACATCTAACTGTGGACAACTAGTTGTAGGTTACTAACGAGGACAGCTGACTTAATACACTCAAATCTTTAAAACATAATAAAAATGGTTGTAATTATAATTTGATCATACTTTGATATATATGTACATATTTGTATAGGTTCGTGAATCGATCCGTGGCCAAGTCTTATTTCCGAGGAAGGAAATATATGTGAAAGTGAGTTATAGTCCCACTTTTAAAATCTAATATTTTTGGGATGAGAATACATGCAGGTTTTATAAATGATTTACAAAATAGATACAAGTACGTGAAACTACATTCTATGGTTGAATTATCGAAATCGAATATGCCCCTTTTTATTAAGTCTGGTAATCTAAGAACTAGGGAACAGACACCCTAATTGACGCGAATCCTAAAGATAGATCTATTGGGCCTAACAAATCCCATCCAAAGTACCGGATGCTTTAGTACTTCGAAATTTATATCATATCCGAAGGGTGTCCCGGAATGATGGGGATATTCTTATATATGCATCTTGTTAATGTCGGTTACCAGGTGTTCACCATATGAATGATTTTTATCTCTATGTATGGGATGTGTATTGAAATATGAAATCTTGTGGTATATTGTTACGATTTGATATATATAGGTTAAACCTATAACTCACCAACATTTTTGTTGACGTTTAAAGCATGTTTATTCTCAGGTGAATATTAAGAGCTTCCGCTGTTGCATACTAAAATAAGGACAAGATTTGGAGTCCGTGTTTGTATGATATTGTGTAAAAACTGCATTCAAGAAACATGTGTCGATGTAATATATTTCTAATGTAAACCATTGTGTAATGGTCGTGTGTAAACAGTATATTTTAGATTATCATTATTTGATAATCTAAGTAATGTTTTTAAAACCTTTATTGATAAAATAAAGGTTATGGTTGTTTTAAAAATGAATGCAGTCTTTGAAAAACGTCTCATATAGAGGTCAAAACCTCGCAACGAAATCAATTAATATGGAACATTTATAATCAATATGAACGGGACATTTCATATGGGTCCATTTTCAAAATCTCATAATAATCTCTACATTCTCGTTGCCATTGATTATGTATCTAAATGGGCGGAAGTACAAGCTCTCCCAACTAACGATGCACGAGTTGTAGTCAACTTTTTAAAACGTCTTTTTGAAAGGTTCGGAACACCGAAAGCTTTAATAAGTGATCGGGGTACTCATTTTTGTAATAATCAACTTGAGAAAGTTCTCAAAAGATATGGAGTAACTCATAAAATCTCAACCGCTTATCATCCACAAACAAGTGGACAAGTTGAAAGTACCAACCGAGCTTTAAAACGTATTCTAGAGAAATCCGAAGGATTGGTCCATGAAATTGTAGGATGCACTCTGGGCTTTTAGAACAGCCTACAAAACTCCAATTGAAACCACACCTTTTAGACTCGTTTACGAAAAATCATGTCATCTTCCAGTAGAAATTGAACACAAAGCATTTTGGGCTTTGAAGACATGTAATCTTGATTTACATGAAGCCGGACGTCTTCGGTTAAGTCAACTAAACGAATTAGAAGAATTAAGACAAGAAGCATATGAAAATTCATTAATCTATAAGGAAAGAACGAAAAAATGGCATGATAAAAGAATCAGAAGTTCAAAAGAATTTAAAGAAGGAGACAGTGTTCTTCTTTTCAATTCACGATTCAAGCTATTTCCTGGAAAATTGAAATCAAGATGGTCTGGACCATTCATAGTCAAAAGAGTTTTCCCATACGGAACGATAGAGTTAATAAATTCAAATGGGATTGAATTTAAAGTTAATGGTCACAGAGTTAAACATTACATAGATAATCTAATGGAAGTTGAAGATGAAGTTAATCACAATTTCGACACCACAGCTAACTAAGTGTGGGAAGGTTCGAATCTTTTTAGGGTAATATATATTTATGTTAGAGTTAGATATTCTGTTTTCGTGTAGTTTCCGAGAATGGAATCCGAATGGTCTTTCCCTAGCAGACCCTAAAGAACTAGTCTTCTCCCCCCATTCTGAATTTTTATTTTTTTTAGGTTTTACGAGATGAAGAATTCCTTTGATCTGAACCATGGTCTAATGCTACATGCTATGATTACTAAACGTAATAATGACACACTTCCGAGTGAACTGGTATCCTTCATAAGAGGCAAAATGGACGGAGTAAGAACTCAGGAAAGATCATCATAAGATACATTTTGGTAAAGGAAAATCAAAATCCTCAACGAAAAGAAGATCACGACACCTTGAAAGATGTTATAAATACGGAAAATGGTCACACGAAGGTAAATGTTCAAATAATCAAACATATTCAAATACCGAATTTGTTACTCTATGCAGAGAAGGACCGTTCATATGTTTAGAAGAAAAGATATTGAAGAATCGAGGTTATGCTTACGTAGCTATGGAAAATCAAATCACACGACTCTCCTATGAGTCGGATAAAGCAGGTCTCTGAGAATTCTATCTCACAGGTAAGTATGTACAGTTTTTATTTTTATTTTTATTGCTTTTAACCTTTTGATAATAAATGCTGAATCGTTCGCTATAAAGTATTAAATTGGTATTCAATAAAATTAGGTATGCGTAACCGAAATTATTGATATCATACAGAAATTTATTATATCACTGCGAAATTTACCGTTTATTCTTAAGGTATAAATATCTTTAATCAATCAACTCAAAATATTTGAAAAATTCGTCAGGAGTAAAACTAGGTTATGGAACCGAAATTACTTTACCGAAAAGAGGGGCGTATATTTTTGATAATATTTGATTGATTAAAGTGGGATAAAAGACCAAAAAGATTTTTAATTTTAATTTTTACCATGTTTTTAAAATTAATATATAAATATTAAATTATTATTGTAAATCTTTTTAAAATCAATATATTTAAGCTTTTAAATTAATATTTTGTAAATATTAATGATATTTATATAAATTTTTAATTTTATGCATTTTAAATTTAAGTTTGGTGTGAATTTAAAAACAAAAATTTACTTTATTTCACTAAGTTAAAAATATGATTTTAAAATTCGTCGTGAGTTGAAAACTAGGTCGTTGAACCGAAATTGCTCTACCCAAGGGAGGGACGAGAACTTTTATTATCATTATTTTTAATCTTATTGAATTAAAGTATGCCAAAAACATTAAAAAAATCCAAAACTCTTTGCTTTTAAAACGACGCTTAAAAAGTAACAAATTTTAAACTTTTGTCGAGAGGCGGACTAGAACAACGATCCGAAACGTCCTCATTCTAAAAGAAACAAATTTTTAAAATTTATTAATTTATGTTTTCTTAGTTGAAGGTTTTTATAAAAAAAAAAAAAAAAAGACCCCATGCGATCGCATGGGGTTCCTTCAGAAAATCCATGCAGTCGCATGGAGTGAAAAAACTGGTCAGGAACAAATAACCAGCTAGCTGGTCTGTCTCATTCCACAAACACATACACATACACGAACATACTCCCCAAACTCTCTCAAATTTCACCAATTTTTCACCAAAATCAACCAAATTTCTTGCTATAATCCGCTCTAATCATGAAATTGTTCAGAAGATTTTCAAAGAAGGTAAATATTTCACCCCTAAACCTCTTTAAATTTGATTTTTAGTGTTCTTTAGCTATAATTTACCTAATTTGATTTTGTTAATTTCTAATGTAATTAGAGTTAAATTGTTAGTATATTATGCATGTATAACCTAAATTGATGCTATTTAACATGATTTGAAGCCAAAAATTTAAAAAAATTTAGGAATCTAGGGTTTGTGTTCTTGAGCAATTTGGGGCTTTTTGATATAACAAGTTATGGCCGATTTTTGTCATGAATTATTGCTAAATTAAGTAGTGTAACATGTTTTAGGTAGCTAAATGATCCAAACTTTGATCCTAAACATGATTTTTGAGAATTAAAGTGGACTTTTTAGGTCTAAAATTCATGAACTTGATTAAATTGATGTAAATGCCATTTAAAACTTGTTTAATTGCTAGTAATGGTTATTTTGACATGTTATTTGAGTAGAATGCTTATGAACTTTGTAAACATTTTCATATATGCTTATTTAAAAAAGTGTAGAATTGTGAAAATTGTGAAAATGTGTATAAGTTTAATTTTGATTGAACATGTTATTGTAATTGTTTCAAGTTATTATTTTGCTAACACTAATGCATATTTGAATGCATAAATTTTGTGTTTAATGTGTTTTGCAGAGATTTACCGATACTGATGGTGCATCATCATCATCTAGACAACCTGCTCCAGAACCTGAACCAGAAATGCAATATGAACCGGAGCAACAACAGGAACAACAACAACAACAACCTGATCAACACGTACCATATTATGATCCACATCAAGAATATGTTAATGCCTACGTACAATTTCCAATTCATCCGATAATAGCACACCCAACTATTCATTAAGAACAGTTACATCCTAATTTGAGATTTGATCGAAGTTGGAGAGATTATCCGACGTATCAAAGTAACAAATTTAAACTGATACCGAAAAATGTAGAAGTACCAAGGGTAATCGATTGGGAGCCTTTGGAAAGAGTCCAACTAGTTAAATCAGTTAGACTGCATCTGATCCAAAGGTATGGTAGCTCTTCTTTTCCCGATTGGGAACGTTTATTGACCATTCGTAGGCCTATATATAAAGAGTGGTGTGTTGAGCTTATGAGTACTGTTTCACTTAATGCGGATGTAGATAGGTTAGATGATAGAAGTTTTCTTAGATTTTTACTTGGCCGTAGGATGTACGGGATGTCCATGCTGGACATGGCCAGGGCTTTACAGATTTACACTCCTGGTGAATTACTACTACCTGATTGTACAAATTTGATTTATCATGGGGAGCGGGTAGATAGGAATTTTGACGCAAACGCCATCTGGAGGCGTATGTCAAATTATAATGTTTTTTCGCTGGGAGGAAGACACTCCTATTTAGATATTAACAAAGCAGAGCTACGTATTATACATAGATTTTTAGCTAATTTGATTACACAAAGAGGTAAAAACAAGGAAAAGATGACCTTACACGACTTATTTTACCTTAAGTGTATTCGAAACACTAGAAGCTTTGTTAATATCCCCTACTGTGTTGGTTTTTATCTGTCCAAAGTAGTAGCAGGAATACAGGACGGGGGATAATAGGAGGAGGTATTTTTGTTACTCTCATTGGAGAGTATTTGAGTGTAGATAGGGATCAAGGGGGTCCACTTATGGTATGTAGGGAACAGGATGCTACTTTAGGATTAAAGGTCTATCAGGGTGCTAAGGTATTAAAGAGCAGACGCAATCAGGTAGTACCATATGATGGTAATCATCCACAGGTAGAGAGAGGTTCAGATGAGAAAATGGAGGAAGCAGATGACATTAGGGATGTCATTAGGGAGGCTATGACTGACGTCTACCAGCGTATAAATGAGGTAGAAATGACAAACGAGGATAGACATAGTCGATACAAGCAGTGGAACGCCCAGGATGTGTACGAGCATTCTAGGAAACGACAGCATGATAGATGGCACTATCATCTGCATCAGATCATGAGCCAGCTATCACCTCAGGATCACTACGTACCGACCCGACCTGCTTACTATCCTCCACACCAGCCCAATATGCGACAACCATTTACTCTCTACGACCCTAACCAGGCCTATCAGTACACCTATAACCAACCATGGAACCTGCCCGATGACATGAACTGGAACCCCTATCCAGATTGATATAGTTTCGTTGGTGATTTTTATGATTTTTTATCTTTTTATTATTTTTATTTATTTATGTTTAAACATATTATATTGTGATACTTTTATGTAAGTTTTAACATTTTTATTATGTTGTACTAATATTTCATATTTGATTTAAAAGTGGGATTTTAAGTCCCATTTCAAATTACCATGCATGTTTATATTTGTATTGTATGTATTTTATTGTCAATTGTATAAAACAGGGTAAAACATTGCATTTTCAAAGACTGGCATTAAGTTCAGCAAAAGCTACTAATTTTGACGACAAAACGAAAAACAAATATGATGTAACAACAAAGACGGAATGAAAAAAATGATATGCACCATTTATCATTCAACAAACAAATGCCAATATGTTTGGAAACTTTGGTAAAATTTAATTATTTTTCTACGCTAACCACCCTCAATAATTTAAATTGTATTGATTTCTTGCAAATGAGGGCATTACAAGATCTTAAGTGTGGGAAGGGGTTAAATTCTTTCGAATTTTTAATTTTTTTTTGACTTATACACTTGGTTACCATTAAAAATACTAGTAACGCAATAGTTGTATTAGAATCTAGTGCTCTCTGATAATAAAGAACAGCCATAGTCTTATATACTGACTACCCAATTCTAATAAAATTTTTCAAAATTTTCAAATAAATGAATTCAAAATCATGTTTATACATATTTATGAACGATAAAACTAGGTGTTAACACCGAAATTATTGTTACCTCGGAAAGAACATAAATTGAGAAACAACCCAAAATGTTAGAATTCATTTAAAATAGAATAGAGGACAATAAAAAGGCAAAAAAAGTAAAATAAAAGCCAAGTGTGTAAAAATTTACCAAGTTATTTAAAACATATATCACATATTATTGTACAAATAATTGAAGATACTTTTGTTTTGGACAAAATTAACCGTTTTACCCGGTAAATTGTAATATATTTGAAAGAAAGATGGATCTACACGATGAATCAATTCCATCATTAAAAGGAAGTAAAGTCTTCCGAAAAAGACACGCGCTTCTTGATTTAGGTCAGGAAGTTGTCGTCCAGACCAGTTGTAGAGTCTACGAAAAACTTTGAAAAGTTTTCTCGAAAATCAGCTGTAAATCCACGGACCTCAGCATCAAACAGGGTCGCCAAGTGGTCAGACTTATCCTAACCATGAGAGGATCTATCTCGTACAATGGGGGGGGGCACCATGCAAATTAGCTTATAAGACTAATGAATCAGATCCCCAGAAAGGATAATCTCCTTAAAGATTAAAAATCAGCTTTTAAGACTGATATTACTCAATCCTTGAGATTGACCTTAAAGATTGAGAATTCAAACTCATGGAATTCGATGATATCTAAACTCGAGCTTGAACGAGAAAATATTTTGATCAAATTACAAGATTTGTTTTCTGAAAACCCATTTTTAAAGGCGTTTATTACCATTGAACGTAAAATCCTAGGAATTCACCTGGAATTCATTAGGTCACCTGAACTAAATCGGGTGTCAACCGTAAGAATGGTGGTTGCATAGCATGGTCAAAGATAGGACCTTGTGCCAGACCAAAAAACTATAGGGTGATCTTTACTATTGCTCCTACAAAGGATAGTAATTGCATCTGACATGATATACATCATAATCAAAAGCATGTCATGGGACATTGCCTTAACAGTTGCTTGTTCAACACTTTCCTTTACAACCGGACGGTAGTTTACCGAAAGGTAATATACGGAGCAAGTAAACTAGACGTGTTGCTTTCCCAATACAAGGTTAGCAAGTGGGTAACACAAAACCGCAAGTTTTGAGCTAAAATTTTCAAATTTGAAACCCACCAAACCCACAAAAACAATTTGCAAACACCGGTGAAGGGTTATTCCGGAAAACTTATCTAGAGTAAAAGCTAGATTTAATTTTCAAAAGATCAAATGTTTTCATAAAGATCCAATTTCCTTAAGGATCTAAATTTTCATAGTCATGTGGGACTGTAAACCACAACGTTACTATCATTGTTCATACCGCCGTATAGAAATCACTGATGTACAAAGTGTGAAGAATAAAAAAGTGATTCTAGTATTTTTATTTCAAGACTATATTGCTTGAGGACAAGCAACGCTCAAGTGTGGGAATATTTGATAATGCTAAAAACGAACATATATTTCATAGCATTATCCCTCAAGAAAGACAAGCTTTTAGTTGCAATTGTTCTATTTACAAGTGATATTCGTTTAAATAATAAAAGGTGAAGACAAAAGACAGATTCGACGATTTGAAGACGCAAACGACCAAAAAGCTAAAAAGTACAAAGTACAATCAAAGTGGTTCAAATTATTGATGAGAAACGTCTAAAAGTTACAAGAGTACGAGCCGCAAAATGCAAAATACAAGATATTAAATTGTATGCAAGGACGTTTGAAAATCCAGAACCGGGACCAGAGTCAACTCTCAACGCTCGACCCAACGGATTAAAAATTACAAGTCAACTATGTGATGCTCCGTCCTAATCTATCTGGACGAAGTCTTCAACACTTGGTCCCATTGCGAGGTTCTGACCTCTATATGCCATAAACGACTCCATGTAACATGAGAAAATGCACAACGGAAGATTTCTTTCATACCTGAGAATAAACATGCTTTAAAGTGTTAACCAAAAAGTTGATGTGTTCATAAGTTTATCATAAAACAATAAAAATTCTGTAATTTTTGATAGACCACAAGATTTAAATGATGCATGGTACAAATGGGCCCGAATCCTATACCCACCTGTAATGTACATGTGATATCTTTTAAATATAGTACACCTTTCTCGTGTACAAAATCATCTTTCATAAATCTTAGTAACCGTACACATATCTCGTGCACAAAAATAACATACACATAACCTGTGTATAAAATCATTCTCTCGATACATAACATTCACTTTTCATTGCTTTCATAGCTTGGCTTGGTAACCGACCTTAACATATAATGCGCATAATAATATCCCCAAAATAGAACATCTAGTCTGTATAATATATAAACTTCGAAGTACTAAACACCACGCCCACTAGCCCTTCCGTCTAGTGAACATTCTGGGTGGGGGTGTTAAACCCGGTAGCTACCTTTAGGATTCGCGTGAATTAGGGCCATACCCGATTCTAATTCTTAGGTTACCAAGCAATAATAATCAGGGGAAAAAGATTCATATCAATGGTGGCAATTATCATGTCCACATAATTCATTCGAGGAATGTTTTGCTTGTGTCTATCTCGTCAAACATTTATAAAAGTATTTCATGTATTCGCAGTTCAAAATGTATTTCAAAAGCATTTAATAAAGCAGTTGTAAAAGTAGCTCATGTTTTCTCAGTCCCAAAAATGTAAAGAGTAAAAGGGAATCAAATAAACTCACCTACTGAATTTTGTAGTAAAAATACATAGAACGACATTGAACAAGTATGGGGTTGGCCTCAGATTCACGAACCTATATTATTCATTTAGTTATTAAAATATATACTTGTAATCGAACAAATTTATATATATATAAATTTATTAGTTATATCATTTTTATATTAATAACCTATATGTTTTCATATATTCATTTATATATTTAAAAATAAATAAAAATATAAATTTTGTTATGTTATGTGTATCAATTATATTTTTGTATATATATTTATATTATAATAATACCAAAATAATATTAGTAATGATAAAAATAATAATAATGATAATAGAGTTAAAAATGATACTTTTAGTATTAATGATAAAACGATAACCTTAATAAAAATAATACTTTTAATAAAAATGATAATTTTAATAATAATGTATACTAATAATAATTATTCTAAAAATAATGATTTTTACTAATAATAATAATAATTAGATTTAATAATGATAAAAAAAATAAGAAAAATTTGTTATACCATTTGTTATCATAATAACATGTCATCGTGATCATCATGTATATCATCATCACAACTTCACAAGCATCATATTCATTCATCATCACATCCTAGTATCATCATCTTTCATCCTATGCATCATTAATACTATCCTCATCTTTATGTAGCTTATTATTAATAACATCATACATCATTATCTACCATTTATGTACCATCATCTTATATCATCATCATATACTTATATCAACATCATTCTTCGACATAAACTATCCTTATGTATAAATCATCATCAATTTATTTTACTTATGTCTAGACTTATTATTATCATAGTTTTGAATCAAACCATCGAACCATGAATGGTGAGTTTTGAAACCCGTGGCCCAACACCCAAATTAATACACGGCCCAATTGAAGTTAATGGCCTGTGTCCCATGTTAACACAAACACAAACCCAACAAGCTTTCAAGTTTTACGGCCCACAAGGAAAACCGGAGCCCAACAGACACTTGTACAGCTCGTCCCACCAATTCTCATCTGCATGGTTCGCTAAAAAAAATAATTCGGTCATGTAACCCTACCACTCGATATCAATCATCATTATATCCCGTTTCATCATCATATATCGTGTATTTATCATCATAATAACTACATCGACCTCGTTATCATTAATTTGCCATAATAAAGTTTATATTCCTAAACAAATAGTAATGGACAAATCACCTCCTAACTAATCCATTTATTAAGGAATAAATTGGTTCCTTTTTGACTTTCAATGACACTAAAGTAATAAGGAATTTGGCACTAGTTGTTGTAGCTTTATGGATTCCACCACTTGGATTATTGAAAAAAAATGAAATTGGTAAAAGAAAAAGGGCCCGATTTTTAGATGGCATCTAATCGAAAGAATAAGGTAGGGTCACAATTTGTAGTTTGACTTTAAATAGCATAAATAATTCGCGATTAGATAATAGCTATAATGAATCTGTGTGAGTATTGTTTTCGGACAGGAAATAAAAGAAAAAGCAGGTGTTGCTTGCTTTTATAATATATAGGGATTATGAGTTGGAGTTTGTACAAGAAATTGGAATCAAAAAGGTGGTAAGTAGCTAGAACAGCTGGACGGTTTTGGTTGATCACGTAAAAAAAATACAACAGTTTCAAAGGTTATGGTGGATACATGGTTGTTATGGTAACTCTCGGCCAAGCTAACAGAAAGAAGAAAGAAAGAAAAAAAATATAGATGTGAGTTGTGATGGAAAAGATGGGTGGTGATTTGAGTGTGGATGATGGGTTCAAAACAATAGAAATATTAAAAGGGTGATCAAACCGTAGCATTTAATGGTGGTTCGGGTTCGCTAAATAAAACGTGGTAGTAGCTTACAAAGATGAAACATGGTGATTGTGATTATAGGCCGAGGTGGTGCGGGTTTGATGGTGAGAGTTTGGTATTTGAAGATGGTTGAGGTTATAATTGATTAGAAATAGAAATATAATATCTTTACTTGATTATGGTTTGTATTGTGGTTCGAAGTAGGAACAGGATCTTAGTGTTGCAGGTGCATGATCATGGAGGCGAGGGTGTTTGGTTAAGAATATGAAAGATAAATAGAGAGAGTAAAGGTGGTACCTGATGGTCGTGATGTTCAATTGATGTTTGCAGGTTATGATGTTAGTTGAAGATGATGACGGTTATGGAGACTACCGAATCAAGAAGAGAGGGAGGAAAACAATATGATGGGTTTGGTTCCGTTCATCTCCCTTCCATTCAATGTATATGTGTGATTTATGTAAGAGTTAGGTGATAATTATGAACAATGAAATCCCACTAATGCTTCAATCACGGATGAAAATGCATGAATCATTAAAAGTAGAAAAGACTTTGAAACCGATTTTTGGAGCAGTCTGTTTGTTTATTATATTAATAATTAATAAATATAAATATATTAATAATAAAAATACTTTTAATATTTAATATTATTAATAATAATAAAAGTAATAATAATACACATAACAGGGATAATGATGAAATTTTAATAAAAAACTAAGTTTAATAGCAATTAATAATAATGATAATAATAAAAATTTGAAAATCATGTTAATACTAATAATAATAGTAATAATCATTTATTAATCAATAGGAAGGATCAAAGAAATGTGATCGAATAGGCTCGTCTAGTATTTATATTTAATATAATCCCAAGCTCGCATTTTACTTGTTTAATATTAATCGAAATGTCAAATGAGTATCACCATTAATATTTATTTTTAATATACTTTATTTATATATATATATATATATATAGATATATTTTAAATAAAATTATTATAATATCCTATTTTTATTTTATTAATCTTTAATAACAACAACATATAACACTTCAAATTATATTTTGAATTATTATTTATATATACGTACACACATATCTATTTACAATTAATTGTTCGTGAATCGTCGAGATCAGTCGAAGGTCAATTGAATATACGAACATCGTTTCAAAATTTTCTAGACTCAACATTACATACTTTACTTATTGTATCGAAATCATATTAAGATTAAGTTTAAATTTGGTCAGAAATTTCCGGGTTGTCACAGTACCTACCCGTTAAAGAAATTTCGTCCCGAAATTTGAGTGAGGTGGTCATGGCTAACAATAAGAATGTTTTCATGACGAATATGAGTTGGTGAATAGATTCTTATCATCATCGAGTAATATGGATAAAACAATTCGATTATTCGAAGAATACGAATGAAGCTATCATAAAAGAGTGAAATGAATGACTGTAGATTCGTCATATCTTTTGACGTAGATAGGATTGATTTCCGAGATTTAAGGGATTCAAAAGAAAATCTTTGAAATCTGAATAAGATTTGATTCTTCGGTGAATAAGAAAATTAAGATCTCTTTAATTAAATGCGAACATCTGTCTTGATTGTTCTATCTGACATTTCCGCCATAAATTTATCTCCTCCGTTCTATTATTTTCACCCTTCTAATACTTTCTTTCTTAATATTAAATTCCAACAATTGTGAAAATGCTTAATCCAGTTCTGTCGTCCGTCTTTTCAATCTTCCACCAGGAAAATCTGGTTACTTCTACTATTACCTTGGGATGATACCATTCTTAATCCTACCATGTCTTTATATTGCTATTCGTATTAATATCCACGGTTTGTAACTTCTGTGTTGTTATTGGGCTTTATATTTTCTCTTATATTTTGGAGGTCTTTGCCTTTTTATTATCCTCCCGACCTCTAGTAAAGCGAGTAATGGTCCGAAATTCGTAAGTATGGAATTTTTGGATAAACATCATGTTCTAAATAAGAAAGAATGTATTAGCACGATTTGATTTGTCAAATTACCAGAATCACTGAGAATAGAACTATCAAGAATATACTTTCTTGATATGTTCAGAAGTTAAGTAGAATGAAAGAGTT
The DNA here is from genome assembly GCF_046630445.1 of Rutidosis leptorrhynchoides. Classification (NCBI taxonomy): domain Eukaryota; kingdom Viridiplantae; phylum Streptophyta; class Magnoliopsida; order Asterales; family Asteraceae; genus Rutidosis; species Rutidosis leptorrhynchoides. The sequence goes on along the minus strand of NC_092341.1, from coordinate 77,557,982 downwards.
ATGTAACATGGCACATGATGACAGTATGATAGAACTGTGAACCATCATCACGTTTCATTAGAAACTCAGCATGACTTACTGTAATATAATTGCGTTGGCCAAGCGCCATTATATTATACTAACTCATGCTTCAATTCCCAACACTTCTCCACAATTCATTCATAATTTATACTTAGATTTTATAGAAGTTTTCAATATAATGGAATACAGAAAACACGAAGAGATAGATAATTTCGGACAAGAATATTTATTAAAATATCCTTAAAAATATCGAAGATATTTATGATGATATTTTGGAATTTCTAAGTTCGAAGGTTGATGAAGAAAGATTTTCCGCAAGATTTTAACATGAATAAGGAGCAAGATATTCGTTGAAGACTTCATTGGATCTAGCGTTACCTGGATTCTTTGAATATAGGATTTGTTCCTTGTATTTATCCTTGGTTTCCTTCATGGTTAGCTCAATCCATTTTTCAGTACCAAATTTTCTATTGAGCGTTCCCAACACTCCATTCTTTATCATCAAACCCTTGGCCATTCAGGCCATCTATAAATTTACTGTTTCGTCTGCATTTAATGTATCCATATCTGAATCGTCGGTTATCAATCCAAGGTGTTTTCAGGAGAATTTTGTTTTTAGATGATTAAATGCTGATGGTAGTATGGAGGAATATAAAAGGTTCCCAGTTAACAATAAAAGAGCACGCATATATATCAAGGTTATAGTAAGGCTAGTCCGACTGAAAAGTCGAAGTTGATTTGTTGAAGCTGTGACAAAATTAGCTATTTTGGAAAAGGATTGCAAAGTTATTTTCGGTAATAGCAAAGCCAATGGAGCTAGCACAGATACATGTTAAATGTTTACTCAAGTTTCGAATGTTTTCAGGTGCATAACTATATGTATCAATCTTTTCTTCCGTAGATGAAGTTCGGTTGGTTCATCCTCTCGATTGAGGTGTTTTCAAGAATCAAGAAAGGTTTGAACACGGATTGTAATCGTCAAGATACAATGAGATTTAAGATGAAATTAAGTGGCAAACTTGAAGAATTGTTTAGTTTCATATGTTATAATTAATATTTTAATTCCTTTTAATTGTCCAATGTTATTAGTCCACAGTCGATAGTCCACAGTTAACAGTCCAGTAATTCATATATAGTTTAATATATTATATTCGAATTAATTAATACGTGTCGTGACCCGTATATGTCTCAGACTCGATCACAACTCAAACTATATATATTATTGTAGAATCAACCTCAACCCTATATAGCTAACTCCAGCATTACTGCATATAGAGTTTCTATGGTTATTCCAAATAATATATATAGATGCGTCGATATGATATGTCAAAACCTTATATACGTGTCCCGATATTTAAAGTGCGTAAAATAAATAACAGAAATTAAATGACGATAAATAAAGTGCGTAAAATAAATAACAGAAATTAAATGACGGTAAATAAAATTGCGATAAATAAACTGCGATAAATAAAATGTAATCAGTTAGCTAGGAACAGTTAGCTAGGATTTAGTTAGCGTGGATTCTTAACAAAATTTCTCATAGTTAATTTGTTTGGTTCTAACAAATTTTATTTTGTCCAATGTTTTCTTCATTATGCCACTTGTTGGATTCTGATAGATCAAAATCCAAATATGAAATTGAAGGAAAATGGTTATTCTGTTGTTAACAGATATGTATATCTGTGGATGTAAGTAGGATAGTAAATGACTGTTGAATCAGATTCGAAGAATGTACAGTATAACATGTTAATATGAAAGTTAAATATTTCCTCGGGTATTACCTACCCGTTAAAATATTTTCACCATTAACAGTTTGTACAAAAGAATTTTAAATTACAATCTTTATGAAAACATAAATACATATATATTTTCTTCAGATATAATCATGGATTTAATGAGTTAATATGATATTAAACTCATATGATTTTCGGTTTGAGCCAGAATAAGTAATCTCTAAAACTATTAGGAACCACATATTCTTCACAGAATACTAATGAAGTTATGGATCAATACTTCATCGGTTTTTGTTGTCGGTATTCTTTGGTATCTATGATTCGTATGATGTTGATGTTCGAGGTATAGATTATGGTGTCGAGGCGTGTGATGCGGATGTTGTTGTTAGTGGTACTGGTGCTGCTGGTACTGATGTTGGTGGTACTGTTAGTGTCGGTTATGCTGCTGGTGCTTGTAAGTTTTGAACCATATTCTCCAAGGTTAGCACTCGAGCTCGAAGTTCTTTAACTTCTTCTACTAACCCTGGTTGGTTATCAGTGTGAGGTAGAGATCGGATATCTTCTCTAGTTCCGTTAATGATAGTCTCAAGACGAAAAATTCTCGCAAAAAGGGTATAAACAGTGTTGCGAACAGGTTCGCCGGTGAGCGGGTCGAGTACTCCAAGGTTAGGTGGTAGATTCGATTCATGATATGGAGTACCTTCTTCCCTTCTCCATAGGGTGAGTATGTTGCGAACCCACCTCTATTATCTCCAGTAATCACGGTAGTTGATTGGTTGTTGTGCTCCCGTCACACTGTCTTTGGAGTCAGAGGAACTTGGTCGATTCGTAGAGTCCATCTTATGCGATTACAGAAAAGATTTATGGTATGACAAGATTGGTGATTGCAACTGATAGTTGGATGGTATTCTTAGTGCATAATATGCATAGATATATATATAGTACCAAGATCCCTTAAATTACGGAGAAATTTACGGGAGATATCAGTCAAATTTACCGTAATAGATACGTTAAGATATGAATTTTGTCTATACACTATTCATGCAATCAATGCAGTAAGATGTGTCTAGACTAAGAATGATAAGTCGATATTTTTCGACAAATGGTGGTAAGCAAAAACTTTTGATATGCAGACCAGGTTCAAGTCCAGACTTATTAATATAACCTAACAACTACTAGGTCGAAGTCCAGACTCATTAATGCATCCTAACAACTCATAGTTAGACACACTAATGCAAGACCTGGTTCGCTACGACCACCGCTCTGATACCACCTGTGATGCCCCGTCCTAATCCATCTGGACGAAGTCTTCAACAGTTGGTCCCATTGCGAGGTTCTGACCTCTATATGCCATAAACGACTCCATGTAACATGAGCAAATGCACAGCGGAAGATTTCTTTCATACCTGAGAATAAACATGCTTTAAAGTGTCAACCAAAAAGTTGGTATGTTCATAAGTTTATCATAAAACAATAAAAATTTTGTAATTTTTGATAGACCACAAGATTTAAATGTTGCATGGTACAAATGGGCCCGAATCCTATACCCACCTGTAATGTACATGCGATATCTTTTAAATACAGTACACCTTTCTCGTGTACAAAATCATCTTTCATAAATCTTAGTAACCGTACACATATCTCGTGCACAAAAATAACATACACATAACCTGTGTATAAAATCATTCTCTCGATACATAACATTCACTTTTCATTGCTTTTATAGCTTGGCTTGGTAACCGACCTTAACATATAATGCGCATAATAATATCCCCAAAACAGAACATCTCGTCTGTATAATATATAAACTTCGAAGTACTAAACACCACGCCCACTAGCCCTTCCGTCTAGAGAACATTCTGGGTGGGGGGTGTTAAACCCAGTAGCTACCTTTAGGATTCGTGTGAATTAGGGCCATACCCGATTCTAATTCTTAGGTTACCAAGAAATAATAATCAGGGGAAAAATATTCATATCAATGGTGGCAATTATCACGTCCACATAATTCATTCGAGGAATGTTTTGCTTGTGTCTATCTCGTCAAACATTTATAAAAGCATTTTATGTATTCGCAGTTCAAAATGTATTTCAAAAGCATTTAATAAAGCAGTTGTAAAAGTAGCGCATGTTTTCTCAGTCCCAAAAATGTAAAGAGTAAAAAGGAATCAAATGAACTCACCTACTGTATTTTGTAGTAAAAATACATAGAACGACATTGAACAAGTATGGGGTTGGCCTCGGATTCACGAACCTATATTATTCATTTAGTTATTAAAACATATACTTGTAATCGAACAAATTTATATATATATAAATTTATTAGTTATATCATTTTTATATTAATAACCTATATGTTTTCATATATTCATTTATATATTTAAAAATAAATAAAAATATAAATTTTTTTATGTTATGTGTATCAATTATATTTTTGTATATATATTTATATTATAATAATACCAAAATAATATTAGTAATGATAAAAATAATAATAATGATAATAGAGTTAAAAATGTTAATTTTATTATTAATGATAAAACGATAACCTTAATAAAAATAATACTTTTAATAAAAATGATAATTTTAGTAATAATGTATACTAATAATAATTATTCTAAAAATAATGATTTTTACTACTAATAATAATAATTAGATTTAATAATGATAAAAAAAATAAGAAAAATTTGTTACCATTTGTTATCATAATAACATGTCATCATGATCATCATGTATATCATCATCACAACATCACAAGCATCATATTCATTCATCATCACATCCTAGTATCATCATCTTTCATCCTATGCATCATTAATACTATCCTCATCTTTATGTAGCTTATTATTAATAACATCATACATCATTATCTACCATTTATGTACCATCATCTTATATCATCATCATATACTTATATCAACATCATTCTTCGACATAAACTATCCTTATGTATAAATCATCATCAATTTATTTTACTTATGTCTAGACTTATTATTATCATAGTTTTGAATCAAACCATCGAACCATGAATGGTGAGTTTTGAAACCCGTGGCCCAACACCCAAATTAATACACGGCCCAATTGAAGTTAATGGCCTGCGGTCCATGTTAACACAAACACAAACCCAACAAGATTTCAAGTTTTACGGCCCATAAGGAAAACCGGAGCCCAACAGACACTTGTACAGCTCGTCCCACCAATTCTCATCTGCATGGTTCGCTAAAAAAAATAATTCGGTCATGTAACCCTACCACTCGATATCAATCATCATTATATCCCGTTTCATCATCATATATCGTGTATTTATCATCATAATAACTACATCAACCTCGTTATCATTAATTTGTCATAATAAAGTTTATATTCCTAAACAAAGAGTAACGGACAAATCACCTCCTAACTAATCCATTTATTAAGGAATAAATTGGTTCCTTTTTGACTTTCAACGACACTAAAGTAATAAGGAATTTGGCACTAGTTGTTGTAGCTTTATGGATTCCACCACTTGGATTATTGAAAAAAAAACAAAATTGGTAAAAGAAAAAGGGCCCGATTTTTAGATGGCAACTAATCGAAAGAATAAGGTAGGGTCACAATTTGTAGTTTGTCTTCAAATAGCATAAATAATTCGCAATTAGATAATAGCTATAATGAATCTGTGTGAGTATTGTTTTCGGACAGGAAATAAAAGAAAAAGCAGATGTTGCTTGCTTTTATAATATATAGGGATTATGAGTTGGAGTTTGTACAAGAAATGGGAATCAAAAAGGTGGCGAGTAGCTAGAACAGCAGGATGGTTTTGGTTGATCACGTAAAAAAAAATACAACAGTTTCAAAGGTTATGGTGGATACATGGTTGTTATGGTAACTCTCGGCCAAGCTAACAGAAAGAAGAAAGAAAGAAAAAAAAAATATAGATGTGAGTTGTAATGGAAAAGATGGGTGGTGATTTGAGTGTGGATGATGGGTTCAAAACAATAGAAATATTAAAATGGTGATCAAACCGTAGCATTTAATGGTGGTTCGGGTTCGCTAAATAAAATGTGGTAGTAGCTTACAAAGATGAAACATGGTAATTGTGATTATAGGCCGAGGTGGTGCGGGTTTGATGGTGAGAGTTTGGTGTTTGAAGATGGTTGGGGTTATAATTGATTAGAAATAGAAATATAATATCTTTACTTGATTATGGTTTGTATTGTGGTTCGAAGTAGGAACAGGATCTTAGTGTTGCAGGTGCGTGATCATGGAGGCGAGGGTGTTTGGTTAAGAATATGAAAGATAAATAGAGAGAGTAAAGGTGGTACCTGATGGTCGTGATGCTCAATTGATGTTTGCAGGTTATGGTGTTAGTTGAAGATGATGGCGGTTATGGAGACTACCGAATCAAGAAGAGAGGAAGGAAAACAATATGATGGGTTTGGTTCCATTCATCTCCCTTCCATTCAATGTATATGTGTGATTTATGTAAGAGTTAGGTGATAATTATGAACAATGAAATCCCACTAATGCTTCAATCATGGATGAAAATGCATGAATCATTAAAGTAGAAAAGACTTTGAAACTGATTTTTAGAGCAGTCTGTTTGTTTATTATATTAATAATTAATAAATATAAATATATTAATAATAATAATACTTTTAATATTTAATATTATTAATAATAATAAAAGTAATAATAATACACATAACAGGGATAATGATGAAATTTTAATAAAAAACTAAGTTTAATAGCAATTAATAATAATGATAATAATAAAAATTTGAAAATCATGTTAATACTAATAATAATAGTAATAATCATTTATTAATCAATAGGAAGGATCAAAGAAACGTGATCGAATAGGCTCGTCTAGTATTTATTTTTAATATAATCCCAAGCTCGCATTTTACTTGTTTAATATTAATCGAAATGTCAAACGAGTATCACCATTAATATTTATTTTTAATATACTTTATTTATATATATATATAGATATATTTTAAATAAAATTATTATAATATCATATTTTTATTTTATTAATCTTTAATAACAACAACATATAACACTTCAAATTATATTTTGAATTATTATTTATATATACGTACACACATATCTATTTACAATTAATTGTTCGTGAATCGTCGAGATCAGTCGAAGGTCAATTGAATATACGAACATCGTTTCAAAATTTTCTAGACTCAACATTACATACTTTGCTTATTGTATCGAAATCATATAAAGATTAAGTTTAAATTTGGTCGAAAATTTCCGGGTCGTCACAAACTATGCACATGAATATAATATAATATATAATTAATTCTTAAAATTATATATATATATATATTATATTATTTAATAAAACTGTCGGTAAATAAACAAACAAAAGCATGTGAGCTGTAAAAAGTCACCATGCGATCGCATGGCCTGGAGGTGCAAAATCCATGCGATCGCATGGCCCCAAATTTTGGGTCAGGTCCTATAAATTTCGCAGTTTTGGTCGAACTAAACACATCTTTTTCTCTTCTCTATCTCTCAACGTAATATATATATATATATATATATATATATATATATATATATATATATATATATATATATATATATATATATATATATATATATATATATATATATATATATATATATATATATTATAATTTTAATTTTAATTTTAATAATAAGGGTATGTTATCGAATGTTGTAAGGGTGTAAGTCGAAATTCTGTCCGTGTAACGCTACGCTATTATTAATTATTGTAAGTTATGTTCAACCTTTTTAAATTAATGTCTCGTAGCTAAGTTATTATTATGCTTATTTAAATTGAAGTAATCATGATGTTGGGCTAAAATATTAAAGACGGGGTAATTGGGCTTTGTACCATAATTGGGGTTTGGATAAAAGAACGACACTTGTGGAAACTAGACTATGGGCTATTAATGGGCTTTATATTTGTTTAATTAAATGATAGTTTGTTAATTTAATATAAAGATTTACAATTAGACGTACCTATAAATAACCACATACACTCGATCAGACACGATGGGCGGGATATTTATAAGTACTAATAATCGTTCATTTAACCGGACACGGGAATGGATTAATAGTCAATGGACTTATTAAAATAGGGGTAAATTATATACAAGGAAAATTGGTGTAATTATAGTTTAAGTCCCCAATTAGTTGGAATATTTGACTTCGGATATAAGGATAATTTGACGAGGACACTCGCACTTTATATTTATGACTGATGGACTATTATGGACAAAAACCAGATGGACATATTGAATAATCCAGGACAAAGGACAATTAACCCATGGTAATAAACTAAAATCAACACGTCAAACATCATGATTACGGAAGTTTAAATAAGCATAATTCCTTTATTTCATATTTAATTGCACTTTTAATTATCGCACTTTAATTTATTGTCATTTTAATTATCGTACTTTTTAATTATCGCAATTTTATTTATTATCATTTTATTTATCGCACTTTAATTTATCGCACTTTAATTATTGTCATTTACTTTACGCTTTAAATTAAGTTATTTTTATTTTTAATATTTTACATTAGGTTTTAACTGCAACTTAAGTTTTAAAATCGACAAACCGGTCATTAAATGATAAAAATCCCCTTTTATAATAATAAAACTACATATTTATATATATATTTATATACAAATATAGTTTTTAAAAATATAGCGTTAAACTTAGCTAGCTCCCTGTGGAACGAACCGGACTTACTAAAAACTAAACTACTGTACGATTAGGTACACTGCCTATAAGTGTTGTAGCAAGGTTGTATATCCACTCTATAAATAAGTAAATAACTTGTGTAAAAATGTATCGTATTTAATAGTATTTCGTAATAAATATATAACTATTTCGTATACACCTCTACGCACATCAGATATCTTGTACTTTGCATTTTGCGGCTTGTACTCTTGTAATTTTGAGACGTTTCTCATCAATAAATTGAACCACTTGGATTGTACTTTGTACTTTTTAGCGTTTTGGTCATTTGTGTCTTCAAATCGTCGATTCTGTCTTTTGTCTTCACCTTCTATTATTTAAACGAATATCACTTGTAAATAGAACAATTGCAACTAAAAGCTTGTCTCTCTTGAAGGATAATGCTATGAAATATATGTTCATTTTTAGCATTATTATTAGTTATTTATATCGACCTGCTTTATTTATAGGTCGGCGTTGTGATCATTCTTGATCACTTACTTCATTTGAGGTTCACTTTTTTGTGTGGTTGCTTCATTTTCGTTAAGGTAAGTTATAGTCTCGATTTTCATACTATTTAAAGTATTTTGGGATGTGATTACATGCATTTTGTTTTACGTTTAGACACAAGTGGCAATTAAATCTAAATTATTCATTATGAGTTGAACGAAAATATTCCTTAGTCTGGTAACTATAATCACTTGTTTCTACTGGTGAACGCGAATCCTATGGATAGATCTATCGGGCCTGACAGCCCCATTTCGAGTTAGTTGCGCTAGCAATTTATAATCGAAATGTATTAGTACTTTGTAATTATTTGAAGATACACCTGTTCAGTGTATATTGTGTTTGGTAAGGGTTTGGAAATGGTTAAGTGGTTACCAGATGACTCATGGATTAATGGAATAATAGTTTAATGTTTTCCAATATTTTAAACCTTGTGGTCTAAAGTTTATTCGTTTATTTAAGCCTATAATTCACTCAATATTTTTGTTGACAGTTTACTCGCATATTTTCACTGGTACTTGATTATTTGGGCTTCCGCTGTGTTAGAGGGTCTGCATACATTTTGGCAGATTTTGATAAACATTAAAACTTTGCATTCTTTTTGGTTATTTAAACTTGTGGGTGTTTGTTGACATGTTTTGGTCAACTTTGGATATTTTAATAAGTTGAGTTGTTTAGAACTACTTCTTTTGGGTAAATTTCCTTTTTGGGAAACTTTTTGGTTAAAGAATGCAATGTTGTTTAATAAATTCATTTAAAGTTCGATCAAGCCGTGGGACCAAGTGACGGAGCCGTTAAGGGTACTTGACGGGGCCATCACAAGTTTGTTCCAAGAAGTTCGCGAAACCATTCAATGAAAACACGTACTTTGATAAAGATGGTTTTGTCCATTATCGAAGGCTTAATCTGGGTATTTCAGCTGATAAGAAGATTTGCAGCCTTGATAATGGTTATGTAGTTCCTTATAATCGTGCGTTATGTCTACGCTTCCATGCACACATCAATGTCGAATAGTGTGGTTGGACAATGCTCATAAAATATTTATTCAAGTATATCTCTAAAGGCACAGACCGTATCGCCGCTCACATTCCCAGGCCCGTAGGTGGTGATACTTTCGCTAATGCTGAACAGAATCGAAACAACGATGAAATGAGGAATTTTGTTGATGCTCGATTTATCTGTCCACATGAGGCGTGTTGGCGTATATTTAACTTTCCAATTCATTTATGTGAGCCAGCGGTTCAGATTCTTTCAGTTCATCTAAAAGACATGCAATTGGTGAAATTTCAGTCTAATCAGCGCCTAAGGTCAGTCGTGAATAATCCAGTCGCAAAAAATACTACACTGACAGAATGGTTGTTCTATAATAAACATGCATATGACAGAAAGCATTTAACGTAACTAGATTTCCCCCTCGAGTTCGTCTGGGTATGCAACAACCCAAACCAAACCACAACCGAACCTGCGGAAAATATCAAAATAAAAAAAAATTGTCTGTTCAGCTAGTTGCGCGGCGCGCCACCTGGTCTGGAGCGGCGCTCCAAAACGTCCTGTCCCACTTTTTCATTTTTGCGAAAAAGATCACCCACTTCCTGACATATTTAGTCGAAACGCTTTTAACAACATATTCTAATATGTAAAACTAACACAATTCAAACATAAAATAAGTTTTACAAAGCAGGGCCCACATCGACCCGAATTGCGAGTTTAATACATAACGTGAGTTTCGACCACAAAAAGTTTAAATACCAAACGACACTATGAGCACGGTGTTTGGGGTTAAACTACCCAA